>NC_140171.1:24534478-24551978 GCF_963971535.1 Notolepis coatsorum
CGTGAGGAGATCGTATTAAATGCCTGGACGGCTTTAAAGTGCTCAATACTGGGCTTTAGTGTGCGTCGCCGCTTCCACAATCAATCCCTTCTTCGGTTGACAAAGGGTGTGTGTGTGTGTGTGTGTGTGTCCGTGCATAGGTGTCAGTGTGTAGGAAGCCGGTGCGTGCGTGTGTGTGGCGGGTGGGTTTGAAATCCGACTTGAGACACAGTCTTTTAATTAACCCCTCGCCCTCGCCGGCGTCCTCCCTGCCAGGGCTCATCTGACCTCACGCTGATTTACGATGGCGGGGGGGGAAAGTGACATGGTTATGAAAACACCGGGCTGCGACGGGACGGGGATGGTGAGAGGAGGGGGGGGGGGGGTCACCGGGCCGACCTTTAACACGCCGAGGGGAGGCCATCATCCCGCACATGAGACGAGGGGGGGGGGGGGGGGGGTTAGAGATAAAGGGGTCCCGCCGCATCGGCGCTTGATGAAGAGACGGCATCCGGAGGTGAGGATGGATGGTTTTTCGCGGCCAGATGTGATCTGCCGGGCTGAGAGAAGCCCCGTCCCCCACCCCTTGAAATCAAAAAGGGCTTAGTCTACCGAGATGGGAGAGCAGAGGGGATTTTAAAACAGATACATGTCTTTTAAGCACGCCCGCCGGGGCACAACGCTTTGCTAATTAGGCGTGAAAGATCGGACGCTTGAATGTCACACTCCGCGCCCCCCCCCCCCCCCCCCCCCCCCCCCCCCCCCCCCCCCGTACATGCAGATTTACGTGAAGTCCAGGGTGCGGCGGCCGGAGAGAGTGGCGATCCGCCATCTAAATCACTCTGTACGATACGTTTTACTTATATTCTATAGCTATACCGCTCCTCGCGGCGGTGGGATGGGGGAGGGCTCCTCCCGTCCTAATCCATCTTTAATGTGGTCCGCAGGGCGCTGCCTTTTATGTATGCATTCTTCATTTTCATCCATGCGAAATCCCCCATGGCATGCATGCCAATATTGTCCTCCTCTATGCCTGCCATGTGCCATTAAGCTAATAGTATTGGATTTCACCCCCATGCCATTTTTGCACTCACTGCTCACCACAAGAGGCAATGATTTTCGGGGCTCACTATGTGCGCTTGTTTTATTCCATCATCATTCTTTGATAGTTAATCCGAAATGACACAGGGCCACGTTTGAGCTGGATGAATTGCCTAATTGGGGTATCTGCCATAGCTGATGTTTTAAAACAACCATGTTTGTCAATTAAATGATAAAAATGAAGAGAGGGAGAGAGAGAGAGAGAGAGAGAGAGAGAGAGAGAGAGAGAGAGAGAGAGAGAGAGAGGGAGAGAGGGAAAAGAAAAAAGAAAAAAAGAAATCCAATTCTGTTTTGAATTGCGTAGGGTTCAGTGGGGGTGAGCGACGCGGCTGATATGATTGAATGAATATTGTTTTTTTTCTTCTTCTTCTCTGCATTCGCTAAATCAATTCAAAAAGTGCTATGGGGCTCTACGACGGCACCCATTACCATCCTTCAATCTGGTTAATGAGAATTCCACAACGGTTCAGATCACACACACTTTAACTGCCCATCAAAGAGCGAGGCGGGAAACATAATGAGCAGGATGTGGGGGACACAAGTTTGGGTCAAAAGGTAGATTGGAGACTTTGAATTGAGTTGAATTGTAATCAAAACCTCTGTTGGAGACGGATGAATGGAATTATCCGGTGTTGGTCAAGAGAACTCACTATACTGTATATATGACCAGGCACAGACTTTGGGGTCTTGTTGAGGCCTTGTGGAATTTATTTTCTTTTTGCATTATATGAAAGTACAGGTTCATACCTTCAAAATAAGCCATCACTTGTACAAATCGAGCAGATACTTTTCAATCGATGTTTCATTAACCATGATGATACCATTGAGTAGGGGGTGGGGCTTGGACTGATGCGGTAGGGGCGGGGCTTGGACTGATGGGGTGGGGGCGGGGCTTGGACTTAAGGCATTTGGCCGCACCAAGTCACATATTGTTATTATGTGTCCTTCATTTATAGAGGTAAAGCACTATGAGACCATGGTCTGTTTTTCACGAGCGACCTGCAATAGATGCATAAAAAACACGTTGGGTTCTGAGAGATATTCAGTTGAACATCGACATCAACATGTAGCAAATTAAATTGAAAGTACAAACAATGAACTAACTAAACATCTAAAATATCCAAAGGTCAAATCTTCTAAGGGCATTACATGTTCTAACTTCAAGGTTTTCTGTAGTTGATTCCATTTGTACAGGGCATAAGATATGTGACCAGGCACATAATAGGGTAATGTTAAGCAAGCTGCAAATTTATATTTTTTACATTATATCAAAGTACAATTTCTTACCTACAAAATAAGCCATGACTTGTAGAGATCGGGCAGATATTTTTCAATCTATGTCTTATGAACCATGACACTAACACAATTCCTATTTGAGAGCCAGTGGGGCTGAAAAGAACTGAACTATTATCTTAACCATGCATAATAAACTACTCTACCCAGAAGTCAGTGCTATTATACTGTAACCCCCCTGCCCACTTAACACCTCAGAGTCTCAGGGCAGCCATTCTGGCTTTGGTTATTCTGATGAGAGTATTCTGCCAATGAGAGAGAGAGCTAGTCATGATAGTAATCAAGATTCAAGATTTTATTATAATATAAGTACAAAAGAGGTAACAACAAATACTATAAAAAATATATTATACACAACTGTACAAAATGCAAAAATTAGATAAGAAATGTAGTGCAAAGTATAAAAAAAAAAAAAAAAAAGAAAAAAAAAAAAGAAGCTTTTAAATACATACACAAGACATGTAGCGAAATGAAGGTGACCATGCCCGCCTTGTGCACAAAATCTTCAGCATAATTGCAGTGCAATTTGCTTGTACCGTACAACTGTACAAGCAAAACTGTACATTGGAATATTGATGAAACCATACTTGGTTATTTACTGTACATTGGAGGGGGTTGGGTTAGGACATTTACAGGGGCCAGGTTGTGTTTAACCGTGTGGTATACCTGTGTCACCTCAGCTGCAGTAACCTAGAGGGGAGGAGTGGGATGATACATTTGAAATTAAATGAAATTGAACAGTATGACTTTTATATTGTTGTCTGAACACTATTTATTTATTTTTGTTTAACTATTTATTTAATTATTTTTGCATTTATGTATTTATGAATTATATTATTTATGTATTTATTAACTGTTAATCCATTATGAAGAATTCCGTTTTGCATAACAACATAAGAGTTTAAATGTGCACACTATTTTATTATATTGATTAATATATAAATACATGTTTATTTATTAGACTTTAAAAACTCAACATTAATGAACAATCAACCATATTAGTCAACTGAAATAGCCTAGACCTAGACTATGCCCACATCAGCAGCCAATCTGTAGCCTCCTGGCTGCCAGGGCAGGTAAATAGAAATACTGACATCTAGTTAAAAACACAACCAGATAAATAAGATGTAATATCCCATGACGAATCAATCTCAGGAGATGTCATGAAGAACTGTAGCCCCTTTCGTGACTGTGATGCAAGCCTTGCTTGAATATGCATACGTATTCAAGCAAGGCTTGCATCACAGTCACGAAAGGGTCCTTTCTTTGCATTCTTATATTTCGGGAATGTTGTTCTCCTGAGGCATGCTGTCTGATGTCAGTCAGTCCACCATGTGCCACAGAAAACATCTACATACTTTGCAGTTTGCTTTATACACATCTCCACGGACGCTATCAAGCCAGGGATTTGCCTCTTCCCACTCAGGTCTGTACTTCTGGAGCAACGTGAAGCTGCTAATTCTCATTGGTCGTGAGCTGCTGAGCGCACGCCCATCATAGCAGAGTTGCCATGTCTGTTTATTTTCCGCAACTTTTGGACACAATTTTGCTTGTTTTTGGCTTGATTTTGTAGGTCGGTTGGCTCATTTCTCTCACAATACTGGCAACACTGTCTGACTTGCGGATAGCGGAGCTATCACATTCCCGACCTTAAAATACGGGACAAATTGCGTCCCCTATCTGTTCAATACGGAACACGTATTTTAGTTTCCAATTACGGGACGATTCCGTATTTTACGGGACGGGTGGCAACCCTATATGCATCTGCAAAGATCGCTAGCTTAAGGCTAATCCCGGCCATTTTCATCCACTTCCGGACTTTTAGAAATATGTTTTTATAGTGAAAAGCATTACTAAAACGTCCAGACAAACCTCACAGGAGCATTACAGACTATCATACAAATGTACAAATGCTATAAGGTGGCTAAAAATACACTATAAACCATTGGTCGTCGTTTCTTGCGCTAGCTTTTGTTAGCCGCCCTTAGCCAACATTAGCGTGGCTGGGGTAGCAGAGCTCATGTTGAATGCCGAGTCAGGCGGCCCTCGCACTGGGTAAAAAATCACCACAGCCCGGCGATTTCCAAACAGGCTTTTTATAGGTGAAAACATCACCAAAAACGTTACAAAAACATCACAGAAGGACTATAGACTGTCATACAAATGTAAAAATGCTATCATTTTACCAACGATTACGTAGACAATGTACTTACGTTGTCGTTTGAAACTGCGTGAAAGAACTTATTTGCTGGGCGAATTTTTGTTACAGAGCGCCCGCTCTGGATAAAATTGGCAAAAGGTTATTCTCTCACTCCAACAGCTCTTATATAGCCCATGCGTCATGCGGAGTGATACTTCTGTCGAATCACCTCACAGAACCCATTGAAAAAAAGAAACAAAATTCCAGGAAACTCACTGTGCTGTGTTGAATCGCCTAACATGGGATTTCCGGGATCACAGGTGGTTCCGTCGGGAAAAAAGGGTTAAATGGATCAAGTATAACGTAAGTTATGGAAATATGTTATCTTACCTTTACTTGAACACCGGTGCGATTTCGACTAAAGCCAGAGCTGTTTTTGTTTTCTCCAAGTATCATGTAACGAGTGAGTGACAAACACACCACGTGACTCTGCCGAGCGCTCAAAACAGTGCCCTCAGACATCACATGATATGACCCATATAGATGCTGATTGGCTCAATTTAGTCGCAACGGACTAGCTGCGTTGCGCAGTGACGCCCACTAAGTGAGGAGCTAACGCCAAGTGCCCAGAAGACACCCGGATGACATGACGCACAGACAGAGGGGGGGTGACAAACAAACAATGATTTATATTTGATATATTACACATTATTGTGCACTTTAAAAACACAAACATACTTAAAATGAGTCATTATTATTTATTTAATTTTTTTTTGATATTTTTAGGGGTCGATATCTAAAATCCAAAACAACTATTTATTCTTTATTATTCTCTGTCCACCAGGGGCGGCGGTGCCCAAGCGCCCTCTATGACCAGCCGCCACTGTACACACTGTGTATCTAAGGCTAAGTAATCATGTGACCTGTCACCATAATGTGCTGTATTTAAAAGCAATCAAAGCAGAGATAATATAGAGGTTTCATAAGCAGAGCCTTTATAGATAGATGCATATCCCTTCTGTTAGATAAAGAAGGCCATCCACAACTTTTCATATAAAATACAATAGTGAGTGAGAAATGTCTCCGGGAATGAAACGCTGTTGTTTTCATCACACCAGAATCCAATTTTCACTTTGGACTTTTTAGAAAGGTGTTCCAGGTGGGTGTAAAAGGAGAGCCTGTTATTGAACCAAACCCCTAAATATCCAGTACAGAGAGAGAGGAAGTATGGGAGGAGAGAGGGGGGAAGACATTCGGCAAAGGTCGCTGGGTCCGGGAGTCGAACCCAGGACGGCCGTGTTGCACCGCAGTGCTGTACATGGTGTGCCACCCTGGCGGCCTAAACCCCTAAATATTTATAAGATTCAGGGCGGCCGGGGGGCGCAGCGGACTAAGCCTCTGTCTACCACCACAGAGCCAGTGGGATCGAATCCGGCTGTGGTGCCTCCGGCTTGGCCGACCGTCCATACTAACACAATTGGCAGTGTTAGCGGGTGGGAAGCCGGCGTGGGTGGGTCCTGGTCGTTGTAAAACAGCGACTCCTACAGTTCGGTCGGGGCGTCTGCACAGCAAGGGAAGGATCTGGGAGAGGTAGTGTGACCTTCCACACATTACACTATCCCGGTGAGAGTCCGCGCTGCCAGGTGAAAAGAAGCGGTGGGCTGGCTACACATGTGTCGGAGGAAGCATGTGATAGTCTCCGCCCTCCCAGACCTACAGTAGGGGGTAGAGTGTGCAACGACCAGGAAGGGGAATTGGAATTAGCATAACGACTAACATTGGGATGGGAGAAAAACGGAAAAAGAAGGGGGGAAAAGATAATACAAAAAATATATATATATTTATAAGATTCTACAATTTAAATTTGAGAACTCTGAAGTGTATGATTGAATACTAATATCAGGTGAGGTGTTGTGAGGAGTCACACTAACCAGACATACAACTTGCGGGGTTCGAAGCTCAGCTGCATCTGAACTGTAGATGCTATTTCCCTCAACTGTTTTCAACCGTAGTACTGTATGCCCAACTCGAGGAAGGCTGAGGAAATAATGTCTGCAGTTCACTAGAGGTCTGTTTCTCTGACACAGAATTTCCCTAAAATGGCAGCACTGTCAGCCTTCCTTGTCGAAGACAAGGGATGGTAACAGCGGTAAGCTTGCAGCTAGATGTGCCCCCTTTGGTTTTAGTGAAGAATGCTAGCAAGTCATTTTTAGAGAGAATGAATAATTCATGTATGAACTTTTCCCTCCAATATGACATGTGAAGAAGGAATACTAGCCAAATAGAAAATAGAAAAATAACCATGAAGCCATGTGTCATGTAGCCAATTTGATGTGTCAAAACATTCCTGTATTTTGGAGTTGGGGTAAATGACTTAGGGTACTGTTGCCATGGTGAAAGAGGCAGACCATCTTGTTGGCTGTTGTAGTGTGGGCTTAGTGATGAAGGAATACATTTCACCACTCGGAAACTTTTGAGTCCAAAGACATAAAGCCTTTCCCACTGTAGCCATTCAGTGCCTTGCCTAGATCATTTGTTTATAATATATATAGCTAATATAGCATGCCAGCTAACCATAACCAGTTTGTAATATATAGCAATTCTAGCATGCCAGCTAACCACAACACCTGTTAGTTCATGCCAACCTTTGAGTGCTATATAACGTTTGTTTGTCGTTTTTTTTTATTGGCGATTTGAATTCATATTTCATCAATCGAGCCTCGGGTTAGTGCTACAGAGTCTCTCTGAGCTCAATTGGGAAGATATCGCCCCCTATCGTCTCTCCCTGTGTAACTGCACCCCATTACTTTACACCAGGGGTCAGCAACCTTTTTGACATGGAGTGCCTGTTTGAAATATAGTTGTAACTAGTGTGCCTCAACAATATTCCATGCATCGTAATTTTTTTTTCTCATAATCAGGTCTTTTTAATGATAATTTTTACATTATTACATCATTATTGTAATAAACAATATTATTATGATGGTTGTATCAACCCTAAATCTGAGTTGGGGGGGGGGGGATGCAATGCAGACAAACAGCTGCATACAGTGCGACCATTTCACTCACATTTGCCCATTCATTTTTGGACACATCACACACCATCGGTGTGTGTACTGTACGTGTGCTGTCATAGCTCCACCTACAGGCCTAATGGAGAACACCAGGAGTGAATGGAGGGTGAATGTGAGGTATATCGTGTAAATAAGTTTTGATTGATTGCAAGACTACACTGTAAAATTATAATAATAAGTTACCAGAACTTAAAAATATTGAGTTCAGTTACTGTGCATTAAGGTTTTCAGTTTTCAATCCATAATAAGTTAACAGAAAAATAAGTACACAACCACATTATTTCAACCTAATAAAACTATGTTTATTGTCATTGTTTTAAGAACACAAGTTGACTTGGTAATACTCACATTTTGAGTAAAAAATATTGCTTTTAACATGTGCAATGTTCAATGAAATAGAAAAATAAATAATAACATTTGTTGATTAATCCTACTGGTCACAATGGTGACCGTAATAATGTTTTTGTTATAAGGCTCTGCAAATGTTACTGAATGATGTAGCAATGTATTTCCAGCTAAATTGAAATAATAAACAAATAAAGGGTCTCAATTAAATATGTGGTAGTAAAAAGAACCTGTGGGAGGATTTCAACAAGATAAATGTGACAACAGTGCAAAATATTTCACTATAATATTTAAAAAAATATATATAATGACCGCTGAAAGGGGCGGTGGCCAGTTATCTCATTTTACTTTTCCCTCAAGGCCAACTGAAGAATCCATTGTGCTCGCCGGCCCGGAAAACGCGTTGATTATGTATTTACAGTACCCAACACTGTAATCAATAAGCGTGATCGATATTTGGAATGGCGATCAGGAATTGGAATAATCTTTTTGGATAACATCTGATCTCAGGTAAGGAATTTATGTTACCAGTCTTAGGAAAGCTGTTTTCACAGAGAGATAAGCGTTTGCCCTATGCGTGTGTGTGTGTGTCAGGAAATGAGAGAATCGATATTTCAGCCCGCCTCTATAGCGTGCATAAGTACACATATACTATCGATAATCTAGCGTTTATTTGAAAACGATTCATAAGTATGCTAGAATATTCCAGTAAATGCCGTTTATCACGGAATCTATATATTTCCTTGAAAACGAGCGCTTTTCAAAATGCTATAAAACGGAAATTAACCGATTAAAAAACAATCCGTTTCGACAATATTGTCTGCAAACAGGTCATTGATAAGCGACAGGTAGATTAGACACATGTTTGTGTATGCTAGAATATTCCAGTAAATGCCGTTTATCACAAATCTATATATTTTCCTTGAAAACAAGGGCTTTTCAAAATGCTATAAAACGGAAATGAACCGATTAAAAAACAATCCGTTTCGACAATGTTGACTGCAAACAAGTCATTGATAAGCGACAGGTAGATTAGACACATAGCCATAATTTAAGACAGAGATTATGCGTTCACAGCGCTATCATTGAAGTGGGTGGTGGCATATAACCATGCTTATTACATGGCGTTTTCACATTCGCCGAAATGCTTGCTTGTGATTGGTCAATAGCGCGCGTCAGAGGTCCGTTATCACACAATAACGGACCTCTGTGGGACAATAATGACCTCTGTGCACAGCTGTTCGCAAACAAGCCCCACTGACACACTGCCTCAGTGCAGCTCAGCATATGCACAGCTGCACTCAGTCATGCAATCAGACCAGAGACCACAGACCTGCCGGCTGCCGATAATAATAATCACTTTATTTGGGCTGACAGAGCCACAGAACAACTGCATCTGCATTTAATATAGTCTTGTCGATGAATTAGGTATATTGTTAGTAAGTTAGCCATGTAATAAGCGGGATAATGTATAGCTATACTCGATCATTGTCGCAAAATAATTGACCTTCACTGACGTTTAAAACACCTCGGCGCTGCGCCTCGGTATTTTAAACTCTGTGTCGGTCAATTATTTTGCGACAATGACCTCGTAGCTATACATTATCCCTTACTTAACCACATTATTTAATGATGAACATATCAAGTACAAACAATGTTGATAATGAGTTATAAATAATGTAGAACTCATTTGTAAATGTTATACAAATATAGTTATAAATGATTTAATAATAATTTACGAATGTATATAAATGGTTTGTTCATGATTAGTTTATTATCTACAAATACATTTTAAAGGTCTTATAACTGAGTGTTATTATAAAGTGTTACCCCACTTTGTAATATAATCTAGCATAATGCCAGCATAGACTACATTGGTGTGTGCCAGCCCAGTGGACCAAACAAGCTGAGTGAAAGAATGTGATAAGAGAAGAATAAAGCATGTCTGGACATTAACAAGGGAACATAACTTTACTGTTACTGCAATCTGGTTAGTTAGATGCCAACTTAATTTTGCTGTACTATACTCATGCTGTGCAATGCCAACACATTTTAGTCTAATCAAATCTACATCTAAAGGGTGGGGGTATGAAATACACAGTAGGCTACAGTATAACATGTTAGGATGTCATTATACAACATAACATAGGGGCAACATGAGTTACTGGTAATAATGAACAAACAAACAAATAACCTGAACTGCCAGATTTCATGGTGCACTCAGTGTCACTAATTAATGGTGTGAGTTGAGTCACTCTAGATCCTGTAGCAAACAAAGGCAAGTCTCTTCCAGCTCTACTTACATACACACATGTTTTTACTAATAGGCATGCATTTGAATATTTGAACACACAGTACACAGCACTTTGTCTTTCACCCAGGCATCTTGGTGATGACTAATCTCTGTGGACAACAAGGCACTCTCAGATTACATAATACATATATATATAATATATAAAAAAAACATTCTTACTCTCTTTCTCTTCTTTTCAATGTTGTTTTTTTTCCAACCTGTGTGTGAATCGCTGCCGGCAATAGTTCATTGATTAGCCGCCTGTTGTGTCTGGATGTTGTTTTGGAGATCGGGGTGGGATGAAGCAGCTTATGTAAGCACTGGGGAAGGAAAGATTTAACCGCACATCTATTTCAGAGGAGAGACGGTGAGATATTACCAATATCAACACAGCCATGCGGCACTAAAGTATATCCATGGATCTGCAACGAGCCCAGTGGCCATTCTCTCGCTGCCGGAACTGCTGGGGTACGGTAAATATTACTGCTTTGCATTAACATCTGTTCATGGAGCTTTGCCGCAATTAGGCAAGCTGAGAGGCTGAGAGCGCACACCCAGCCAGGGAGTTGGAGGCCCGTCCCCGCCGTCCTAGCATCATCCTGGGGCGCTTATATTACCAGTGGCAGGTTTTACCAGGAAACCGCCATGAAACACTCAGGGGGAGCGTGCAGGGAGGGTTCAGCTCTGAGCTTCTACCGCAGCGTCTAGGCTCATCAACTGCCTTACACTGTAATCATAACTACCTACCTCATCCTATAGTCTACCTATATGTATATTATACAGTCTATAGTACACTGTTTACATACCTGTATGATAGCCATGTACATTTCCAACTACAATATCTGCACATATCCCTGTTCACAATACCTGTATACATACGTGTATATATTATATCTATATCTGTATATATCCCATACTGTACCTACTCTTAATAAATGTTGTTGTACTGTACTTGTGCTGTGCAATGACAATACATTTGAATCTAATCTAATCTAATCTGCATGTAAAGGGTGGGGGGTACACAGTTAGTACAGTATAATATTGTAGGATGTCATTATACTTATCTTGAAATGATAAGGTACAGTAGCAGTCCCTATAAGACAAGGTACAGTATTGCTATCGTTTCCATCTACATCATTTCACAGAGCTGTAGCCTAATTAACATGACACAAGGATTCAACATCACTGGTGGCCATATGCAAACTCATTACTCCCAATGACTAGTAAAACTAAATGATGTAAAACAGTTTTGGATGCGTGTGAGATTATGTGCAAAATAAGGGGCATTGTGAACATAACAAGAGACACATATGAGAGACATATATGAACATAACAAGAGGAGTTTAAATGAGAAGTTAATTAAATATTCAAAATTCAGGAAATGTGTAAAAATGCTTGGCAGAGGGAGAGGCCATTAGAGGAGACATAAACATTTCAGCACCACTACCACAATTTCCTCTCCGTCTCTTCACTGTACCGTCCGTCTCTGGCTCTCAGAATTTGCACAATTCGAGGAAAACCAAAAATATCTGAAAGACGTGGGGAAGCAGAAAGGGAAAAGAGAGAGAGAGAGAGAGAGAGAGAGAGAGAGAGAGAGAGAGAGAGAGAGAGAGAGAGAGCAAAAGAGAGAGGGGACGAGGTGACGCACGGAATAGTGAGTGCTAAAAGAAAACGCTCGATCATGAGCGAGGGCCGCTGGCAAGCTGTGACAATCTATCAAGCGGTGGAGGAAGAGTCGTTTTAGGGGGAATGTCACCAGGTGTTAAGTCCATTTATACAGTCAGATCACATTAGGGTTGGCAACTTTCTGCCTACCAAATAAGGGGGACAAAAGGTGGCCTGCCACGGCGGTGTGGGTGTGGTGCAGGCCCGGCGCCAGGGTGAGGTGACTGAGGGGGGGGGTGTCAAGAATGTGTGATGGGGTGATTTTCTTTAGTTAAATGGATTCAACCGTGCCTCAGAAATGGAATGGCAACAACATAGGGCTACCGTTTCAATAATAAAAGACTACATTTATTAATCAGAGCCAGTGTTTGGGGAAGCTACTCTGAAAGTATAGTTTTACAAGCCATTAAGTACGTCACACTGGACGGAGTTGAACTACCGCGAAGCTACCTTAAAGAGAGATTTAATGCTGTCTCTTGGCTGATCTATGATGAGGAAGCTCTGTAGGAAACATACTTGGTCTTCTAAGCTTTAAATCAACTTTATTAATAAATAGGTTCAATTTACAGAAGTTAAGTCACGTTTTCTCCGGCCTCCTTTTCTCACACACAGAATGTCAGATCATTACAGTATCTTAATGACAGAATGACACCAGAGTAGCAAGAGCGAAGAGAGAGCGTTTCTCACTCTAAGCAAATTACTGATTGGTTTAATCAATTATACTTCCCTATTCTTCTGTCCACTCAGAGCTCTAGTTCAGCTTCCCTAATTTGCATCTCATTACATTTTAACCAACTAAATATACTGATTACCTCTGTCCTAAACTTAGCTATTTATTGCTCTCTGATTACCTTATAAGGAATTTGGCTCAGGCCGCATGGCCCCTATAATAACAAGATGGATACAACAGCTGTCTCTTTTGTTCTCAAAATGGGCCCTCTCTCATAGACTCTGACACAGAATGTAGTATAAACTGTTAACTGACTTATCTCATACTATCAATGTATTCACTTATAATTCCTTATGAACAGATTAAAATATACCTCAATAGTTTGGTTAACTAAAGCTATTTAACAAAGTGAACAAAGTAACAAAGGAAAAAGTATCCACATGAAATGTAACACTGCGTGTAATACAGTCACATGACAGCATACTACACCACTCAATTTAGTTTATTGTGAAGTGTCTGCTTCTCACTTTAATAGCATGGCTACCAGTCAGACATTAAATAACACCAAATAACACTAAAAGAATGTCCATGAAACTTAACGTTCTATTGCATGCGCTGTCCATGGTTCTGAAACAACAGCAGAGCCATCTCCTTTCCTTCTCTTCTCTCCTCTCCTTCCTCTCCTTCCTCTCCTCTCCTCTCCTCTCCTCTCCTCTCCTCTCCCCTCCTCTCCCCTCCCCTCCCCTTCCCTTCTCTTCTCTTCTCTTCTCTTCTCTTCTCTCCTCTCCTCTGCACTCCCCTCTCCTCGGCACTCCACTCCACTCTCCTCTCCTCTCCCCTCCTCTCCTCTCCTCTCCTTTCCTTATCACGGATAACTTGGCAGTCAATATACGGGACGAGGGAGGGACAAACAGTTGGCAACCCTATAGATCACATCACAAGTGGGGAAGCTGCAGTCCTAAAGATGGGTTTGTCTCACCACCGCCCATGTAACATCTGACAGCTTTGAAACAGCTAATTTTATGGGCCATCATATCAATTAGTCACAAGCCACTGTGTACAGTTTGTTAGGGATTGTTAGCAGAGGGCCCAGGCGCAAACAGATAACGAGGGAGAGGTAGAGGTAGATTGTCCAAAAGTGAGCACTGCTCCTTTAATTAGAACACTTCGAGCCAGGGGTGAAGTGTAACAGAAAATATATCCAAGGCAGTAGCAAAAACAAAAACAAGGAATAGCTCAGCTAAGGCTGGCAGAGGGCAAAATACAAAATAAAGAATGATCTCATAAAGAGAGAAGTCCAAAAACAAAACACTAAATGACACAGGGTAACTTACTAAGAAGACAGGAGCTCAGCACATGACAGGGACGAGGATAACAAAACATGGAACAGAAACAATGAACCGACAAGTACGAGTAGGGAACAACACTAGATATAGGGGAAACAATTAACACTAGAGAGACAGCAGGGCAATTAGCAAAACGAGACACACATGAGGGAAGGGCAGACTAACAGGGCTAAGGAAAACAACCAGACCAAACACAATGGGGAATATAAACAGGGAAGCACAAGAACTAACTACACAAGAAGACTGAACACTAGACAGAGTAACCAAACATACAAGGAACAAATAAATAATTACAAAGGGAATGAGACTAAAGACAGAACACAGTTAAACAACACAGGAGACAATAAAAATGCCAGGAGAATAAGAATGTCCAAAGGTGGGGGCTGCTGAGGAGAGTAGACAGGGAAAAGGGGTTCAGGGACTGGCAAATCCTCACAGTACCCCCCCCTCCACAGACGGCTCCCAGACGTCAAAAGGGACCGTCCGGGAACGGGCAGGACAGGGGGCCGGGAGAACACAGGGAGAGTCCGGGGGGAAAAAAAGTCAGGACGGACAAGGCCGGGACGAGCGACACCGGGGCAGGGGAGCGGCGACAGGAACCCAGGAGGGGCACAGGAGAAACAGGGCAGAGGAACGGGGCCGGAGAGGGGAGAACGGGGCACGGGATCAGGAGGACCGGAGGAGGGGACAGAGGCCAGGAGAGGGGGGCTAGAGATGGGAACAGGGACAGGGAAACGGTGAGGGGGAAGAGGGGAACTGGTAGCAGGGACAGAGGACCGACGAGGGGGTCGAGGGGAACTGACGCAAAGGGGCGAGGGTGATAGGCCCGGAGCAGGACCCCGGACAGGGGACCCACCAGACGCCGGACTTGGGGCCGGACGCAGAACCCCGGACGGGGTTCCCTGCAGCCGAAGACCACGGCGCAGAACACGGCGTATACCACGGCGTAGACCACGGCGTCGGACCGGACCAGAAAAGGAGTCGGGACCAGACGAAGAGCCGGGACCAGACGACGAACCGGGACCAGATGAGACGGGACCAGATGAGACGGGACCAGATGAGGAGACGGGACCAGACGACGAACCGGGACCAGATGAGACGGGACCAGATGAGACGGGACCAGATGAAGAGCCGGGACCAGACGAAGAGCCGGGACCAGACGAAGAGCCGGGACCAGATGAGACGGGACCAGATGAGACGGGACCAGATGAGGAGACGGGACCAGACGAAGAGCCGGGACCAGATGACGAACCGGGACCAGATGAGACGGGACCAGATGAGGAGACGGGACCAGACGAGGAGACGGGACCAGACGAAGAGCCGGGACCAGACGACGAACCGGGACCAGATGAGACGGGACCAGATGAGGAGACGGGACCAGACGAGGAGACGGGACCAGATGACGAGCCGGGACCAGATGACGAGCCGGGACCAGATGAGGAGACGGGACCAGATGAGACGGGACCAGATGAGGAGACGGGACCAGACGACGAACCGGGACCAGATGAGACGGGACCAGATGAGACGGGACCAGATGAGGAGACGGGACCAGACGAAGAGCCGGGACCAGACGACGAACCGGGACCAGATGAGACGGGACCAGATGAGGAGACGGGACCAGACGAGGAGACGGGACCAGATGACGAGCCGGGACCAGATGACGAGCCGGGACCAGATGACGAGCCGGGACCAGATGAGGAGACGGGACCAGATGAGGAGACGGGACCAGATGAGACGGGACCAGGAGACCTCCCGGGGACAGGAGCACGACCCGGACTAGACGTCAGGGTCTTCCCGGGAGCCGGAGGAACAGGGGCAGCTAGAGCTGCTCTAGCAGGGGCTAAACTGGCAGTAGAGACTGGGTTAGCTACCTGGGTAAAGCTAGCTGCTAGGGCTACACTAGCGGGGGCTAGGCTGGCAGTAGCGGCTGGGTTAGCTGCCCTGGCAGTGCTAGCTGCAGGGCCTGTACAAGCTGCGGAGGGTGCACTAGCCGAGAGGGTTCGAGTGCTAGCTGTAGGTGCTACACTAGCCGGCGAGGCTAAGGCGCTAGCAGCAGGGGCTCTAGCGGACGCGACTGAGATGCTAGCAGCAGGGGCTCTAGCAGACGAGGCTGAGGAGCTAGCAGCAGAGGCTACATTAGCATTCCGGAGTAAGCTAGCAGGGGCTGAGCTAGCAGTGGGGGCTGTGCGAGTAGCCTGGGCTGAACTAGCTGACGGGGCTACTCTAGCAGCTGAGACCATGCTAGTCTTCTTAGCCTTGCTAGCCTTCTGAGACCTGCTAGCTGTCCGTGCTACGCTAGCAGACGGGGCTAAAGTGTTAGTCGGAGTAACATGGGTATAACCCATCCTGATAACTGAAGGGGCAGTTCTAGCAGGATAGTAAACACTGGCTGGAGGGCCAGACCAAGGAACTGAGACCAGAGAAACAGGGGCCATAGGGAACGAGCTAGCTGACGGGGCAGTCCTAGCTGTTGAGGCCTTGTTAGCTGCAGAGGCTAAGCTATCAGACGGGGCTGTACTAGCTGTTGAGGCCTGGTTAGCTGCAGAGGCTAAGCTATCAGACGGGGCTGTACTAGCTGTTGAGGCCTGGTTAGCTGCATGGGCTAAGCTATCAGACAGGGCTGTGGTGCTAGCAGTAGCTATGCTAACAACTGGGGCCATGCTGGCAGTAGGTGCTAACGGGGTAGCTGTCGAAGCTACAAGGGCTAGTCTAACCACAGGGGCAGGGTTAGCTATCGGGCTAGTGCTAGCTTTCCTAGACTTTCTAGCTCTCCGTGACTTGGTAGCAGTAGGGACTAACGGGGTAGCCTTCGAAGCTACAAGGACTAGGCTAGACACAGGGGCAGGGTTAGCTATCGGACTTGTGCCAGCTGCCTGAGCAGTGAGAGATGTGGGGCCTAAGCTAACTGCTACAGGGGTAGTGTTAGCTATCGGGCTAGTGCTAGCTGCGTGAGCAGTGAGAGCTGCGGGGCCTAAGCTAACTGCTATAAGGGCAGTGTTAGCTATCGGGCTAGTGCTAGCTGCCTGAGCAGAGTTCACAGGGCTGGGGTTAGCAGCACTAGCTGGGGATGCTAGGCTAACGGCTGAGCTAACAACCAGAGCAACGTAAACAGGGCTGGGGTTAGCAGCATTAGCTGGGGATGCTAGGCTAGCAGTAGGTACCCTAGCAGGTGACTGAGGTGAGGCTATGCTGGTGGTAGAGGCCTTACCAGCAGTAGGGGCTTGACCGGAGGCTGGAGGCTGGAATAGGCACTTGATCCAGTGTCTGCCATACTCCTCCATCTGTGGGGCCAGCTCAGGGTGCCATTCCCTGAGTGAATAGAGCAGACGCAAAACCTCCTTCCTCTCCTCCAAGGAGGAGGAAGGAATATCCCCCAGTCTGAACGCCTCCAAGGCGCTCAAAGCCTCCCTCGTTCTGTTCGCTGGGTCCAGACATGGTCGGTTCATTCTGTTAGGGATTGTTAGCAGAGGGCCCAGGCGCAAACAGATAACGAGGGAGAGGTAGAGGTAGATTGTCCAAAAGTGAGCACTGCTCCTTTAATTAGAACACTTCGAGCCAGGGGTGAAGTGTAACAGAAAATATATCCAAGGCAGT
>NC_140171.1:24556048-24587279 GCF_963971535.1 Notolepis coatsorum
AATAATATAATAATAATAAAACACCATCATTGTTTCCCAATTTCACACTTGTAATTATGACTTCCCAGGGGTGTATGTGCTGGTAACTACAATGCAGTAAATCATCATCATCATTTTTATGCGTACATGGAATTACCACAGTCCAACAATACATATTAATATGATCCACCAAATTCCATGGCCGAAAGGAGCAGAAAGAAGAAAATTCTTATTTGTACCTGCCCCTACAAACATGATACAGCACACTGTCCACCAAACCAAACATAATGTACATACCCATTTTGCAAAAATGGAAACATCAACACAACTAAATTAAATCAACATAAATAAACACATTTTGTGTATCAATCAAACTACATTTAGGTTCATTAATTTATACATGCACGCACACGCACGCACACACACACACACACACACACACACACACACACACACACACACACACACACACACACACACACACACACACACACACACACACACACACACACACACACACACACACACACACACACACACACACACATACATACATTTATATAATGTATTCTATGTTGTCACGATCCTAGGCCCGGTCCTGGATGGACTGGGCAGGATGGTAACATTGGGCAGTGCCCTCCACCTAACAGTGGGCAATGCCCTCCACCCAACATTGGCTCTCTGCCTAACATTGGTCTCATACCCTCTAGTGGCCAGACTAGCCTGTTGGTACAGGCGGCCATTTTGCTCTGGTTCCAAATAATAGAATTAGTGTCTAATTGTTTATTATCTTGGGCCACTCCTGTCTATGTGTGATGTCACCCCTGTGTTGTGTTGTTGTGTGTCATTGCCGTAGTGTCTAGTTGTTGTTTAGTTTGTCATTGCTTTATTGTCGTTGTGTTGTGATTCTGTGTTGACCAGGTGTTCTTGATTTGTTAATTAGTCAGGGTATTTAGGTGTCTGTCTGTCCTCCCTTCCTTGTGGCAACATTCCTCCTGTCTCCTTCCCCGTTTCCTGTCTACGCCGTATTGTGCTGTCATCCTATAGTAAGTGTTAGTGTTTGTTGTTTTGTTGAGTAGGTTGTTAAGTAGTTTCTGTATGTTCTTTGTATTGCACTGGATTCTACAGTAAACTCCCTCTCCAAGCATCAATTATCGTCTCTGCCTCCTCCATACCTTTCCCTTTCTGCAAAACTGTATTCAACCTACCTCCACCGTAACACTATGTTATACTTCTATATACTATATAATTATATTATTTTTACTTTATTATAATATAACTAAATCATACTATTTATACCACATCATATTGGTATGATACAATATTGTAATATATTATTATTCTATGTTACGCTGCTATATACTATATTACTATACTCCTACTAGCCTATACTGTAATGCTATGCTATATTATCCTGTTATGCTAAACTGCAATATTATACTAAACTGTGCTATACTGTCTATTTATCTTTTCTTTGTACAACCTTTTGAAGTGAAATATATTAGTAGAACTATTTTCATCATTCTGCAAAGAGTTCTATAGTTTGATACCTATAACTGAGGTGCACCTTTGTTTTAAGGTGGTTCGTGCAAATTGGTGCTAAAATTTAATGTCTTTCTGCTGTCATCAGGACAGGGAACGAACAACCTCTGTATATTTGCCGGTAATACTCTGCATTTTGCTCTAAACAAAACGAATAAAGTCTGTATTTCAGCTAACTCTAAGTTTCAATAGTTTGGATTTAATAAATAATTCATTGGTATGTTCTCTTGAATCTACTTTGTGAACTATTCTTACTGCTCTCTTGTGTAATATAAATAATGGCTTTATATTACTTTCATACGTGTTACCCCACACATCCACACAGTAACTCAAATATGGTAGGATGAGTGAACAATATAATATTCGCATAGAATTATAATCAAGCACATTCTTTGCCTTGTTCAAAACAAAAACACTTCCGACTTTTGATTAGATTAGAAGATTAACTAAAGTGTATTGTCAAGTACAGAGTACAACGGAAGGAAGGTTGCATTTGAATGTAACGGAACGTAAGCCATTATCGTCCACTCAGAACCAACCTATCCAAATTCGGCCACGCCCCCTTTTGCATGGCATTCTGGGGCTTTACTCAAAGCCCAGTCGGATTTTGACGTCGAAAGGTAGGTGATGTGAAATAATACTTATTTTAGAGTATATATATCAAATTCCACGAGTATCTATATTTAGTCATCTAAAGACTATTAGATATGAACGTATGTTACCAGTAAGAAGTGGGAATCTCTAGAATGTGTTTTGGGCGACGGGGGTCTAACGTTATGTACACTATCTTTCTGTTGTCAGTAGATGGCAGCATTGGTTTAAAAGGTGAAAATGGTATGTCAAAACAAAATGACTACAAGTCCCAAGACCTTTGTCACCTTAGGAAAACGCGATCTGAACACGGGAGCGTTAAACTATTAATGCGACCTCAGTGCAGTGACCGAGAATGGTCACCTAATTATCTTAACAAAAGTGCATCATTAGCATTATGTTTGTTGTCTAAAGGGAAACATAATGGTACAATTTAAGATATTAAATGTTATCCGCATATAAAGGACAAATAAAACATTGTTAATTTGTAAGAAACCTCAATGAAAACGGTGCAGGGTAAGCCGGCAAGTGTTAATTACATGTTCAATGCACATATAGTTTGGCTCAAGATTAATCACCATTCTAAAGGAATCCGCAACCCAACCTGTAATAACCCAAATAATTTGATTGGAGGCATTCCTGAGTGCTGATATTGAGAATAACAGTCCTGGGACTTTGTGGAACTTGTTGGTGGAGCTAAATAAAGGATACAAATAAAAAAATATATCGTATCAAACAACATCAAACAAGAGGAACATAAGACAAACAAACAACAAAACACAGAGCACATATTCAAGTGATTGCTTCAAAGATCTGTTATGCTATTATTGGTGGAAACATGAACAAGTAATCTCAAGGTGAGAGGACAGCGCAGTTTTAAACAGTTTGGAGGATGTTATAGATCGAATATGAACTGGAAGATTATTCCAGTCAGATAGACCTTTGAACATGAATGATTTTTTGCCAACTGAGGTAGTTACATTTGTTGGAACTTAAAAAAATAGCTGTGAACAGTGTCTCAGTTGATGTCTAGAGGTGAAAGGGTCCATATACTGTTTGAGATATTGCGGATAATTGAAGTGAATACATTTAAAAATAAACTGTAACCAGTGCTGCTGTCGTCTTACTGTGGGAGATGGCAAATTAAGGTTTTCATACATGGTGCAGTGGTGTGTCAAATATGGGCAGCCAAGAGCAAATCACATAGACGGTTGAATAATGTGTTTAGTGGAAGAATGTTGGTTTTAGATGCAGTTTGGTAAACTACGTCAGCGTAATCCATGATGGGTAAAATTTTTTGATGAACCAGTTTCTTTCTGACAGGGAGTGTGAAACATTTTCTGTTGCGGTAGAGAACACCAGCACTAAAGTTGACTTTTCTAACAATATTATCTATGTGACATTTGTATGAGAGTTCTGAATCAAGCCATAGACCAAGGTATTTAATGTGATCAACTCTATGCAGTTGTGTACCGTCCAGACAAGTGATATTAAATGGTTGATTAATGGTTTTGGATGCAAGATTATGGATGGTCCCAAAGAGCATAGTATTAGTTTTAGTTTAGTTGATTAGTAGTTTATTAGCTGAGAGCCATGATTTGAGTTTATTGAAATTGTATTGCAGTGTTGACTGAATTTGAGGTAAGGTAATTTGAGATGTATATATCACTGTGTCGTCGGCATAGAGTTGAGCATTACAACCTGTGAAAATTGAGGGGAGATCATTAATAAATATTGAGAACAAGAGCGGGCCTAATGTTGAGCCTTGAGGCACCCCACATTCCTGTACCTGTTATGAGAAATAACCACGTCTAACTTGACTGTTTCAGCCAATCAGAATCAAGAAATTTGCATGCCATTGTATAATTACCCTTAGCTGCCAGAGTTGTACCCTTCCTGCTGACTTGATGTACAGAACTTGTAAGAACTTGTGGATGGTTCTCCTTCATCGAGTGCTTCTTTGCCTCCACATCGTGCCTTAAAACTGGTTCAACACCTGGCGGCTGATTGGCGCAGAGGGCAAGGCGCTCGCCTCTAACGCAGGAGACGCTGGGTTCGAGCCCAGCTCTCGGCGTTGCTACCGGCTGGCCGGTCGTTCATACTAACACAATTGGCAAGTGTTAGAGGGTGGGAAAGCCGGTGGGTGGGGATTGGACGTTGTGGACAGCGACTCCTACAGGTCGGTTTGGTGATGGCGGAAGCAGGAAGTAGCGGGGGCAGCGTGAGCCTCCCACGCATTACTCCTCGCCACTGAGAATTCGAGCTGCTGCGGTGAAAAGATGCGACAGGCTGCCTCCTCGTGTACCGGAGGGGACACGTGATGCAAGGCTTCTGTCCTCACTACAACCGACCAGTGGGAGGCATAGTCTAGCAACGTTCAAAGACAGGGGAGGGAAGAATTGGATAATACGAAATTGGGATGGGAGAAAAATAGAAATGGGGAGAAAAAGTGGATAAAAAAAAAACGGGTTCAACACACACATACTTGTTCATTATCCCTTTCATACATGCTATATATGCTGACAAGATGCCACTTGAAGGCACAATTAGGCCCGTTACTTCATCCGTGTGGTGTACAGACTTATTAAACGAGTATGTTATTGGCCGGGGAAGAATCTACGGCTCAGCCCCGAGGATACAACTTAGTATGTGTTCACGTTGTTTCATAATGAAAGGCCATGGGAATTAGCCCGGGGGGAGAAATGTTCACTGGAAGTTGCTTCTCGCACAAACACAACAAGTTCCTCACAGTTCTAATAGTCTCTACGGTAGAGCCGGGGTGTGACTGGCGGGTTCAGGAGTAACATATTGTGTTTTCTGTTATTGTGAGATATTTTCACGTTTTGGAAATCCTGAGCGAGTCTGGGAGCCCGAGATGGTAAATGACTAACGACGGCAGTGAGCATTTATTTGGCTCAGGTGAGGACCCCGCTGCTCTCCGGCTACAAGAAAACAACAACATATCCTCAATTTACGCACGGAAATTCTCAACGAAATGCAATGACTCACTCGGGCACAGTGAGACTGAGTTACGGCGGAGTGTGAGAATTCAATCTCTTAAGAAACGCTAGTAAACAGCCCCCGGCCCGCCATGCGCGGGGCAATCAACTGGAAATATAACACGGCGGAGAGAAAACTATTTGGACGTCGGTACGTGCAGAAAATGCTACAAACCCAACCTGCCGTGCCTCAGTCACTCATCAATATGGCATGTTTACATGAGCCCCGTGGAATGTTAGCTTTAGATGTTGAGTCTTTAAATGTTTCTGTTTTCATTTTTTTATATAGGTAATGAGAAGTGGTCTTGATGTGGGAAGAGTGCCTCTGTATTGATTCAGCACCTCGCGTTCATGAATATTGATTCCCCCCCCCCCCCCCCCCCCCCCCCCCCCCCCCACTGTAGACGGATCAGAATGCTAACGGCAGAAACAAACAGCTGCTGTTATGGTGCATCTCCTTGACTGCAGACCAAACTGAGAAAAGTTTATTACACGTGAGAAATATTTGGCACTTAGGAAATTCAGGCAGAGTCATCAACTGAGCCACCCGTTCACGCCTGACCTGGGACGCGTGTCCCCAGACCAATTGTCAGATTCAATCGCTCCCATCAAAGTCAGCCATCGGCGTCATTTGGACCTCGTGAGCTGGTAGTAAAGCTTCAGTTCTCTCCCTCCTACTCATGAACTCACAAGACCTTGAAATATGGCACAGTAACCGGAGAATAAACACTGGTGTGAGAGGAGGAGTGTGTGGGGGGTTAGTGAGTGGGTGGGGATATGTCTCTGTGTGTGTGTGTGTGTGTGTGGGGGGGGGGGGGTAGTGAGTAAGTGGTGATGAATGAATGAAGGATCATTGCATTTATATAGCGCTAGACTCAAAGCGATACATACATACATACATACATACATACATACATACATACATACATACATACATACATACATACATACATGCATACATGCATACATACATACATACATACATACATACATACATACATACATACATACATACATACATACATACATACATACATACATACATACATACATACATACAAAGGCTCAATGGCTGCCGTACACTGGCACCAGGCACACAACACACTACACAATGGCTGAAAGGCTCAGGAGACAGGGATTGATATCAGGTAATTAAAGGGGGGAGGGATGATTAGGTGACAGACCTGATTGGGAATTTGGCCAGGAACGTTGGGGAACCCCCTACTCTTTGCGATAGACACCATTGGTTCTTTACTGACCAAATTCAGTCTGGACTTCAGTTTAGCTTTTCATCTCAAGGACGGCACTCACAGCTGTATGGTGTCCCTATCACCGTAACAGGGGCATTGTTACAGCCAGGTCCAAAGGACAGAGTGCTCCCTGCTGGACACCAACACCACTTTCCGAAAATGGCCTTGACCGGGGCTCGAACCAGGGATCTTCTGACCATGAGTGCAGAGCTCTTTTACAGAATATACAGTGTGCATGTACAGATAAGATCTAATGTGTTAGTGAATGATTGCGTGATGTGTGAGTCCTTGTGTAAGTTGTTAAGAGTCAAACAGTTTCAACAGTTCCGTTAGTTCCCCAGCCATTATCAAAGTCAAACCTTGCCCGTGGTTGTGGCACCTGATGGCTACAGGCACAAATGACTGACTGAGGCTATTATGTGGTGTGTATCATTATAGGCTATTACCATTATGTTAAATGTTAAAATAGTTCTACACTCCGACAGCCATCACTGATATATATTGTCTGGTCAGTAACATGGGGTCTCCCAGTCCCTCCGCTCTGCAATAACAGAAAATACATTTCATGGATTCCCATTCCCACTTTATCCAGGAGAGAGAACTCCACAAGCAAATTTGGCTTGGCAAGATTTCTTGAAATAAGGAACAATATCTAGGGTTCTCTCTCCTGATTGGCTAAAGTGGGAAGGGATACCTGTTCTTCTTCTTCTTCTTATTTGAATTTCCGGCAGTGTAGACGCATCGTGGCGTATTACTGCCCTCCACAATTCTTGTTTCGCCCACACTTGAGAAAGTTTACACTCCTCTTCTTCTTCTCATCTTCAAAACACATTTCTATCGTCTCTGTCTCCTTCTTCTCTGCTCCTCTTGTCATACAATCACAATACAAACATCATCTCCTCTCTTGGAGGGCCCCCCCAAGAGGGGGAACCCTCCATCTCATGCCTCCCAGGCAGTGTATATAGTTTTGATTTGCTTTGGCACCACCTGTTGGTCGAACTTGGTATATACAGGAAGTGGGACCTCATGGTAAAACAGGAAGTGGTAGCTCACAGATAAACAGGAAGTGGGACCTGCAGCTTCACCAGGAAGAGAGTTCTCATTATGAACAACATGCTGTTCTTATCTATAGTAATCCTTTGATTTGCCCCATCGTAAGCATTGTCTGTAAGTAATCCTTTATTGTTTGCAAGGTTATCTTTCAGTTTTGAAGTATATTGTCGTAAATGGGTCGCTGTTATGTTCTTATTCTATTACCTATGATACATGCTAATGACAGATACAGTAGATGTGCATAATACTTGGAGTGTTTAGTACAACATGTCTACATATAATCATTTAGTACACTTACTGTATATCTATACTTTTTACGTGCACTAGTAGTAACACTATGCACTTCATTCTGTTTCAGTTTTACTCCTATCCTAGCAACATGTCAACAAGAACTGCATTAAACGAGAAGCAAGGAAGCTACGTTTGACTCTTGTGTTGCTTATTGAAGAGTTTGGCTGGCCGTCTACCTTTGATTAAAAACATCATCGGGAGGACAGCACAATACCTGAAGATTTATTTTCTGTTTACTGCAGAGTGGAGGGACTGCAGGGAAACGCATGTTACTGACCAGACACTCAGTGATGATAGCTCTCAGAATGTAGAGCTATTTAACACTTAAAGAATACCACATACAGCACCTTTAACTCCATTTTCACCTCACAACATTACAACATGTCTATTTCCACACAAGCACTGCAGCATTTGCATTCAATGGAATGACTACATTCAGTGGGACACACTCTATTAAACAATGACACCATCTGTTGTACACACTCTGAGAGTACTTGGACAATGCTGAAGTGCAAGCCTACCATCACTCCAGTAAAAGTTATGGCTGTTCTTTTTTTTGGAAACAAGCAGTTTTTAGACCCGTCGGAAAAAAAAGTCAAAGCCATTCAAAGTATCATTAGAGATAGAGATTTATCTAAGTTGTTTGCATTTAGGCGCACCGTATCCGTCTCCATGCCAAAGGAAGCCAAGTGGCAGGATGTTTACCCTTGTTTGTTTTGAGCTGTTCCGTGCCTTAATTGCACCATTAGTTAATTAGCTGTTCCATCACTATTTAAATTCCACATGCGATCGTGCCTTTAGCAGCTGCTAGGAGATACACACTATTGGTTGAAGACGTATCTTTTTGTTTTGGGAATGAAACATGTTTGATTATTTAATAAATTCCCCGGAAATCCATGTTTGATATACAACTGGGATGAAATGAGAGAGAGAGAGAGAGAGAGAGAGAGAGAGCGAGAGAGAGAGAGAGAGAGAGAGAGAGAGAGAGAGAGAGAGAGAGAGAGATACCAGGCTTATAGTTTCACATAGAGGACACATTAAAAAGCTGTTTTTGAACAAAGAAACACATGATCTGTTCAACTTATAATTTCTGTCTTTTGAGGGAGAGAGAGAGACAGACAGACAGGCAGAGAGACAGACAGGCAGAGATACAGCCAGCCAGCCAGCCGACCGACCGACAGGAAGACAGGCAGACAGACAGGTAGAGAGAGACACAGACAGGCATGGAGACAGACAGGCAGACAGACAGACAGACAGACAGACAGACAGACAGACAGACAGACAGACAGACAGACAGACAGACAGACAGACAGACAGACAGACAGACAGACAGACAGACAGACAGACAGACAGACAGACAGGAAGATAGAGCACACCTGTGAATGAATGATGTGTGAGCTGAGGTGGAACCAAACTCAACTATACAATTATAAATTATAAAAATAGCAGTTATGTCATAGGCGGATCTTCATGATCAATACAGGTTTAGTAGTGACACACATACTGTAGTACAAAGCACGGGTAGGTTAAATGAGCTTGGGCTAAGAGGAGTGCTCTCATCCTGGCCAGCTGGGAGAACACAGGGGGAGAGAAGGGGACACTGAGAGGGGGGGGGGGCTGATAGGAGTATGGTGACAACGAGGCCAGGCCTCAGATCATGTTCAATATACCAGGTGACAGGAGGTGTGCTCGGAGGCCAGGCCGGGGCAGGGCGTCCGTTAACCCACGACCAACCTCCTCCACAGTTCCTAATTACCCACCTTAACCCCGCGTGTCGGAGTGATTTATCCAGAGAGAGAGAGAGAGAGAGAGAGAGAGAGAGAGAGAGAGAGAGAGAGAGAGAGAGAGAGAGAGAGAGAGAGAGAGAGAATAATGATCTTATAATGACTGATACTGGTACTCACTGTGTGGTGGAGGGTCTAATATAGGAGCTAATACACAACCACCCATACACACACACACACACACACGCACGCACGCACGCACGCACGCACACACACACACACACACACACACACACACACACACACACACACACACACACACACACACACACACACACACACACACACACACACACACACACACACACACACACACACACACACACACACACACACGGTGGTGTAGTGGTTAACACTGTCGCCTCACAGCAAGAATGTCCATGGTTCGATTCCCGCTTGGCGACCAGGTTTCCATGATGCCAGGTACTCAGGTGGGGTAAGATAAACCCAATGGAAAAACATGCACAACAGATCGCTAACGCTGTGGCGTCCTTGACGAAGACGGACAGGAGCACTTGGATTGGTCCCCGGGGTGCGGCTCACGTTGACGCCCTATCTGCTCCCGGCCCTATCTGCCTCCCACAAGCCGGCTGCAATGTGGACTAAGTCATACATAGCACAAGTCCCCTCCGGTACTTGAGGTAACAGCAGTCGCATCTTTTCACCTGCGCAGCTCGATCTCTCAGTGGCGAGGAGTAACGCGTGGGAGGCTCACGCTGCCCCCGACACGTCCTGATTCTACTGCGCAGGCGCACCAACCGACCTGTAGGAGTCGCTGTCCACAACGTCCGATCCCCACCCATCAGTTTCCCACCCCCTAATACGGCCAATGTGTATTAGTATGAACGACCAGCTAAACTGAAAGCAATGTGGAGCGCTGGGCTCGAACAGGCGAGCCCAGCGTCTCCGCATTCGTGGTGAGCGCCTTGCCCACTACGCCACGTAGCCGCCACATTATATTATAATTATTATACATACACAGACAAACACAGACACACACATGCATGCACACACACAGAGCATTCATTTTCTGCTATTTTCTTGATTCTATGAATTGTACCTTTTTCTTTTTCTGTTTAATGTCATTATTAGTGATGCTTTAGCAACATTGTATTTGTTACATTCATGCCAATAAAACATATTGAAATGTATTTAACCTCTTAAACTGTATAAGGGGACCCTGCTTTTCTTTATCATAAATCGATCAATAGCGACCATATTAGATCCCCATGTGGGGTATCATTGGAAAGCCACACTCATTGGCTACAACCCTCTCCATTTTTCGAGATCGCCAAATGATTGACGGAGCTAGAGCCCCGGGAGTTGGGGGTGGTAATGTGTACTTTGGCGCACGCCTCACATATCGGCATGTAACTCGAGAACCGCTGAACGGATTTTGTCACCTGAAGGGGCAATCGACAGGCAACAAATAGGGCTTTAATTCTATGTTGATGTTCTGTTTTTTTTCAAATGTATCCAAGAGTAAATACCTTAACCCTATCAAAACGGCAGTCAAAGTGTATATTTTCGTTTTTACCGAAGTTTTATAAGATTGACAGAAAATAAGAATTTATCGAACAAATTCTAATTATATCTCTTTTATCGTAAAACCAGATTTAACACTGCCATTGGAAAGAGGAGCCTTTTCCCTATCCATAGATGTATGATTCGGCCATAATAAGGTCAAGTTCAAGGTCAAATATGAATTTATAATACAAATGGATTATAATGTATTACTGTATCTGCAAATCCTTCTGTTTAATCATCTTCCCTTTATTCATTTGTACACTTGATCTCAAGAAGGTGCTGAATGAGCTCAGTGAGCGTAATCAAAAGAACCTCAATGTTTTCATGGTGTTATTCACCGCCACAGATGCAAAATTAAATCATAATTTATATCCTCCTTTCTTGTATTGCAATTTACTCAAGCCTAGTAACAGACACAATATTTCTGACACTGGGAATACATATACCCCAGGTCCCTAGATGTTCATGCAACATGCAAATTGACCTTGTAGAAGTGGAGCAATCTCCCATTTACTTAGGCATGTACCTTTAGGCAAAATTTCATAATTTATATCCTCCTTTCTTGTATTACAATTTACTCAAGCCTAGTAACAGACACAATATTTCTGATTTCTACTAAATAGCACTTTAAAGGCTGTTTGCTTATGGCTGCTAATGGAGTAAAGGTGTTATGACACTGCGAATACATACCCCCAGGTCCCTAGATGTTCCTAGATACCGAGAAGATGCAAATTGACCTTGTAGAAGTGGAGCAATCTCCCATTTACTTAGGCATGTACCTTTAGGCAACATTTCTGAAAATAGGGCTACAGTTTAACAGGTTCAATTGAAAGAGAGATATGGGGGGGGGGCGTGATGAATCAAACACTGCATGTAAGCTTCATCGGTCATCACTCACTGTATCCGGGCTTAACCTCTATACTGACCCCCCTCCCCCACGGTGCCTTGCTGGTAGACCGCTGTGTCCCCCAAGGCTGTGGTGGGGACATGACAAGGCCACGCTGCAGAGGTCCAGCTCCACGCAGTCCGCTTAGCACTGCTCACTATTGCTCTTAATTGCTGTCTTCTGTCTGCTGTGTGAATGATTGACCTTCCGTGGGAGGCAGAGAACAGACGCACGCTGCATACATGTACGAAGGCACGCGCACACATCATGAACACACACACCATTCCTCCCAGGTGTCAGGCTCCACAAATATAGTGCAAAACTATATTACCCAGAATAATGTTGCTGTATATTTTTTTTGTTAAGGATTCAGAAGTATTATATTTAGACGTGGTCCTCACAATGAATGTAAGTGAATGAGGAGCCTGACACCTGCATGAATGGTATAGTGTTGACAGCGGATGACAGAGACAGTAGCGGTCGCTAGCTTACCAGTAGATTAGTTTAGACAGAGTTGATTTCTACTAAATAGAAAAAAGGCTGTTTACTTATGGCTGCTAATGGAGTAAAGGTATTATGACACTGGGAATACTTACCCTCGGGTCCCTAGATGTTCCTAGATACCAAGAACATGCAAATTGACCTTGTAGAAGTGGAGCAATCTCCCATTTACTTAGCCATGTACCTGTACGCAAAATTTCTGAAAATAGGGCTACAGCTTAACACTTTCTGTGCCAGCCATGTGGTACCTAGGAACCCTGTTGCGTGACAGAGCTCTCATATTTGCGAACGCATAAACTATATCTTAAATTATGGCTATGTGTCTAATATGGTCGTCACTTATCAATGACTTGTTTGCAGTCAACATTGTCGAAACGGATTGTTTTTTAATCGGTTAATTTCCGTTTTATACCATTTTGAAAAAAGCTCGTTTTTTGAAAGTTTCAGAAAAAAATAAAGATTCTGTGATAATCGCCCTTTACTGGAATAAACTGGAATACACAAAACACGTTGTCATTTTTCGGCCTATTTATGAATAGTTTTCAAATAAACGCTAGATTATCGATAGTATATGTGTACTTATGCACGCTATAGAAGCGGGCTGAAAAATCGATTATCTTATTTCCTGATCGCACGCACACACACACACACACACACACACACACACACACACACACACACACACACACACACGCACACACACGCACACACACACACACACACACACACACACACACATATCACCAGTTATCGCTGAACACCAGTTATCGCTGAACAGATTACTTATATTTTGAATCTCTCTATCTCATCAGGTAGATTTCCTCTAGTTTGGAAATCTGCACGGGTGATTCCTTTACATAAGGGAGGTGATAGGGATAACTTAGATAATTATCGTCCTATCTCCAGGCTACCTTGCTTAGCTAAAGTCCTGGAAACACTAGTAAGTAAACAACTCAAATATTACCTTTCAACTAACTCCATACTTAGCTCTCAACAATCTGGTTTTAGAGCCAAACATAGTACAACATCAGCCATCACTTTGGTTACAAATGACATTATTTCAGCATTAGAAGAAACATTGTGCTGCCCTCTTTGTTGACTTATCAAAAGCATTTGACACAGTTGATCACTACTTACTTCTAAAGAAACTATCTAACATTGGGTTGGATGATAATGCCTGTGTCTGGTTTCAGGATTATCTATCTTCTAGGCGGCAGTGTGTGAAGTTAGGTCAAGCACAATCTGAATTCTTGGCTATAACTAAAGGTGTGCCACAAGGTTCAGTTTTGGGTCCTGTCCTTTTTACAATTTATATTAATGATATTGTTTCTTCTTTGTATGGATGTCATGCCCATCTGTATGCTGATGACACAATTGTGTACTGTATTGCAGACTCTGTACAGCTGGCCTTTGAGAAATTGCAACTTTCCTTTTATGCTCTACAGGATGCCCTTACTAGTCTTAAATTGGTTCTTAATGCTAGTAAGACAAAGTTTATGTTATTTTCAAGAGCAAGGAATATTAACCTTGATGATGTGAGGATATCTACTGTCAGTGGCTCTTGTATAGAGAGAGTCACTGAGTATAAATATCTTGGCCTGTGGCTTGACGAGAAATTAACATTTAAGTTCCATGTGGAAAATCTTGCCACTAAACTGCGACAGAAAATTGGTTTCCTGTACAGAAACAGATCAAATTTTCCTCTATTTAGTAGAAACAGAATTGTGGAATCAGTCTTCTTATCAGTTTTGGACTATGGTGATGTAATTTATAGGCATGCTGCGGCATCAACTCTTAAACCTCTGGATTCTGCATATCACTCAGCTCTCAGATTTATAACTGGTGACAGATATGATACTCACCATTGTGTCCTGTATGATAGGGTGGGTTGGCCTTCTCTTGCAGAAAGGCGCAACAAACACTGGTATTTATTTATTTTTAAAGCCCTTATTGGTAAACAACCTGTTTATATCTCCTCACTGTTAAATTGGAATATTGGAACCTATTCAACTCGATCGAATGACTGGATGGTTCTTAGGGTTCCTCAGATTTGTTCTGAGCTAGGGAAGTCAGCCTTTTCCTTTGATGCCTCTAACTCATGGAATGTCCTTCAACTCACGCTAAAATTGGAGGTTCTCCCTTCCCTTGGAATGTTTAAATGTATGATTTCAGACCATTGTGTGACTACCTGTAACTGTTTTAGTTGATATTTTAAAATTATTTTTAAACGTTTTTAATTTGTTTTACTCTGGTGTTTAAATTTCTGTGAATATTGTTTTTATTATGTACTGTACAATCGTCGTTTCTGTAAATGAGGGAAACCTCAGATGCTTACGATTTTAAATAAAGGTTGAAATATGGCACACGCTGATATATGAAAATAGCTCTGATTATCCCAAGACTGGTAAAATAGATTCCTTACCTCAGATGAGATGTTCTCCAAAAAGATTATTCCAATTCCTGATCGCCATTCCAAATATCGATCGCGTCTATTGATCCAACGCTGGGTACTGGAAACACATATTCTCCGCTGGTCTGATGGTGGCCGATGACTGCAGTCAGGGCCGCCTCAGGGGGTGTGCAAGCAGTGCGGTCGCACAGGGCCTCGCGGGAAGGGGGGCCTCGCACAAAAAAAAAAATGAATAAAAAAAAAAATTATTTATTTATTATTTTTTTATTTTTTTATTTTTTATTTTTTTGCGAGGCCCCCCTTCCCGCAAGGCCCTTTTTCATCACAGACCTAAAATCTAGTTTTGCTTATATGCTTATATATTTCACATTAGACACGTTTGTAGAATGTGTCTGACTTGTTCCTGGCTCTGCAGCAGACATACTCACTATTGGAGCTCTGGGGCTCTGCAGCATACTATTGGTTTGGTATGCCTATGTTAATTGTATGCTATTTTCTGTGAAGCACTTTGAGCTGCAATCCATGTATGAAAGGTGCTATATAAATAAAGTTGTTATTATTATTATTGAGGTAAATTGGGGGTAAATTCGATTTTAATCCTTCTTTGATATCCTTAGATGTGGTTTGCGGTGTAGTCTTATCCTACAGTATGCACACAATCTAAAAGCAGTTGACCAATCAGTCTTCATTCTGTGTTTAACGCCTGAACTGATGATAAATGTAGTAGTAAAAGTGTCGATCACCACTTGAATCTCAAAGCAATCATGAAAAACATGTTCACAATTTCCCTAGTTAATTTCTTTTTTGACGAGGAAGAAAATAGAAAAATGCAGCGAAGCAATCATATACAAATGCTTTGGGGAAACATTCCAATCATGCACATATGAATCCCCAACCCCCGATCATCAAGCACAAAAGGGAATTCAATCAGTAAGCTACTGATTCAATAAATAGGGCATATTTTAAACCGCTAGTAATCACGTTTAAATCAAATCAACTCTAATAACATTGCACATGACGGCGGTCAACGGTATCACCATTAAACGACTAGCACCCGGCGTAGCATCCGGCGTAGCACCGCCGTCTCTTCTGTACGAACAACAGGTACCACTCTGTTTTCAGACCCGGTGGAGTTCATTACATTCCACATTCATCTGGGTTTTCCGCCGCTGTTCCCCGGACAGTTCAGCAGACCATGATATTTCTTTAAACAAAATGTCACGAAGGCATTCAGGCATGAAATGTCAGACTAATTCCAGGGCACAGGCACGAAATGTGCGCCTGAGAGAGAGAGAGAGAGAGAGAGAGAGAGAGAGAGAGAGAGAGAGAGAGAGAGAGAGAGAGAGAGAGAGAGAGAGAGAGAGAAGACTAAGAAGCTCCAACCGCACATTGTTTCCCACGTGGGGCAATTCATCGAACGCTAAAGGTGGGAACCGTGAGGTAAACAAGCAACGGCACCGACTAACGCTATGTGTCGGAGCAGTCGGTCGTGGAATGTGAAAGTTGTTTGGCTAACATTACACGTGCTAACGCTAGTGGCCCATATCACCCGACCTTGCACCATCACTGTCTTTTGAAGGCCATACTGGGCTGAGTTTTTCTTTTACCGTTTTTTCCCCATCTCCCCGAGTTAGTCGCTATGCCAATTCCCTTCCTGGTCATAGCACTACCCTACTGTCGGTCTGGGGAGGGTGTAGACTACCACATGCTGCCCTACTGTCGGTCTGGGGAGGGTGTAGACTACCACATGCTGCCCTACTGTCGGTCTGGGTAGGGCGTAGACTACCACATGCTGCCCTACTGTCAGTCTGGGGAGGGTGTAGACTACCACATGCCTCATGTGGGGGGCAGACACCCCAATATGGACTTGCGATTGAAAGCGGGATAATGACGTTCAAGGAGGATTTAGGGAGATGCAGAGAAAGGCGTCGCTTGGTTTGGCACGGCTAGACCTCTCTCCACACTACATTCCTATGTTCCCACGGTCCTATGTTCCCCATATAAAGGCACATAATGATAAAGGGGCCTGTTCTTCCCCAGTTTTATGTGCTCTCCTATGGTGCTATGGTCCCCAGTTCTACATATGTGCACTCCTATGGTGCTATGGTCCCCAGTTCTACATATGTGCACTCCTATGGTGCTATGGTCCCCAGTTCTACATATGTGCACTCCTAGGGTTCTATGTTCCCCAGTTCTACATATGTGCACTCCAAGGGTCCCATATATGTTCCCCAGTTCTATATAGCACATAATGAGAACCTGAGAAATATGTCCCCCAGCTCTGTATTTGCTTAATGTAACATGGGCTATTAGGTTAATTAAGGTTAGGTTAATGGTAGGGTAATGGTTAGGCTAAAGGTTAGGTTAGGTTGAGTTTAGGTTAAGGTTAGGGTAATGGTTAAGGTAATGGTTAGGTTAAGGTAATGGTTAGGTTTAGGTTAGGGTAAAGTTAAGTTAATGGTTAGGGTAATGGTTAGGGTAAGGTTAAGTTAATGGTTAGGTTAAGGTTAGATTAATGTTAGGTTAAGGCAATGGTTAGGTTAAGGTTAAGTTAATGGTTAGGTTGATGTTAGGGTAAGGTTAAGTTAATAGTTAGGTTAAGGTTAAGGAAATGGTTAACTTGAGGTTAGGGTAATGGTTACGGTAAGGTTAAGTTAATGGTTAGGTCTAGGTTAGGGTAATGGTTAGGTTAAGGTTAAGTTAATGGTTAGGTTAAGGTTAGATTAATGTTAGGTTAAGGCAATGGTTCGGTTAAGTTTAAGTTAATGGTTAGGTTGACGTTAGGGTAAGGTTAAGTTAATGGTTAGGTTAAGGTTAAGGAAATTGTTAAGTTGAGGTTAGGGTAATGGTTACGGTAAGGTTAAGTTAATTGTTATGTTAAGTTGAGGTTAGGGCAATGGTTAAGTTGATGTTAGGGTAATGGTTGTGTTAAGGTAATGGTTAGGTTAAGGTTAAGGTAATGGTTAATTTGAGGTTAGGATAATGGTTAGGTTAAGGTAATGGTTAGGGTAATGCAGGGTTATTGTGTGTTAACTGAATATTGAACGCAGGGTTAGGGTTAGATTGGCTCCCATTTGCCAGGCGCAGCCCCCAGCGGCAGTCCTGCGCTCCGTGGGGAAAACAAATGGGCTGCACACTGAGCTCCCATTGATTTTGCAACAAAAAGTATGTTTAAAATCTATCTCCATTTCAATGAAACATTGTGTCACACTCGCTCAGATAGCAAAATCTATACCGCACGTCATGTTATTATGGGTGTGTGAACAAATGATGGCACAACACTGAGGAACATCTGTTCTTAAGAGATATTATTGACAACTTATTTGACTGTAAATAATGTATCATTGCACCAAGAACCCAGGTCCGAGTGCACAGATGAATGTGTTCCACACAATACGTCTCTTTGATACGGAGCATTTATTCTGAAAGACACATCAGTTACTCTTTACAATGTGTATTTTACAGAGGAGCTGTCTTCAAACTGTATAGATTATTATTCCATATGCCTTTTGACACATCCATAAAAGCGCAATGCGAGGAAGGTCTGGGTCTCACAGCAGATCAGTGGGAAGCTATTCTGAGTCGTTCAAACTATGTTTGGCTGGCACCGTGTGAGGTATAAAGTTGTACAAAATGAAAATGTTGTTGGAGGTCATATATCACCCCACACAAACCGAAGAAAATGAGCCGTAATGTTTCAGAAATGTGCTGGAATGGCTGTGGGATGATTAATAGTACTTTTATGCATCAACTGTGGTGCTGCCCAAGGTAAGATGATTTTTTTGTAAAGATTTCGTGCAAAATATATAATATGTCCCATTATGTCAGTGGGTCTACTGGGGAGTAAGATCATGGAGTTATCTAGAAAGAATTACAACATAACTGGATTAGCCTTTCTCTCAGTGAGACGGACAATGCGTATTAATTGTTTATGTTTATGTTTATTAAAGGATCCCCATTAGAGACACATGAAAGAGCCTCTAGTCTTGGCCCTGTTTCTCGTACCTGGTTCAACTAAGTCGATCAAGATGTCATTATCCAGATTCAGTTAACCCGATGTTTGAAGCCGGGATTTTCCTGTTCCTCGAAGGTGGATTCAGTCTCGTTAACTCGATTCAGACTTGAGACCCAGGCTAAGTGCGCGCGGCCGCTTCAGGTGAAAAGCCAGCACGTATCGATGGCAGAGATCCTGATTCTCTAACGGCATTGATTGATTAATTGATTTAGAACTTTATTGACAGATTGCAATACGGCTCAATCGCCTCGCCGACAAGTTAAATGCGTTATCTATAGGCTAATTTTAAGTCCCTCATTACCTCAATCAATCAGATTATATTTCTTTAAACTTGCCTGCTGGATTGAATAATCAAATGAGATCTTGCTAGCGAAAATAATTAGTTGAACTGTTATACAGAATTACGATACGGCTCTCTTACCCATTGATTGATGTATAGTCGATCTTTAACTTATCTCCACTGTGGTCTAACGGGTTGTTCTTTTGACTTTCACGCAGACGACCGGGGTTCGAAACCCTAGTCTTTTCCTTCTTTTTGCAATATAGGAATAATTCAATTTGGTGCACGTTGAGAGCTATATAAAGAATGACATCCTCAATGCATGTAGATTTATAATATTTTAACTTAAAACCAGGCTACTTTGGCGTATAATCATTAATATTATATTCAAAAAAATTATATTGGAAACACAGGGTTTTGAACACCGGTCGCTGGGTTGGCAGGCTTGAGCACTACCGCTGCGCCACTGTGCCAGATGGGATAAATTCATTGTTTATACATTAATGAACGAGAGACCCGTGTTTAGAATATTCTTTATTTTGAATTAAGTTTTATTTCTTTATCCTCATTCATTAATGTGACGTCAACGGCTCATTCAATTTCTCAAATCCGTCAAACAGCGCATCTCATCAGACATCTTAATCCCAGTTACAATTAAAATAACCACGTCATAATGTGTACATCGCACACCGAGCGAGCGCCACGGTATATATAACGTGCATTATTTAGGACAAAGTGAATTTAGTATCAGCATTTTGGGTCTATTTTACATTTCAAAAGCCCCCTCTGGAAGAATGGAGCACAAAAACGTAATTCAGAATGGCATAATGCAGATCGTAGACTGTGGGAATAATTTCAGGAAACGGGCTGTCACTTTTTTGCGGGGGCGTGGCGATGGTTCAGGCTAACTTGAACTTAAACTCTGCTTTCGACCAGGCTCAAACTTTTGGATCTGTTGTCATGGTGATTTGGAAAATCCAGGTACGGGGAATCGGAAAGTCCGGCTTAAGTCAGAATTACCCGAAAGTTATCCGGCTAACTCAGTTATCCAGGTACGAGAAACAGGGCCCTGGGGTCCTGGACAAAACAAATACAATACAAATGTACAACAAAAAATACAAAAAAAAAAAAAAAAAAAAAACACATAAATAAAAAATGAATAGAAATATACAAATTCACATTATAAAATCTAACATTCCAGTCAAACAAAAAAAAAGATAAGATACACAGATAACAGTTACATACTTGACATGTTTGCAAGATATCTCTTAATATATATTTTTTTAAAGTAATTTTATTATGTATTGCGGATGAGATGTTTTTCGGCAGAGCATTCCAGCGTACTATTGACCTATAATATGAGTTTGAGAACATTTGATTTTGGTGCTGTTTTTGTTCTGATGTTACCAGAAGCGGCCCCTCTAGTGTTGTAACCATGTTCAGAAGTCATTTCTAACTGCTGAGCCAAGCTAGATGGAATTGGAAGGTGAGGAAATGTACTTGTTTCAATGTAGACAACTTGATGTGGTATGTATGGAGCAAGCAGCATCGGTCATTCAAGATCTGGGCCCTATTCCCCTTACCTGGTTCAACTAAGTCGATCAAAAGTCCCATTAGCCAGATTCAATTAACCCAATGTTTGAATCCAGGCTTTCCCTGTTCCTCGAACGCTGATTCACTCTCGTTAATTCGAACCAGACTTGATACGCAGGATAATTGCACGCTGCCGCCTCACCTGAAAAGACAGCAGGTGTCGATCGCAGAAATTTTTGTTTGTTTTTTTAGATATCCCCATTTTTAACCCATGCGGTGAGAGGTGATCATCAAGACACAAGGGGCTTCGTAAACATGCTTTCAAATAACTTTAAGATACAAATGGTGCATTTATATAAATAGGTATATAATAGATAGGTATCCTATACACTCTGCCACAAGCATGGTCCAGGTGGAGGGAAGCTGGGCACCAGGCCATTACCATTGTCTGTCTGCATTATATCCTTCCCTGTCAGAGTTTCTGTATATTGATGTTGTTGTATTATCAATTTAAATGTAATCAATACATTTAATTTAAAAGATCTATATTTTCTTATGTTATCTGTTTCTGTCCGAGTATGATTTTAACACATTTTATATTATTTACTTAGTAAATAACATAGTATTATTTGTTCTATTGAATATAAACGGCCCGGGTGGTAGCATTGGGGTCCATGGTTATTCAAAATAAGACTCACTGCTAACAGTCATTTTAAGCTTACAGTAATAGTCACATTTCACTTTCACATCACAATATAAACAAACATCACAAAGGAGGCTTATAAGCGGCTTTGCCCCATGGGATCAAAAGTGGGGTAAATTCAAAACAGGAAATGTCAGCTGTCAGACTCGGGGTATCTGATGTTGAAGAGGCTACTTTGCCATTCATCATTTTGACAAGCCCCCAGTGGGGTTATTCCCCCTCCGCCTATGGTAAAAAATTAACAGCGTTTTCCTTTCCTGATTACCAGTGTCCTTGATACCGCACAAGGGGTTAATGGGGAAATTGCATTTCACCAAAGGATTTTATGTTTTGTTAATGTTCCAATTTCCAAAAGTGAAATTGATAACAATAAATTATCCGATGTTGCAGAGAATGCAACACGCTGCAAGACGCTGGTGACCTGATCTGCAATGCTAAGCTATTTGTGGCTAGCGATTTGAACTGGGACTTATTCAAAATCCCCTGTCTTATCAAATGCATGTATATTAGAAGGCCCTGTTCATGGCACCACAGCCTGCATGAACACAGAGGAAGCTAGGAGCGATCTATTCATAGTCCATTCATTATCCTATAGCTGCAGAGAGACTGGAGCAGACGGAAATGCACGTATGTCCCCCCCAAAGTATAGAGAATTTAGTTGGGTGGTTTAAATGCAGCAGCTTAACTAGTACGGTAGCTTGTGCATCTGTTTTAACAACATTTCCCTATGGTTTCTATGTTACAAAGCTTTAGGCACCAATGCGGGTTGACATGATTGCTGAACTTACAGTACGTTGTCAAGGAATTTTTTTTATTATAACTTATATTGTTCTTTTTATTTTTTTTATTTTATTTTTTTTAACTTTCTTTTTCACCTGGGACATGACTTGTTGTTGCCTGACCAACAAGATGAAGAACTTTCTTACCTGATGAAACTTTGCTCAGTATTTACTATTTTCCTATAAAGAATTGTCAGGTCACAGGAAAACTACTCTGGAAACTTGTTGCGCCTTGATAGTTAGTTGGGCTCCAGAGAAATACGTTCTGAGGGAGAATGCCGATTGCTTGGCCACTGGCCTCAGAACCATCAACAGAACGGGTGTGTTCTCATCCACCATCAGCGTGCTCAAAAGTAGTGTTCTATAGTATGTCCTCCATGTGTAGCGTTGCTCGTGACGTGATTGTTTGGTCATTTGCCAACTTGCACCAAATTCATTTAACATACAGTACAATGACATTTGATTAAAAGTGTCACTGGATATCTTTCTTAACAATAACGTCATTTCGACAGACTTGGCAATTAGCAAACCAAAATAGGCCTCTTTGCCCTTAGAATTTCCCATCCGTCTGTCTGCAATTGTACACATAGCCATTGGCTTTTTAAGCCAATCAAATGGTACTTCCCAATGATGTTCCCTCATACTGTTTAGATGATAAAGTAATGGATACTTTATTCTCCTATTTAATCATACTGTTTAGAATTGATAAAGTAATGGGTACTTTACTCTTCTATATACAGTAATCATACTGTTTAGATGATGAAGTAATGGATACTTTACTCTCCTATATGTAATCATACTGTTTTGATTATAAAGTAATGGATACTTTACTCTCCTATATGTAATCATACTGTTTTGATTATAAAGTAATGGGTACTTTACTCTCCTATATACTCATACTGTTTAGATGATACAGTAATGGGTACTTTACTCTCCTATATAATCATACTGTTTAGATGATACAGTAATGGGTACTTTACTCTCCTATATAAAATGGTAAATGGCTGCATTTATCCAAAGCACTTCACAATTTGTTCCTCACATTTTACCCATTCACTCACACATTCTCACACAGACAGCAGAGGCAACCATGCAAGGTACAGTACCAACCTGTTCATCAGGAGCAATTTGGGGTTAAGTGTCTTGTTCAAGGACACTTCGACACGCTGCTCGAGAGGAGCAGGAATCGAACCGGGAACCTACAGATTACCGGACGACTGCTCTACCTCCTGAGCCACTGTCGCCCCCATAATCATACTGTTTAGATGATAAGGTAATGGGTTATTTAATCTCCTATATAATCATACTGTTTTTTAGATGATAAAGTAATTGGTACTCCACTTCAGCTTTACAGAATCAGAAGAGGGCAGACATAGATTATCCTAAAGCAGCCTGAAATTGCTAGTGTACAGCAAAGTCCACTAATACCAATTTAATACCTGAATACTATTTCATTACAATAACATTGTGGTACCATTTTAATATCAGCTAACATTTAGGCTGTACCATCCATAATGATTGGCTTTAGCAAGTATCATTTAAGCACCGTTTCTGTAAGGCTTAGTCGACCGTGTTTAAATAACCCCTGTGTTATTTTACTGTTGCATTTTCTAATACAATTCACTGCCTGGATACTGGCTTAGTTGGTCACTCTAACCACCACCCTCACATACTGTACTATACACACAGTTGGAGTTGGAAAAAGGGGGATTATGTAAATCCCAATGGAGGTATATTAATTACAGGCATAAGCTCAAATGTATGCCCAATAAAAGAGAGTGTGCGTTTGAGTGAAATGTAAATGTATTCTGGCAGTGGACTTGGATTCTGATTTGATTCTTCCCATATAGGCCTACTGGCCTTTCATCTCTGCCAACCAACCATAATCTCTGGCAGGGCAGGGGCGTTGCTAGACTTGAAACCCTGCTGGGGCTTGTGCCCCCAACACTCAACATAATATACTTGGATATAAAATAGAACTTTGAGCACACCACCGAAGAAATACCAACCATGTACATTTCAAAGGGTACGATTATATGGCTAAGCAGAAAACAAACAGTGATTATTAAATCCACCTCTCCGCCACTCTGTCACAGCGGCGGCGGCAGATAATTGTGATTGGGGGAGCTACGGGGGGGGGGGGGGGCTGGATTGTTTAAAGCAGATGCTAATGAATGCAACGAACAATAACAAATAACAGAAATGCACGTTGCAAGCACAATTAATTCCGTGAATATCACTATCACAATGTCACTTCAAAAAAATAGAAAGTCACTTTAAAGGAAGGAGGTACTAATAGTATAGTTTAGACACAGAGTTAAAATTGTAAATTGTATATAGTATATTAGTGTATATAGGAACCAGTTTCTCAGGAACTCAGCATGTATTTTTTTTTACCATGCATATCTTGTGTCTTACCTATTTTATTTTTTCTATGTTTATTTTTTTCTATGCCTATTTTATTATTGTATTTTGCACAATCAATGCGGGCAAGACCACCCGCATTTCACTGTATGCCCTGGTATGTGACAAATAAACCTCTTGATTCTTGATTCTTGAATTTAGAATGTGCAAATCAAATGCATACAAAAGGTTTACAACAACAAGCACGAACAAACAATCACAATCCAAATCTTAGTCACCACAGACAGTATCTGTGGATTTACAAAATACTGTAGTTGTGAGCATAGGCGCCAATTTATGTTTCTGCCGGTCAGTGCTCAAAACAGTTGAATACCCTACGCCCAAGATAAACCTTGTGCAATAGCCATAGCCTACATGACTTGTTGCTATACGGATTTGGATGGAGTCAAACGCACACATTTCAGCACTATAGGAAATGAACAGCGACCGACACACACACACGCACGCACGCACGCACACACACACACACACACACACACACACACACACACACACACACACACACACACACACACACACACACACACACACACACACACACACACACACACACACACACACTCACACACACACACATTTGAATACTTTATTTGGTTCCACAAATTATATTACATAAACGGGGAATCAAATGTATCGGGCCAAGCAGCACTGAACACTTTATAGCACCTCTTTCTCCACGTGGCTAAGCTGCCAATAATAGCTGAGAAAGAGCAATATTTGGCAATTTGTTTGGCTTTTCTTTTAGACATTGCAGCAATTCTCAGACCGCTGGTGCATTTGTATACATGGCCAAGACTTCCGAATACAAGTACACCATATCTACACCTATAGAGCAGTGTTTGGTATTTGATATACTTGTCCCGGAAAGGTCTGGTCCATGTACAGATCAAAGGTACAGCGTACTTCTATGACCAGCACCTCCCTGTGGCTGGTGTCAACAAAAACAACATCCGGTGTATTTGGTATGTTAGCAAAGACATCGTTAGTAAGGCCAAACCACTCTGGTTGCACTCTAGCATGTTTGTACATTGCTGCACTAGATGGTGATATGTTCCGTACCGCATCAGACACAATGTCCACAATACGGTCATGACGAGCAATGTACAGGTGTTTGTATGCATTACATCCATTTGTTATGTGTGCAATGGATTCTAGGTGTTGTGAATCCTGATGGTTTAAACAGAATGGACTGTGAGTTTGAGGATACAAAATGGACAGATTGTATTTAGTGGGTAATACCTGCAGTCTTGCTTTGATGGTAAATTTTTAAAACATCCTCACCAACAGCGGCGTTCTTAAACACTGATGGCGGAATCCACAGAGAATGTAATGCGCGAAGCAAATTGCATCCGCTGAGCCTGCTCTGCGTCTGGGAGATATCCACGAAAGCACATTGCTCGATGAGATACCAGCGCAGAAACGCCCAATATGTGTGGCTCGCGAGCAGTCTGAACTCTGCACCCCTGACAGCGCTCTTGGCAGAAATGTGTGTAAACATTTTGCGCGCTGTCAAGTTTAGCGCGCTGTCCGAAAAAAGAAAATAAACTAGAAATCAAGATGGAAAGCAGTACAAATAAACCTGCAGTTAAAACCAAGAACATCAAATGACACATGCCGTTCCTTCGAATGCGGAGAGATCTAATTCTGTATTTTAATCTGTATTTAACCTTCATCTATTTGGTGAAGACCAGTCATTCTAATTAAATAATTTACATTATCTATCTGCCCCACTTTGTCCCACCAAAATCTGACTGTTGTCCCCCCCCCACTCCATCCATTAACTCAACTGGACTGTCATACTATTTATTTGCACTAGCACTATTGCACTTGGGACATTGATATTATATTATTGATATTATTATTTTGTACATGCTATATTCAGTATGTTTGTATGTGGTGATGCTCTAAACTCAATTTCGTTGGACCAACCATGGCAATAAAGATTCTATTATTTTGCACTCCTCTATACATTATAAAGTAAACAAAATACAATACAAAATGAACAGAATACTAAAGAAAATAGATCTTATGAGTTATGAACAGTATCTAACTTGTTCGAGAAATATAAAGCCGCATGCCAATAGCCTTCGCAACGGGTGATTTATAAATAAGGCTATAGCTGACATTTCAAATACTTGGTTCTGAGATGAGCAATACAGTAAACATTTATTTATGATATAGGTGCTGGGCCCTATTCCCCGTACCTGGTTCAACTAAGTCGATCAAGAGTCCCATTATCCAGATTCAATTAACCCGATGTTTGAATCCGGGATCTTCCTGTTCCTCGAAGGTGGATTCAGTCTCGTTCATTTGAACCAGACTTGATACTCAGGATAATTGCGCGCGCCTGCCTCAGCTGAAAAGACAGCAAGTGTCGATAGCAGAAATCCTGATTTTCTAACGGCATTGATTGATTGATTGATTTAAAACTTTATTAACAGATTGCAGAATGGGTACACAATGCAGTACGGCTCATAGCCTCGCCGACAAGTTAAATGCATAATCTATAGGCTAATTTTAAATCCCTCATTACCCCAATCAATCAGATTATATTTCTTTAAACGTACCTGCTGGCAGTATAGGCTTATGGAATGAATAATCAAATGAGATCTTGCTAGCGAAAATAATTAGTTCAGCTCTTTCAGAATAACGATAAAAACAAGCCCAAATAGTATATCTAATTGATACGAATTATATCATGAGGATATCTGTATGTGCTTAGGTATTAATATTATGTACTATATAAATACATGGTTTCCAAAGAGAGGCTTGGAGGGAGGCTTGCAGTTACACTATTAATCAGGTTTTAATCTGTTTCGGACCTAATCCATACATGCATTGAATTGATTACCATTTGGTTTATACCAGTGACACCTCATGTTCATCATCAGATAACAGTGCTTGAAAAGATAAATGCATTTTCTCGAATTCATTCATCAAAAACGTCAAAGGCTCATTCAATTTATCAAGTCACGTCACGTCATCAAATCCATCAAACAGCGCATCTCCTCATATATTTTAATCCCAGTTACAATATCACAATAACGTGTGACACTATCACAGTGATACAATTAAATATTCCACAGATTCAGATTCCTCATAATTCATATCCACAATCCGCGCATAGACGCTTCAGCTTGAATGAAACGCATCCGGGTGCTCCGTTAAGCAAATACACAGCGAAGAATATTAAACTAATCAGAGCCAAACACCCGATAGGTTTCATTCATTAAAAATATCCCAGCGGGATTCACATTTGCAATGATCCGTTTAGTCTGTTATTAAAATAACTGTGTGTCGCGACTCGCAAGCGCCGTATCCGTATAAATATGACGTGCATTATATAGGACAAAGTAAATTCATAGGCTGAATATGATTTATTATCAGCGTTACTGCAGACATATTATTTTACATTTCAAACGAAGCACAAGAACATAATTCAGAATGGTATAATGCAGATCTAGACTGTGAGAATCATTTCAGGAAGCGAGCTGGCATTTCTTTGCGGGGGCGTGGCCATGGTTCATCCAGCTAACTGAACTTAACCCTGCTCTCGACCAGGCTCAAACTTTTTGATCTGTTGTCATAGTGATTTAGACAATCGAGCGTCGGGGAATGGAAAGGTCTGGCTTAAGTCAGGCTATGCTTATCCGGCTAACTCAGTTAGCCATGTACGGGGAACGGGGCCCTGATCAGCAGTAATGCAATGTCATGATTATTATTATTCTGAAGTTATTATTATTATTATTACTAAATTAAAAATGTATTAATAATGAATTAATAAGAACTCCTCTCCTTATGGAAATCTGATCCTAGATCTGCGACTAAAGCCAGGAGTCTATGCTGTGGTGACGTTAGTCAGCAGCGCTAAATCGCAGTGTAGTTTCTCAGTGAACGAAAACATAAACGTTGTTATTTTGCTACCTTTACGATTAACACTTTGCCGCCCGACCACGAGTTTATACGGGTATCGAATCCATGCGTTGTGGACATAATCACATATAGCAAGTTGTTATTGCTTTTATTCCATTTTAATAACCGGGTCAAGATCGCGGAGTGGCACTGCATATATTCCCTAGTCTGTGAATTCGAGAAGATGCAATACCGGCCAGATCCTCTTAGGGGCGCCATCGCGCTACTGCAATGTGCCCTGTGGGCGAACGGATGACTATTTTTCTTTTTTTTCAATTGAGATGTTTAGTACCCGGATTCTGAATTGCAGATTCGAATCGCAGATTTCACCATGGAATAAAGGGATTTATCATCAGCCAATGGACATATCGATCTACCAGATGCCGATCGATAACGGGGAAATGCTCGGGGGTATCCCACCGGCTCATGGTAAGACCTTTTTTCACATAAATTACAGCCGGATCAGAGCATGCTATGATATACGCAACCAGCCGAGCAGCGTATGTTGCTAGTTACACGAACACTGCTATTGGTAATCAATAATAATAAACGACGTCCCCCGCCAGGGAGAGGAGAATGGGTCGGTTTAGGTTGTTTAATCCAAAGGTACCATGCAGACAGAGTTATAGAATTTACAGGAATGTGCGACAGGTGCGAGCAGGAGCACTCCTCGTGATTTACAGGAACAGGGAGACAGGGTTAGGAGTAGGACAAGGCAGGGAAACAGACAGAGTAGCAAGTAGGTTACGTCCTTGTACCTGGTAGTTGTAGCAACACTCGGACAGGGAGTGGCAGGAAACCCAGGTCTCTTGTCGGGGCTGGTGATGACCTGATGAGTCTCAGGTGCGTCGATTGATCCCAGGTGACAGCGTGTGGAAGCTGGGGTAGGGAGCTGCCCATATAAGGGCGTGGAAGCAGCAGGAGAGAGAGAGGCCCTGGCCGTGATTGTAACACATTTCAATATTTGATTTCTGCATATATGAAATTTGACCATCGACAAAGAATGACAGGATGTGATGTCATTACTGGGGGAGGGGGCTTAGGGGGGGCTCAGCATTTTTCAGGTGGAGCTTAAGACCCCGCTAGCCCCTCCCCCACAACACAGACGTCTGTGGCAACATTGAAATGAAAAGGTGCTACATCTCTTTGCCAGAGGTGCAAAAGAGAAGGCATACTCAACACTCTCTCTACCTTTATTTAGCCAGATAAAACATTAAGAACAGGTCTTCTTATTTGCAATGTCGATCTGGTACCAATATACAGTATTTAAATCAACACAACATGGAGCCTATAATTCCCTTGTTACACCTGTCTCTTTCTTTGACGTTATCCGACTGGTGTCTAACTCTCCCCTGCCCTGCTGTGTAACCAGTACCCTGGGTCAGATGAGAAAGCAACACGTGTCAGAGCTGCTCTCTAGCTGTGCTAGAGAGAACATATGCTGCATATATGATCAACATTGATGAATTTTAGACAAACATATTCTCGGGGTTGTGCCGTGGTGCTGTATGCTGTTTTAAAATGACCCATACGTCCTGACTCATGACACCTGCTGGTTTGCCGGCGCTGGTGAGCACCCGGTTTGTGTGTGTGCCAAATATATGGGCTAGTATGGTTCTACTAAACCTATAGGAGGTTGTTTATTTATACATGCTATCCTCATTGTCAGAATGTCAGATGCTCACGCTTTGTCATGCTCTCTGCCCGTCTGATACGCACCAGGCTTTCATCTAACTCAAATGTAAACCCATCCGTGGCCAGAAGAAAAATACTGTTAGACCTAACCATAACCTAGCAAGTACCTTAACACATTCGGGGCCAACCACGTATATACACGTTTCAGATCCAACGCTTGACGGCCAACCACGTATATATACGTGGCAAGGTTGTTTTGGCTTTTATTCCATTTTAATATCCTACTCAATGTCACCGAGCGGCACTGCAGATTTACCCTACTCTTGGAATTTGGAAAAATGCATTACCGGCCAGATCCTCGTAGGGGCGCTGTCTCGATAATGCAGTGTTCCCTGTTACAGACCGTTTTTTTTTTTTTTTTTTATCTTGAATGGACTTTTCTGTTAGCCTAAAGCTATGCGTGTAGCCGATCACCTAGAATCGTTTTTGGGACGCTGAATTCAGTGTGCAGTAAAGGAATATAGCATCAGCCAATGGACATATGGATCTACCAGATGGCGATTGATAACTGGGAAATCCTTTTTGCAGTCCAACCGGGCACAGGTAAGAGCTTTTTCTTACATGCTGATCAGGCCTTGTTATCATACCCAACCAGCCCGTCAGCGAATGTGGCTACTGAGGCTAATGCCGTTATTGGTAATCAATAATTATAAACGACATCCCCCGCCCCCCCCCCCCCCCCCCCTTTCATGCATTCATGGTGGACCATGATACTGACAATATGCATTTTCAGTTTTAGCTCTAGCTTGTCTATAGCCGAAACGCTATTAGCTTAGCACCCCATATCTCGCGTTCCAGGAAATACCCCAGAACATTCTGCTATAACGTTCATATTCAAGACGCTATAAAATGGGAACGTTTTGATGAATTTTTTTTTTATTGAAGGCATATTGAAGGGACGGTTTATAGTGTCAATTGACAATGAGAATGGACAGATAGCAATAATATAAAGTATAGATTTAGCTCTACAAACAGCCTCATGCACAATGAAAGGTTATTATGAAAAGCTGGCCGTATAGAGTGGGCCCCGTCTAATCCCAATGGCCCTGAATGTGTTAACCTATAACCATAACCTAT
>NC_140171.1:24587479-24664979 GCF_963971535.1 Notolepis coatsorum
CCCTAACCATAACAATAACCATAACCATAACCATAACCATTACAATAACCATTACAATAACCATAGCCATAACCATAACCATAACCATAACCATTAACGTTAACCTTAAAGGTGCTATAGATAGCGTTGAGCAATATCCCACTAGAGCGGGAGCTTGTCAGTGTGTCTCAACTAGCAGCACGTTTATCCAATCAGATGCATTCCACGTGGGGGAAATGGGACGTAGGGAGGGGATGCATGCATGCAACATGTAAACAACAACATACATTTTGGACCTGCCAAGATTTGTAAAATGATAAATTATCATGAATCGATCATTTATTTGGGAGAAAAGCAATGCTTATTCTGCACATTTCTAAAAGCTTTGTGGATGTATCCTTTCCTTATGTTGTATACATATACAATTTGTATCTATAGCCCCTTTAACCTAACCATAACCATAACCATAACTCATTCTGCGCCAATCACGGAAAAAGTTGGGTTAACTCGCCAACCGTTCAGCGGCAATCACAAGAAAAGTCAGGTTTTAATCGTTATTTCTTTTATTAGCTATATCCATTCATTCTTCATCCATCCAGCCTGATGTTATCATTGGGAATGGGTCTGATCTTGCTAAAAGGCAAATACCGCCGCCTACGCTTTCCGGCCGGTATTGGGCTCCATTAGAAATGATGTAGTTTCTTTTCTGGGCTGATCTTTGACAACCTAGGATGGCTTAGAGTAGATGACAGAGTACAGCAACTTGCAATGGGCCTGGTCTACAAGATACACTACACGACCAAGGTACCCATGTACATGGCAAAATACTTCCCAAAGGTCAGTGAATACCACGATCACAACACCAGAGGGAGCTCCACAAATCATGTTAAACCCAGATTCAGCTCAAATAAGGGACTAAACACGTTTCGCAATTATGCCACATCAATGTGGAACGCCCTACCCAAAGCTGTAAAGGAATGTGGATCACTACCCACTTTCAAAACCTCTCTCAAGAGACACCTACGGGAGACTGCAATTCAACACTGGCCCCTGTAAATATCCTAACCCAACCCCCTCCAATGTACAGTCATTTACCTAGTATGGTTTTGTCAATAGTCCAATGTACAATTTTGTTTGTTTGTACAGAGTCTCCCCCCCCCCTCAATGTACAGTTTTGCTTGTTTATACAGTGTGCCCCCCCCCCCCCCCCCAACCACCTCCAATGTAAATTACCCAGTATGGTTGTCAATATCCCAGTGTACCCAACCCCCCCCACCCAACCTCCTCCAATGTACAGTTTCTACGTCAAATGTATATACTCCCTTTTCTTGACTCCTTCTGTATCACAAACAGTACTGTATTTGCAAATCTGGTATGTCATAAATGTATAGATGTAGCAGTACTGACTATCTGTATGTCATGTATGTCATATATGTCCTGATGAATTGAAAATGGGGGACCCTGATGTAAACAAGACGAAAGTCTTTCTCTGGTCTGCATCCTCTTAACAATTGTGTGTATTGAGCTGTACTGTATTGTACCCATTCTGCAATCTGTTAATAAAGTTTTCAATCAATCAATCAATCTGAGCCGTGCGGGCAAGGTTTAAATACTCCGGCAGGACGAGCGCTTACAACGATACATCTGCGAGGCTGGTCCCCCCCCCCCCCCCCCTTCAAATGCAATGCCGGACAACGTGGGACGGACCTCCGCGAGCAGTATTTGGAATGGCGATCAGATAATTGGATTATTTTTTTTGCATTACATCAAAGACAAGGTAAGAACACTATATATCAAATCTTGCGTTGATCTGATATTTCTTTCTCCCGCGATCGAAGCTGTGTGTGTGTGTGTTGTGCTTTTTACCGTTGGCTGCCGTGCATGAGGAAGGATAATAACGATAATCTAGCATTGATTTCAGGAAGATTCGATAATCAGGTGAAAAATTACAACGTGATAAGTGGATTCCACTCAAACGCTATTATCGCGTCTTTTCCTGGGATTACTAAGAATCACCAAAACTATACTCATATTCAAAATGGTATAAAACGGAAATGTATCTGTTTTTTGCATGTTGACCAGAAGCAACTCACTGACAATCGACGGTGTTATTACTAGACCCATAGCTATAATATAAGATATATTTTAAAGGAAAACTCCAACATTTTGGGAAATTAGCTTATTTGCCATCTACCCTGGAGTTAGACAAGAAGATACATACCTTTTTTCTTCTCTGTGCATGGAGTAGGAGTAGGAAGACGCGCATGGTTAGCCTAGCTTAGCGTCAGTCACTGGAAGTAGGTTCCTCCATTAGCCTAGTTCCCAACGTCTTCCTACTCCTACTGCATTCACAGAGAAGAAGAAGGTATGCATCTTCTTGTCTAACTCCAGGGTTCCCAAAATGTTGGAGAGTTAAGATATATACCTTTTTCTTCTCTGTGCATGCAGTAGGAGTAGGAAGACGTGCACAGTTAGCCTAGCTTAGCATCAGTCACTGGAAGTATGTTCCTCCATTAGCCTAGTTCCCAACGTCTTCCTACTCCTACTGCATGCACAGAGAAGAAAAAGGTATGTATCTTCTTGTCTAACTCCAGGGTAGATGGCAAATAAGCTAATTTCCCAAAATGTTGGAGTTTTCCTTTAAGCACTCGCAAATTTCGCAGTCTCCCCATTGATTAAAGCGATGGCGTTCTAGCCAGAAGGTAGACAGCGACCCCTGGTGCTGAATGAGTTAACCTAACCAAGAACAACAACAACAAACAACAAACAAGTAGGTATGGGTAGTGTAGAGGTAAAAGCACTTGCCTAATAGTGCAGAGACCCGGTTTCAATCCCCGGCAGTGGTAACGTTACTTATACAGTAACCTATTAGACACTACGGAGAGCACAGAGGGACATACAGATGGGAGATAACAGCCTTCTGAACCTACTTGTAGGCTTAATAGGTCCCTAACCCATACTCGGGATATATGTGTGCTGACAGTCAAACCGCGTGGCACGGTTGGCATTGACAGTGGTGCGGCTTACTGTAGTCTAGTCTAGTCCGAATAAATGCATTATAGTCACCCCCTCCCGACCCTGTTCCAACCTCAAGACTCAAACCCTGAATCACAAAGGCCCCCAGGTGGTACAATCCCACCCCTATCCCCACCTCAAGACTCAAACCCTGACTCACAAAGGCCCCCAGGTGGTACAATCCCACCCCTATCCCCACCTCAAGACTCAAACCCTGAGTCACAAAGGCCCCCAGGTGGTGCGATCACCGGCTGATTTGATAAGATCTACTGCGGCTCAGTCTTTAGGGTTCGTTTTATGACAGACGTTCCAAGGATTCCATTAACGCCATCCATGTCGTAGTGGCAGATGAGGGAATGAGGAAATGATAGATGTTTTAGGTGGAGGCTAAAGACATTACAACTTTTAATGGCAACATATGGCACTGTCGTGAAAGATTATGCCGTGCATCATCCGTGCATCATCCCGTGCATCATCCCGTGGACATGCCAGAGCTCGGAGAGTGAGATCCAGGAAAAGAAAAAGGAAGAGAATGACATTTATTCATGATACTCATCTTTTTTCTTTACCTTCTGCGCCATCGATCTTTGACCGATTTGGAAGGAGAAAGAAATCTATCCTTGCCTGCCTGTCAACCTGTCCACCAAGTTTCAAATCATATTGCGGTTACAGACTAGAGAGGAAAAGAGAGACACACACACACACACACACACACACACACACACACACACACACACACACACACACACACACACACACACACACACACACACACACTCACTCAATCACAATACCCCCTTGTGCTTTGTGCGGCGAGAAAATCTTGTTTTCGCGAGTATACACTTAATGACCCATGACCCCTAAAACACAGCCGCGAGCGAAAGGCGCGGCAGGACCGTAGCCGAACGCCGTCCGCCTCACTCCAGCGCCCCTGTCAATAGGCATTGTTGTTGTTCACAATGGCCACTCACAGCGCGTGTAGGAACACAAGCCACATCGAGTCTCTCCACGCGCTGGACGCGGACCTCATAGAAATACATTGCGAGAGATTCGCTTGCATCCCCAGAATGCATTCAGGAAAAAAACATGAGCTTTGTTTCGTCTGCTCTGCAGTCAACTTCTCGCGTCTGGCAACCCTGCCCTGTATAGTTTGTTCCAGGTGCGAGAAGGAAATGTAATGTTTGGAAAAGAGTAGAGTCTTTATATCCATACTCTATTTACGCCGATTCAACACAAAATAAGAGCCACACAATGTTTTACCCGTAGAGATGCATGTGGGAAATCGAGTTTAACTACCGAACCTGCATGCTGTGGGCTCATGCTAGCCTGGCATACGTAGGCCGTTGTTAGAACCTTGAGAGTTTTCCCTCTGTAAGTCCGCTGGCATCCAAAGGTGAAGCTGGCCTTGTTTAAAATGACCTGCTGTGACGTATTGTATGTCTATTATCACAGTGTCATCAATCATTTATACCCAGAGCAGGTCAGATACCTAGAGGTGTTTAAACATTTTTATAAAAGGACATCCAGGCCTCAACTTTAACGTTCATCTGCTTTTTATTTTAATATATATATATATATATATATATATATATATATATATATATATATATATATATATATATATATATATATATATATATATATATATATATATATATATATATATATATATATTTTACTACATTTATACTGCAGTACAAGGTCAGTACAGTTTATATGTCAAGAATGATCCATTGATATTAATTTTGCTGTAGGGGGGGAAATGTATTTTGCATCAGAGTGGTAATTCATCTATATGGAACAGGCCTGACCTAAGGCATATAACATTCATATAATTATATAATATTTTATTCCAGCCGGGGTTTTCAGTGAACTTGTCAAGTAAAGAGGAAGCAACTTGTTTACCAGTAAGTCCGAGGAGGAAGATGTATCATAGGGCACAAGTAAGGCATATGGAAAATCCTAGAGGGAAAAAGAGCAAAAACACTTTAATTACTACTAGGCTTGTTTATTTCTGAATTTCCAGGTTAAATTATTTACTTTGATTTAGAAAATGTATTTTCATAAATTGACACACCGCTTCAACCACTATGTCACCTGATGACACCATTGCATCCAGGAATTATTAATGGCAATTAATTATAATAATATTCTTATTCTTATTATTAATGCTTTATTAACTGGGTTTCAAATTATGTTTTACCAGTTGCTCTCATGAGGTTAGTTGCAATGAAAGATATCACTGGAGTTACAAAGATCAAATATGTATAGATGTAAAAAGTGCATGAGGTGGTGCTTAGGATTAGATTCATGACTTCCAGGCCATTGAAATGTAGTTTTTTGTTACTCCAGGGAATTCAGCTAAGCTTAGAAACCAATGTGCAATGAAGTGCAAGTGTTTGCTTTAGGAAATATCCATTGGTTTACCGCGTTTAATCTCAAGAGATGAGATTCAAAGGATTTTATTACTTTCTATGAACCAAGTGTGTGGGGACCTGACTGAATGGATTTTGGTCAGTTATGGAGGTCGGGAGGTTCAGATGTGGCCCTTTGTCTTTATCAGTAATTCACTCTAAGCTCACGGTGAACAGCCATGGAATATCAGCACGGCTGCCGTTCCAAGATCTCAGTTTTCACTTTGAGATCCTCACATGGATGCAGAAGTACTTCACAGCCATGACCAATTTATGCAAGTCCCATGCCGTTTCAGGGCAAAACCATGCAGTGTATTGTCATGCAGAGATGTGATTTCTGCCTTTCTATAAATATATTATATATTTGTGGGCCCTAAAAAGTCTTGGAATTGTATAAAGTGTATGGCTATAAAGCTGAGACTCTTAGATAATATAAGATAACATAAGATAAGATATTCCTTTATTGATCCCCTTGGGAAAATGCGGCCGTCATAGCAGCATGTGGGAGGGGAGGTACCGGTATGGGCAGATCTAATATCAAATTAGATCTGAATATAAAAAATATAAGAAAAAAATAAATACAGCGGACAGTGTAATCAAATGTGCAGATGAGCGTCTATATGCTCTATCAGTTATATTATGCTACAATAAATATGGGCAATAAATTATTTGAATCTGAATATATGGGCCCGTTTGGTAATCCACCCCTGATTACAACAACAGCTATCCATGTAAATCTGATCTCGGATCATACGAGGGCTCCTTATAGGCAACTCTTAAGTTTAACACACAAGACCCGAATTGAAATACACACAAAGTAGCTGTAAATTGTGTAAAATCAGAGTAATATTTCTACGCAGGGACCTCTGAATGGGAGTGATATACCCACATAACTCCGCATCCATGTCATTTTTAGACTGTCTATCTCGTGATCACACAGAGTCATCATTTTCTGTGAACGCTTGTATTTCTCAGAGGCAGCTCCGAGTGTTGGAACAGCGATAGCGGCGCTGGGGCAGCTGTCATCGATCACTGATCTTTATGGGGGCAAATTGCTGAATCAGACAGTGGGCTTATTTTACTGCTATGATTGGCTGGTAAAATATCAATACTCATCCTCACAGAGGGATGGAAAGGCGTGGTGAAATGATTAACATGATGAAGAAGAAGAAGGAGAAGATGTACCTTGTTTTCATTAAGGATCGTCTGATAACATCCAATGATTCATCACCAACTTTCCCCGGTGCTGTAATTCTCTAAACAAGGCAGAGGGGATGCACGGTGTCCGACAAACACACATCTCTTTGGTATAAATCAAACTCGGTCGGATCTCAAAAACACCCATGTATGCATAAACGGTCCGTTTTTCAAATTACACAGGCGTTTCTCAAGCCTAGTCCATGCACACGTCTTTTTGTTCGAAAGCGGAAAAACGATAAGGGAGAAGTTATCTTTGAAGTTCGCCTTCATCCTGGAAACAAAATGGTTGAGAAAATGACTGTCATATATAATTCATGGAACGTTTCCCTCTCTCACACACACATTTAAAGGTTTTTATTTGTTATCATTAATTCAGCTGGAGGCGCATAAAAAAATTGCCTGAACAAAGTAACAGAGTTTCTCTGTATGTAGGCTGTTCTCATAGTGGCTGACACCAGCAGATTTCCCCAGGGCTAAGAGGGCTAGCATAGTGGCCCACGCCTCCATGTAACTCTGTGTTTCAGTTAAATGTAATGAGTACATACTGTACTGTACATGGTGCAGATCATCAATAAGAACCTCATGCTTTTGTGAAATACATTTACATTTACAGTAATTTAGCTAATGCTTTTATCCAAAGTTCTGTACAACAAGTCAGCAGGAAGGGTACAACTCTGGCAGCTAAGGGTAAGTGACATTGTTCATCATGAATGAATGAATGAATGAAAACTTTATTAACAGATTGCAGAATGGGTACAGTACAGTACAGCTCAATACATACAATTGTTAAGGGGATGCAGACCAGAGAAAGACTTTCGTCTTGTTTACATCAGGGTCCCCCATTTTCAATTAATCGAACAGTGTCAAACTTGAGTGCATAGTAGTATAGACATATTAGTATAATAGGTAGTAGCCTAGTATAGGCAAGGTTGATTCGAAGCAAAGTAGATTCCCTAGTAGCAAAGTAGATTCCTTAGTAGCAAAGTAGATTCCTTAGTAGCAAAGTAGATTCCTTAGCAAAGTAAATTCCCCAGTAGCAGGGTAGATTCATCAGTAGCAAAGTAAAGTCCTCAGTAGCAAAGTCGATTCCTTAGTTCTTCTCCATTTCCTTTTCATTAGACTTTGACACTTGTTCTTCCTCCATGCCTCATACAACGCAATGTCTCAGAGCCTGGACACCGTCAGCCACAGAGAACAAACTAATAATTGTTTCATTTCAGAAACTGGAGCAACTTTCTCTCAAAACCCTCTTCAACCTCTGCCTCCTTAGTCATGCAGGACCCCAAACTTCATCCAACATGGTTTCCTTATTTATTTATTCACTTTTACAAACTACAACTAATCTAAACTAAAGAAATCAGGTTATATATCAAAACCTTGAAGGAAACCACAAAAGCGTATTCGGTAGGAGTGATTTCTTGCACTGCTTATTGTAGCGGAAGAGACACCCACAGTGTTTAATCAAAGATGGATTTGGAACACCCATGCACCTTCCGAGACTATAACGATATAACGATATGCCCTACTTTTGGTGAAAATGCCATCCCAAATATAACGGTAGCAGAAGGATACCGTGAGAATTGATGTTGCCATATTTGCTGACCTTATTGAAGACAGGAAACCCCTCACTGAAGACAAAGTAATTCATATTTGTGAGAGAGAGAGAGAGAGAGAGAGAGAGAGAGAGAGAGAGAGAGAGAGAGAGAGAGAGAGAGAGAGAGAGAGAGAGAGAGAGAGAGAGAGAGAGAGAGGCCACAGCCATGAAGCTGCTTATTAGAACAAGGCCTTTAAATCTGACATAGACAAGTCCTCGTCTCATTACACTGTGGTTTTAATAAAGCTGTCAGTTCTGCAGATTGTACAAGTGACCCCTATTTATGTGTGCCCCTTTAATAGCCTCCTGGGACTTGTTTGGTTTACAGAGTCCGTATCATATGGGTCATAGCACTTAATCAATTGCCTATAACCCTCCCCAAACTCCAGAATGTGTGATGCTTATAAACAAATTAAAGTGTTGAAGCCAAGGCTGTCTCATTGCACAGGGGAGCACTACACTCAGGCCAGATGTCAATGTTAACAGAGTTGTTGTCTTTTTAATAACATCTCCTAAATTAAAGAGATACAAAGATGTTTGGTGCAGTGTCAAAACAAGTCATGAGCCCCGGCAGCTTGGAAGCGGTGAGAACAGCGGTGTAGCAGCAGATTGCACATTCAGGAGAGGGAGGGAAAATCCATGTGTTGAAATCTGTACGTCGGAAATGTGTACACTCTCCAATGAAACACGGCCCTGTACATCTTGAATGAGTCTGTGTCAAAGAAGCATTCCATCCTTCCCCCGTTGGCGGATCACTATGAACACGAGTTGACGTTAGGAGTTAATAAAGCATTTGTTCACAGTCGGAACCAGGGGCGGGGCTAGGGGGTGGCTACTTGGGCTCAAGCCCAGAATGTTTTCTGAAACGCCCCGAATCTATTTAAAAAAAAATTATGATATTTTTTTTTTTTTTTTTTTTTACAATTAATCATTGTTACATGAAAATATGTTTGCACCAGATTTAGCAGAAGCTAATTTCCATCTGTAGTCTATCCAGCTGCTAACTGTATTTGAGTGAGTTAAGTCTTGGTGTTATGGTAGACTCAGACCTAAGCTTTAAATCACAATCAACAAGTTGACAAAAACATAATTCTTCCACCTTAGAAACATAGCTAAAGTACGGCCATTTATAAATCAAAAGGACGCTGAAAACCAGATACATGCCTTTATCTCAAGCCGACTCGACTACTGTAATGCACTCCTTACCGGCCTCCCGAAAAAATACGATGATAACTATTTTATTGCAATGCACTATTGCATAATTTTATTCTATTTTACTAACTATTTTATCGAGTTAACCCTAGATCTTAGATCCTAATATGAAAAACGATGTGATTTAATGTTCTATGTCTTACCTTGACGTTGTCTATTTTACTGCTATCTATTTTATACTTTATGTCTGCACTTTATGCATTGCTCTTGATCTGCCAATGTTGTGCTCATTTTATGCCTGTCTTTTTGTACTGCTGTGAAGCACTTTGAGCTGCAATTCTTGTATGAAAGGTGCTATGCAAACACAGTGTATTATTATTATTATTATTATTATAAATTATTATAGTTTGCTTCATTAATTAAAGGGTGTGAATTTAAGTGTTCTCTAGTACCTTTTGTCCGCTTTAAGGTGGTGGTATAAGTTAAATGTTGTGGTGTCGAAGGAAAAAAAAATCTGTGCCCGCTAACGCGGGCACCTATCTGGGCTAAGCCCTGGATCTCCTACAATCCTAAATCCGCCCCTGGTCGGAACACTTACGTCTGACTTTTTAGAAAACAGTTTTTACATGAAAACGAACAGTCCTGTGGTAGCAATGCTGATACACAATGGGTGGGATCCACAAGGAATGCACGGGTGATTGAGTGATTGAAGATTTTATTAACATATATCAGAATGGGTACAATACAGTACGGCTCAATACAGGGGATGCAGACCAGAGAAAGACTTTCGTCTTGTTTACATCAGGGTCCCCCATTTTCAATTCATAATGAATTGTAAGTAAGGGTGCAATTAGCACTGTGCAATCCATTCTTTGTGGATCCCGCATAATGTGTGCAATGACGGCAGTCCTGAGCCTTCATCCTCACGTCTAGAAACTAGCACAAACAACACGACTTAACCCTCGAGTCACCCTTGTCTTCAGTTCTGGTCAAATGGGTTAGGGTTTTCTTCACGTGTGTTTGTGGATAGCGTTGGCTATATTTGATGTATATGCCAAAAAAGTAGCTCAGTATCACATCTTGGACTCACATTACAATAATCCATGTTTGTTTTTTAAAAGCAATCATTAAGCGCGTGAACAACAAGTGTCACACCTTTCATCCTAGTCGCAGAACTGGACAGGTTAGGGTTAGGCCCTAACCCTAACTCCCTAACCCTAACCCCTAACCCCTAACCCCTAACCCCCTAACCCTAACCCCAAACCCCAACCCTAGCCCTAACCCTAACCCTAATTTAAGAAATTGTTACAATCCTGTAAATGAATAAATATTCGATATGTATGGTGAGGACTGAAGTTAATAATGATACTCATGAAAGAAATTTGGAACAATACATGAAAAAGATATGTTTTTACTGAGATCGCAGTTTCTGTCACTAGGGAGACAGGTAGTGGTTTTTTTTAAGGTTGACTCGAGGGTTAAATCAAATATGGGGTCTCCACTGTAAGAGTAAGGTCTCCTCAGAAATCTTACATGAAGATTAATGAGGAACTATACATTCTCAGTGGCAAACAGCATGTTATATTCCCCCAAACACTAATGTCACTCATTCACTGTCTCAGTCTCTGTCTAATAGCCTCTCACTCTCAGTGTTCGGTGTCTTGGTCTCAGTCTCCTTATCTCTCGTTCAACTTGTCTTTTGTTCAGTCTGTCAGTCTCAGTATTTCAGTCTCTCTCAGTCACTCCGTTTCACAGACTCTGTCACGATCGGGGCCCGAGCCTGCCTGATGAGGATCAATCAGCACGGCTGCAAGGGATTACCTCATCAAGCAGGCTCTATATCATCTGGCAGAGCCTGTCATCCGGCGTCGCAGTGTTAAACTGCAAACCCAGGTACGACGTCTCGACCTGAAGCCCTGCTGACCCGCTCTTGAATTATTCTCTGTCCTAACCTCCCTCTCTTGTGCCCAAGGACCTCCGCTCCAGCGTCACCCAGGACCTCCGTTCCAGCATTGCCCGTCTGGACCCCTGGTGCTGACTACAAGGTTCCTGTTCTCCACCCCGACACAGCCGGTGTCTACCATTCTCTCATACTGCACGAGGAGTGCACCTGCTCAAGGACCATTCTCTCGTACTGCACAAGGAGTACCCCTGTGCTACCCCCCCAAGAACATTCATCCCCATCTGTTGTACATTCCTGCATGATTCTTGTCTGTTTGGGGGGAAACAATAAAAACACCCTAAACCGCTCCATTCTCTCTACTCCTGTGTTCGCTATTGGGCTCCACAAGAACCCCTATCCTCACAGACTCTGCCAGTGCCTCAGTCTCAGCCTCTCGATATCTAGACCTCGCTTTAGATCATCTCATCAGACAAGCAGTTGCTTCTCTTGAATGGGGGGTAGTTGCTTCTTTTGAATGTGGGTAATTGCTTCTCTTGAATGGGGGGTAGTTGCTTCTTTTGAATGGGGAGGTAGTTGCTTCTTTTGAATGGGGGGTAGTTGCTTCTGCTTCTTTTTAACGAGGGTAGTTGCTTCTTTTTAATGGGAGGTAGTTGCGTCAGGGCAGTTGCCCAAACAAACACCCTCCGCAAGAATGTTGAATTTGAGCCGAACAATAACACGACCCCTCCCCACACATGGGGGGGGGGGGGGGGGGGGGGAATCTCACAGCATGATGTTACACAAATGGCCCATCCACACCAATTTGTGGCGAGGGGCAGCATTGTGGGATTAGACGACAATTTGTGGCGAGGGGCAGCATTGTGGGATTAGACGAGGATGAGCCCTAACACATTGAGCCACAGACACACTGGCATGCAATAATGACCTGGAACAGTAGGCACCCAACGGCGTGCCCGCTGGTCATGGTCCACATACTTACTTTTTATAGCTACACACAAAAATATAGACACATGGGTTTAGGAAAGCGCTTTATTTCGAAGAGGAGACAGAACATCGATAAACAACTGCACACCACTAACAATGGACAATTTCATGGAACACATACAGCAGTTATTACCTGGAAAGGGCAGATGGGATATTTCTGACCGTTGACATGGATCGCCACATTGTGGCCGTGATGAGGTGCCGTGCTCTTTCTTCTTTTTATTGCGGGGGCATCGTTTCAGTTTAGGATGCACTCTAAATGGCACAGGATTAACGGGGATGTGCAGGACACTGTGGGAAGTGTTCCAAATAAACTGTGCAAGGAGCAGTGGTGGTAGACAGTTCCTTTACTTAAGTAAAAGTAGAAATACCCAGATAAATTAGTACTGGTAAAAGTAAAAGTAGAGAATTACTTGAATGTAATGTTGAATGTACATACGTATCTAAAGTAAAAGTATGCATTATACGTGATGTTTGTGTATTCCAGTCCTAGAACCATTAACCTCTGATGTTATGTTACTGTAAAGTGGTATGTGGTCCAGTTATGCTGCTCTGATAAAAGGTTATGTTAAAGTGGTATGTGGTACAGTTATGCTGCTCTGATTACATCATATTGAAGTTGACAGGCTTCACATTTGAAAAAACATATTATCTTCATACATTTTTGCCCTGTTTTCTATGCAAAAAAAATAAAATTCAAAGTAACTAGTAACGGATGGCTTCAGATGTAGTGGAGTAAAAAGTACAATATTTTCTTTGAAATGTAGTGGAGTAAAAGTACAAAGTTTGCTAAAAGGAAAATACTCACATAAAGTACATATTTTGTTACTGCACCCCACTGGCAAGGAGAGGCCTACTGTACCTTCGTCATCAGCTAGATGATGTACCACATTCTGACACCTCAGCTGCCTTAACCTGGGTTAACAAAAATAATGACAATAACAATAAAGTCCCATAGAAACGCATAGCCACGCATAACATTATCCAAAGCGGTTTACAATTTGTTCATCACATTTGACCCATTCACACACAGACGGCAAAGGCCACCATGCTAGGTGGCAACCTGCTCATTGGGAGCAGTTAAGGGTTAAGTGATTTGCTCAAGGACACTTCGACACGCTGCCCGGGAGGAGCGGAAATTTAACCGGGAACCTCCGGATTACCAGACGACTGCTCTACCTCCTGAGCCATTAGCTGCCCCATTAGCAGAAGCTGGTACTCCAAGCTTGCATGGGGAAATCCATCACAAACACCTACACATAACTAATTGCTATTAGTACTAAAACAAAATCAACTTAATTGAATTATTACTACTGCCTTTGTGAACACTATGGAGGTTTTCCTCTGAGGCCTCTGTTCACACCTCCTCCTCCCCCTTTATCCTCCCCTTCCTCTCCCCTCACACCCTATTCTTTGTTTCATCTGCCCTCTACTGAATTCCTAACCTTTTGTATTTGTACGGGCGTCACTGTGCGGTACGTGCAGCCATACAAAGAATACGTCTCATACCACTAGGTGAAACTAGGGTTGCACATTTTACTAATCTATTCTCAATAGCTTTACTTTACTTTACACTGGCTTACATTGATCTTCAACGTTGAATATTAAGCTTGTATTGCCAAATTTAGATGATGAATAAAACGTTGAAGCTTGTAAAGGCACGATGACAAGCGGACAGAACAAATTAACAACGCTATTAGAAACGTTGTTTCTCCCCTCCCGTTTACTACAGGTGTCCCTAAAACAAAACCATGAATGAATTATATGTTTGTAACACAGCAGGGTCATTACAATTTTACAGTTTTCCTTAGTTTTCTTGTTCGCCCAATAATGTTAACCAATGGAAAGACACACACACACACACACACACACACACACACACACACACACACACACACACACACACACACACACACACACACACACACACACACACACACACACACACACACACACACACACACACACACACACACACACACACGCCAACTTTCTACCGCAGACTTTCTCTCACAGCTGATCGGAGAAGGAAAAAAAAGCACTAAATACTTTTCCGGACAACCACTCAATTTATGTTATTATTTTATATACAGTTTAAATGCTAATTGTTACGAAGGATCAGATTAAACCGAATATATATATTTATATTTATTGATTGATATATATTGCATAATATTTGTATATCGTTTGATATCCCTTGGATATTCCTTGTACATATACACGGAATATCCCTTTAGCCTAGTACAGACCATGGTATTTCGTTCTCCTATTGGACAGCGGTCCACAGGCGCCATGGCCATACCTTCAGGGTCTGGTTCAAAGTCACCGCCGGGGACATGCCTGGACATGAACGGTACTGCGCAAGGATATGAGACAGGAATAAAGCTGGTACTAGTTTATTCATCTAAGCGTATAAATATGGTGCAGGTGAATACAGAAGTAGAGTTACCCAATAAGTTGAAGCCTCACCCACGATACGACGTGCGGTGCAGTATGGCCTCTTTGGCCCCAAATAGAGCATTGAGACCGCGTGCGAATTAATAACTGAAGTGTCAGAGTTTAACGCTGTACCGTCGAGTTCGACCTATTCTATTAAGTCAGTAATAGTCTATTTGTGTATAGTGTATCGTGCGGCTAAAGTTCTACAGTGACCAGCATCACCAACGTTTCCTCGTATCAGCTAGAGTGCTTATCCAGGCTGGGCTGCTTACCATGGCGCTTTCACCCGAGGGGCCCTAGACGAGGACCGTGTGGATTATGTACACTGGATAACCTACCGACGACTGCATAGCCCTTTTCGGCTGGATTATATTTGCTTTTGGTCCTGTAATTAATGGAGCGGAGAATCGCCGACACCCACAAGTGTGTGGGATTTAACCTGTGAGGAGCCACGTCGAGTCTGCCTCTCAGAAGTCTGAGGCCGGCTAGCTTTCTTCCATGTGGAGCTACATGCTACGGAGAACAGCTGTATTCGTCTGCGGATCAAGATCTTATTGCACCGTCTCCTGTACTTGGAGTCTCCTTATCATCGTTGACCCAGACTCTACTACCGACAAATCCTCTACCCTTGCTGGCTTACAACCGGGGGGACCTTACCAGTATCTCCCGCTATATTACTAGTGTACCATAGATATAATTCCCTAAGATTCAGGTTGTATGATTATCTCCTGCGTAATATGAGAATGGACATTCGTTATTGATTTGCCTACGCACATTCCTTTGCCTTATAAGCGCATCCAAAGTAAAGTAAAGTAAAGTATATTATGTACCTTTTGCTGCTAATAAATACTTAAATCCAGTTTTGTGTGGAACCGAGTCATTGTGGGAAGTGTTCATCATTAGATACCTGTGTACTGTATGGCCAGTAGGAATGTACATAAGACGGTAGTGGTTTAATGATACCATACTTATCAATACAGTCAGGGAATTGTACCCCTCAGTTACACTAATGATTCTGTATGTTTACAGATACAACCGTATCTAATGCATTTCTGATTTGAGTGAAAGGCATCAGAGCAACTGTGGATACTGGCGGGTACCGGTATAATAAACAGTGGGTACCGGTATATAAACTGTGGGTACCGGTGTATATACTGTGGGTACCGGTGTATACACTGTGGGTACCGGTGTATACACAGTGGGTACCGGTATATACACTGTGGTGTTATACTCCCAGACCAGCTCAAGTCTGGGACAGTATGAACTATGAGAGTCACTACCCCAGACAAGGAATTGACAGTATGAACAGTGGTCTCATAGTGCCATCTAGCGGTCACCTGCAGATGATGCAGTCAATAGTGATCTTTCTTAATTGTATTAAGAATATGCTGTTGTTGCAATTATTGTCTATGTTACTATGTGTAAGTGTTATCTGTTTAGGTTGTTCTCTGTGTTTGTATTCTGATTCTGTGTGTTGTAATAGCCTAGTCCTTTGTTCCTGTTGTGTTTGATTATTGTTTAGTTCTAGTGCCTGTATCCCCCCAGCTGTCTTCCATTATTAATTAGTGTCAGTATTTATTGCTTGTAGGTTGTTTGGATTGTGGTGGCGTCATTCCGGCCTCCCTCTATTAACAGAATGACGGCACCAATCAAGAGCACAGCAGACAAGGTGGTAGACACTTTGACCATCATTCATAGCATGGTGAACGGTGATCTGGAACATTACACTCCTGCCAAGTGGGTATTCTGGCTCCAGATGATCGGCAGGGTCGCAACGGAGAGTCCGACACAGGAGCCAGCGATGCGGGCTATGGCCGACCACGTCACTGCCCTCATGAAGGGGTTTAGGTCGCTCCCCACTACCCTACCCACCTACCGACCCCCAGGTATGGTTCCCATGGCTAGCGTAGCTACGTCAGCTAGCCTGTTCCCCATTGTTAGGACTACCCCGTCTACTAGCTTAGCCTCTGCAGCTAACCAGGCCTCAAAAGCTAGCACAACCCTGTCCGCTAGCTTAGCCTCTGCAGCTAACCAGGCCTCAATGGCTAGCACAGCCTCGTCCGTTAGCTTAGCCCCTGCAGCTAACCAGACATCCACAGCTAGCACAGCCCCGTCCGTTAGCTTAGCCTCTGCAGCTAACCAGGCCTCAATGGCTAGCACAGCCTCGTCCGTTAGCTTAGCCCCTGCAGCTAACCAGACATCCACAGCTAGCACAGCCCCGTCCGTTAGCTTAGCCCCTGCAGCTAACAGACCTCCGAGAAGTAGCAAGGCTCGGAGTATTAGCGTGGCTGTTGTGGTTAGCCAGCCCTCCACAGCTGGACCGGTCTTCGCTGCCAGCCTGGTTCCGGTCAGTGTGACCCTGGCTGCCAACGCTACCCCTCCGGTCTCCAGGCCACACCTCGTCGCCACAACCGGCCCGGTCTCCACGCCCAGCTCAGTCTCTACGCCTGGCCCGGCTGCAACGCCAGTTCCTGGCTCTTCGACTGGTCCTGGCGCCCTGTCTGGTCCTGGATCCTCGACTGGTTCTGGCTTCCCCTCTGGTCCAGCCCTACGCCTTGACCGACGCCCTGGTCCTCGCAGTGGTCCCCGCCATGGTCTTCGCCATGGTCTTCGCCATGGTCTATGCTGGGTCCTACTCCGGGGGTCGTCGCCGTCGCACCTCCGTTCCGGCTCCCCCGATCCGGTTCCAAGTCCGGCGACTGGAAAGTCCCTCGTCCGGGATCCTGCTCCGGGGTCCTTACCCTCGCCCCTTGGCTTCAGGCCCCCTGACCGGCTCCCTGTTTCTCTCCACGCCTCCCCTCTCCGGGCCTCTGTCCCCGTCCCCACCCCCCTCGTCGGGCCTCTGACCCTGGGTACAGCCCCCCTCTCCAGGCCTCTGTCCCCGTCCCCACCCCCCCTCGTCGGGCCTCTGTCCCTGGGTCCAGCCCCCCTCTCCGGGCCTCTGTCCCCATCCCCACCCCCCCTCTCCGGGCCTCTGCACCCGTTTTCAGCCCCCCTGGCTGCTATGCCCCTCCTGGGTTATTTTCTCTGGGTCCTGGCCCCAGTTTTCCGGGTCCTCGCCCTCGGCCTCCTGCTTCGCCCGTGTCTGGAAGCCCCCCGTACGGGGGGGGGGGGGTACTGTTATACTCCCAGACCAGCTGAACTCTTGGACAGTATGAACTATGAGAGTCACTACCCCAGACAAGGAATTGACAGTATGAACAGTGGTCTCATAGCGCCATATAGCGGTCACCTGCAGATGATGCAGTCAATAGTGATCCTTCTTAATTGTATTGAGAATATGCTGTTGTTGCAATTATTGTCTATGTGTTACAAGTGTTATCTGTTTAGGTTGTTCTCTGTGTTTGTATTCTGATTCTGTGTGTTGTAATAGCCTAGTCCTTTGTTCCTGTTGTGTTTGATTATTGTTTAGTTCTAGTGCCTGTCTCCCCCCAGCTGTCTTCCATTATTAATTAGTGTCAGTATTTATTGCGTGTAGGTTGTTTGGATTGTGGTGGCGTCATTGTCCCTGCATTGTTCCCGTGTCGTGCACGTGTACCCTGTTTAGTCCTGTCCTGTTGTTGTTTTCGCCTCTGTATGTTATGTTAGCAACCAGTGCCAGCCCCGCTGTGCCTTTCTTTTGTTTTTGTATTTTGATTGTGGATTTAGTAAATTACCCTTCACTAAGCATCACCCTTCGTCTCTGCCTCTGCTCTTTCATCCTTGTCTGCATACTGAGTTCTCCTCACCTTCATCATCACCCCCAATCGTAACACTGTGGGTACCGGTGTATAAACTGTTGTTACCGGTATATAAACTGTGGGTACTGGTATATAAACGGTGGGTACCGGTGGGTACCGGCTTGAGCTGTTGTTTCAGTTAGCAGTGACACCCAAAGAATAAAGTAAAGCCACTGAAGACCAGTCAACTCACTCTTCATTTTCATTTATTCTTTCAGAATAAAACCTTTCACAAGCACATTCACAAACGTCTGGCTTCTTTGGTTGTTTTCTTTGCCTATTAACTTAATCTATCCTGATTTACCTTTCACTAAATGGACAATCCTTAAAACAGAACTTGTACCAACACACCAGACCAGGTAGCACTTCTTATATTACGTTCCGAAAGCTGGCTGGCTGACAACACAGAATGGAGGATAGAAGTCATCTGTAAACACACAGAAAAAACTGGTATCTTTCTCCTTCTTTCTTTCTTTAGTTTAATGGCGGTTGGCATCCATTTGTTGCATCGCCACTACTGGTATGTATCACTGGTATTAGCTGGTGCCCAACCTCTTGCCGGAAAGTCAGTTTTAGACCATCATAACTACCATCCCAGTGTCTGTGTCCCAGTCCGTTCTAGACCGGCATAACTACTGTCCCAGCACCTGTGTCCCAGTCCATTCTAGACCGTCATAACTACTGTCCCAGCGCCTATGTCCCAGTCTGTTCTAGACCGTCATAACTACTGTCCCAGCGCCTGTGTCCCAGTCCATTCTAGACCGTCATAACTACTGTCCCAGCGCCTATGTCCCAGTCTGTTCTAGACCGTCATAACTACTGTCCCAGCGCCTATGTCCCAGTCTGTTCTAGACCGTCATAACTACTGTCCCAGCACCTCCCCCTCCCTTTCCCTCCCTGGCGCTGCTCTGGTGGCTGCCTTTCTGATCGCTCCGACGAGACTGTGCTTTATTTTGTTAATTTTTATAGTATTAGGAGTTTTATTTGCACCAACTGTTGGTGCATTATATGTGTATGACCGTCAGTCAATCATTGACATTGGATTAAGAAAAACTTACCGTTTGGATAGCTCTCTGGATCGGATCGCTGAACAGCAGAAATGGCCCGCCGAGATCCTTTGTTATGCCGGCCATGGCCAAGACCAAAAGCCGCCGCGAAGACGAGGAAAGAGAGCCGGGGTCCGGAACAGACTGAGGTCCAAACGACACAGAACCACATTGCCCAGCATATTGTTGGCCAATGTGCAATCGATAGGAAACAAATTGGACGACATCAGAGCAAGGATCCAATTCCAGAGGGACATTCGGGATTGTAACGTCCTCTGTTTCACAGAAACTTGGCTGAGTCCAGATGTCCCGAACCACGCAATAGAACCGGCAGACCACTTCTTCGTTCTCCGCAAAGATCGGACGGCAGAAGAGTCACTAAAGACGAGAGGAGGCGGCATTGCCTTCATGATAAACAAGGAGTGGTGCGATTTAGGCAACACAAAGGAACTGTCTAACCACTGCTCCCCAGACCTGGAGTTTATCACGATAAAATGTCGACCCTTCTTCCTCCCAAGAGAGTTAACGTCCATCATCCTCATCGGAGTGTACATTCCACCACACGCGAACACTGGGGTCGCACTTTCAAAACTTCACGACGAGGTAAACAAACTCCAGGCAGCTAATGTTGACGCTGCCATTTTGGTCTTGGGGGATTTCAACAGCGCGCGTCTTAAAAAGGTGCTGCCGAATTTCTATCAGCATGTGACCTGTCCCACCAGAGGCGAGAACATATTAGACCATGTATACTCGCAATTTAAGAATGGGTACAAGTCACAGGCTCTTAGTCCATTCGGTAAAAGCGATCACGCCGCCATCTTTCTTTTGCCAAAGTATAAACAGAGTCTCAAGCGAACGCCGGTGGTCTCGCGAGAGGTTAAGCGTTGGGCCGTGACGTCAGTGGAGTCACTCCAAGCAGTGCTGGGAAGCACAGAATGGAGTGTATTCCGTGATAACACAGCCAATATTAACGAATACACCGAAACGGTGATTGACTATGTCTGTACTCAGGTAGAAGTAATAATCCCCTCCACCAAAATTAATATCTACCCAAATCAAAAGCCCTGGGTAGACAAATCCGTCCGTGAGGCTCTGAAAGTGCGCACATCAGCATACAACACCGGGCTGGTGACAGGCAACATGGAAGAACACAAGATGGCAAGATACAACGTCAGGAGAGCAGTAATAGAGGCAAAACGGCGTTACAGGGATAAAGTTGAACTTCAGTTTGAACAGGCTGACTCTAGAGGCATGTGGCAGGGCCTCAGAACAATGACAGACTACAAAGGAACCCCCCTCAAACTGAACAGTGACATCTCCTTAGCAAATGATCTCAACTCCTTCTATGCGAGGTTTGAGGCTGTGAATAACAACACCAGCCTACAAACCACGGCAATGGGGGGGGGGGGGTCTGCTGATGGAGACTCAGTGTTCAGGGTAACAGAGCATGAGGTGAGACGGATCTTTAAAAAAGTGGATATCAGGAAGGCAGCAGGACCGGACGGCATCCCCGGCCGCATCCTAAAAGTCTGTGCCGACCAACTGGCCCCGGTATTCACTGACATCTTCAACCTGTCCTTGGAACAGGCCGTCATCCCCACCTGTCTGAAGAAGTCCACCATCATCCCTGTACCCAAAAAATCTACGCCCGCTTGCCTCAACGACTACCGCCCTGTAGCCCTCACCTCCATAGCCATGAAGTGCTTTGAGAAGCTAGTGAAGGGCTACATCTGTTCCTCCCTCCCCATCAACCTGGACCCTCTTCAATTTGCATATCGCCCCAACAGGTCCACGGAGGACGCCATAGCCCATGTGCTGCACACAGCAGCATCACATCTGGACAAGAGGCAGGGGAACTATGTGAGAATGCTGTTCATCGACTACAGCTCAGCATTCAATACCATAGTCCCCTCCAAACTCATAGCCAAGCTCAGGGACCTGGGCTTGAACTATGACCTGTGCCAGTGGGTCCTGGACTTCCTGACGGGCAGACCCCAGGTGGTAAGAGCCGGCAACTGCACCTCCTCATCCATCACGCTCAACATAGGGGCCCCCCAGGGCTGTGTTCTGAGCCCCCTCCTCTACTCCCTGTACACACATGACTGCGTAGCACAGCGGAACAACAACACCATCATCAAATTTGCTGATGACACAGTAGTGGTGGGCCTGATCTCTGCCAACGACGAAAGGGCCTACCTGGAAGAGGTAGAGAACCTGTCACAGTGGTGTCAGGAGAACTGCCTCTCCCTGAACGTCAGCAAAACAAAAGAGATGATTGTGGACTTCAGGAGGTCGGGGGTCAAGGACTACAGCCCCCTCAGCATCGACGGGGCACCAGTTGAGAGAGTGAACAGTTTCAAGTACCTCGGAGCCCACATATCCGAGGACTTGACATGGACCACACACATTGACAGTGTTGTGAAGAAGGCACGACAACGCCTCTACTTCCTCAGGCGCCTAAGGAAGTTCCAAGTCAGTCAGAAGATCCTTATGAACTTCTACTCATGTACAATAGAGAGCATCCTGACCGGCAACATCACCTCCTGGTTTGGGAATAGCACTGCACAAGACCGTAGCAGACTACAAAGAGTGACACGTTCAGCCGAACGCACAATTAGAGGGGGGCTTCCCACCCTCCAGAACATTTACAACAAGCGGTGCAAGGGGAAGGCTAAGAGAATTATTAAGGACTCGAGCCACCCGAACAACTGCCTCTTTGAACTGCTGCCGTCAGGCAAGCGATACCGGAGTCTTATGGCGAGCACAGAAAGACTCAGAAGGAGCTTCTATCCCCAGGCCATCAGGCTGCTAAACGAACAATAATCGCTAAACGAACAATAATCACTATGCAACAACCATCAAATGCACACAGCACACACACCCACACGCACACACTCACTCAAACAAACAACACACTGCAGCACCCACTCTCCACACTTTAGATCACACAAACACACTTACACTTTATATTTATTGATAAAGGATTTGCACTACAACTCGTACACCTACTGTGAATTGTACCTAAACTGCACCTCGTCCATTTATGCCTTGCACTATATAGCATTGTATATTAGTACACTGCACAGTATTGTATATTGTATGGTAACTACGTCTACGAACATTGTACATATGTCTAAACTGAACACTGTGACCTCTTTTTTTACTTCTAATTTTTACTATGTTTTTATTTCATACTTATCTTGTCATGCACAGTCTCTGGAGCGCAACAGTAAGAAGCATTTTGTACAAAAGTATTCTGTACTTCTGTATGACAACTATTAAAGAAACTTGAAACCTGTGTCCCAGTCCGTTCTAGACCATCATAACTACTGTCCTAGTGCCTGTGTAGCGGCTCACTGCCTACCTCTCGCCGTAAAGTCCGTTCTAGACTGTTGTAACACTTATGTCTAGCCAGCGTGATCACTTTAGTTGCCAGTGCTTCGCTCTGCAACTAAAAAATATAAATAATTCCCAATCAAGGCAGGGTTGTGCGCAAATAATGTGAAAAACCTTTCCTTTCAAATATATCACATTAATTTGGAAATTAGGGATTTGAACCATTTCCGTATCCAGCTAATTTCCCACTTTAAATCATGTATTGACTACATTTCTCTTTCTTTGATTCACTCAGGATGACAACTATACCAATAGAGAGCTGATTAAATGGGGAGGGGGGGGTGTATAATCCCATTGCTTTGCCTTAATGAACAGGTTATATGCACATGCAGATCTGTGCTGCAAATTAGCCCATGAACTCACTCTATCCTGCATAATGAACGGTCCAGTGTAAAGTAATTTCTGTATGTGTGTGTAAATGAATTATCACGTGAATGATGTGGGAACACTATTCTGATGCTATTGTACACTATTGTCTGCATTCTAGGGATATCTTCACTGTATGCAGTATATGTGTAAAGGAATGACATGTAAACAAGGTGGAACAGTTTTCATTTAATTACATTTTTAATCCTTTACATGTTATAAGTAATATCAGCTTCCATTGATTGAATGCAGTCAAAACTCATATTGCTGTAGACCAGGGGTTCTCAAACATCTTTATACCACAACCCCATTTTATTTATGATTTTTTTTGGCGACCCCACTCTTAATGTATTGCGTAATTTCAACGTGGAATAAAAGCACACATTGTTGAATATTTTATTACAGCACTATGTTATCAATACACATTTATAAAACGAGGCATATTTAGCCTAAATATGTTGCCAGAACATTAAAAAAGAATAATAATAATTATTGATTACAAGTGTAGACCATTCAGACTCATCGCAAACACACCTTCAACACTGAGGTGCTGATTTGTTAATACGTATAAACAATTATAAAACAGCAGTGAATGTGGCGGCCGGGTAGCACAGCGGACTAAGCATCTGTCTACCACCGCAGAGACACTGGTATCAAATCCGTCTGTCAGCGGTACCTCCGGCTTTGTCAGTCGTCATACTGACATAATTGGCAGTGTCAGCGGGTGGGAAGCGGGTGGGAAGCCGGTGGGTTGTATCCTGGTCGTTGTAAACAGCGACTCCTACAGGTCGGTCCGGGCGCCTGCACAGCGAGGGAGGGAATTGGGGAAGGTAGTGTGAGTCTCCCACGCGTTACACTTCCTCAGTGAGAGTCCTCGCTGTCAGGTGAAAAGAGGCTGCTGGCTGTCTCCACATATATCAGAGGACGCATGTGATAGATTTCAGGGCTCCCTAAACCGGCAAGTGGGGGCAAATGCACGCAACGACTAGGAAGGGGAGGGGGGAATTGGCATAACGACTAAAATTGGGATGGGAGAAAAATACAGAAAAAATGGAGGAGAAAAAGTAGATCAAAAAAAATAAACAGCAGTGAATGTGATTCACAGGCAGTTTCACCAATTTTGCGCTATATATTTTATATTTTTATATATACATGATCATCGAGATACGTGCATTTAAATAAAAATAGGGTGTTGCATCACACTGACAAATGTAGTGCTGCGAGATAAGAAATTGTAAATAATCGAATTCAATTGTATGCTTTAAGACAGCTCTCTGAACTTAATTATGAAAGCGGAGACACCCGCCCTTCTGATGGGCACACAATTTTAAATGAGTTATCAACAGAATGATGTGTTATTGCACCCCATGACAGGCCATACGTTCTGGGCAATCTTATTATGTAGAGGCTTTTCATGACCATCTGAGGGGAAAGTCACGGGGACAAGGGCACTGTGAAAAATACACCCATTCGTTAATCAAGTATACCTTATACACCGGAGTATCTCCGGTCAATAACTATGCATTATACACAGGAGTATCAGGTCAATAAGTATACCTTATACACAGGAGTCTCAGGTAAATAAGTATATCTTATACACAGGAGTATCAGGTAAATAATTATACCTTATACACAGGAGTATTTAAGGTCAATAAGTCATTATACACATGAATATCTCAGGTCAATAAGTATACCTTATATACAGGAGTATCAGGTCAATAAGTACACCTTATACACAGGAGTCTCAGGTCAATACGTATACATTATACACAAGAGTATGAGGTCAATAAGTATACATTATACACACGAGTCTCAGGTCAATAAGTATACCTTATACACAGGAGTCTCAGGTCAATAAGTATACATTATACACAGGAGTATCAGGTCAATACGTATACCGTATACACAGGAGTCTCAGGTCAATAAGTATACCTTATACACAGGAGTCTCAGGTCAATAAGTATACATTATACACAGGAGTCTCAGGTCAATAAGTATACCGTATACACAGGAGTCTCAGGTCAATAAGTATACCTTATACACAGGAGTCTCAGGTCAATAAGTATACATTATACACATGAGTATCAGGTCAATAAGTATACCTTATACACAGGAGTATCAGGTCAATAAGTATACCTTATACACAGGAGTATCAGGTCAATAAGTATACCTTATACACAGGAGTATCAGGTCAATAAGTATACCTTATACACAGGAGTATCAGGTCAATAAGTATACATTATACACAGGAGTATCAGGTCAATAAGTAGACATTATGTTACGATGGGGTAGGTTAGAAGACAGTTTGCAGAAAGGGAACGGAATGGAGGAGGCAGAGACAAGGATTGAAGCTTGGAGAAGGGAGTTTACTGTAGAACCAAGGGCAATACAAAGAACATACAGAAACGACTTAACATACTTCTCAAAACAAAACAACAAACACTAACACTTACTAGAGGATGACAGCACAATACGGCGTGGACAGGAAACGGGGAGGGAGACAGGAGGAATGTCGCCACAAGGAAGGGAGGACAGACAGACACCTAAATACCCCAACTAATTAACAATCAAGAACACCTGGCCAACACAGAATCACAACACAACCTAGACAATAAGCAATGACAACTAAACACAAAAGCAACTCATAACAACCCAAAACAGTGCACCACATCACACCAGGGAAGGGAAAGTCAATGACAGCACACACCAGGACACCACATTGATCACACTATTAATTAAGGTTAAGACAATGCTATCTTGGGACATCTGGTCCGTCTCAGGTACTAGGCTCACCCTGAACCTGGAGCCTAGTTTAGCAGTGGAGACTGTGCTAGCTGGGGACATCTGGTCCGTCTCAGGTACCAGACTCACCGTGAACCTGGAGCCTAGGTTAGCAGTGGGCGTCTGGTTAGCTATAGTAGCGGGGCTAACATGCTGAGCTGTGCTAACTGGGGACGGCCGGTTAGCTATAGGGACGGAGCTAACGGGCGGAGCTGTGTTAGCTGTGGACGTCTGGTTAGCTGTATGAGCGGAGCTAACGGGCGGAGCTGTGCCAACTGGAGACGTCTGGCCATCTATTAGTGGCGGAGCTAACAGGCAGAGCTGTACTAACTGAGGACGGCCGGTTAGCTATATGGACGGAGCTAACGGGTGGAGCTGTGCTAACTGGGGACTGCCGGTTAGCTATAGGCACGGAGCTAACGGGCGGATCTGTGTTAGCTGTGGACGTCTGAACAGCGATGGACATCTGAACAGCCTCAACGGCTGTGGGGGGCTCTAGGCTGGCCGTGAGCCTGAGAACAGTCGGCAAGCTAGCTACCCTAGCCTCCGGCTTATACTCCTCCATGAGGGCAGTAATACGTTCAGCCATCTCCCACATCGCTGGCTCCAGTGTCGGATTCTCCGTGGTGACCTGGTCGATCTTCTGGAGCAGGAACACCCACTTGGCCGGTGAGTAACGCTTCATGTCACCGGCCATCAGGCTCTGGACGACCCGAATGGTATCGTTTGCCCTTCCTGCTGCATTCGTTACTGGTGGCGACATTCTGTTACGATGGGGTAGGTTAGAACACAGTTTGCAGAAAGGGAACGGTATGGAGGAGGCAGAGACGAGGATTGAAGCTTGGAGAAGGGAGTTTACTGTAGAACCAAGGGCAATACAAAGAACATACAGAAACTACTTAACATACTTCTCAAAACAAAACAACAAACACTAACAATTACTAGAGGATGACAGCACAATACGGCGTGGACAGGAAACGGGGAGGGAGACAGGAGGAATGTCGTCACAAGGAAGGGAGGACAGACAGACACCTAAATACCCCCAACTAATTAACAATCAAGAACACCTGGCCAACACAGAATCACAACACAACCTAGACAATAAGCAATGACAACTAAACACAACTAAACACAAAAGCAACTCATAACAACCCAAAACAGTGCACCACATCACACCAGGGAAGGGAAAGTCAATGACAGCACACACCAGGACACCACATTGATCACACTATTAATTAAGGTTAAAACAGTAGTCAGGATGTCCAGTGTACTGGACCGCACCGTCTGCGGATGGCCACCAGAGGGTAGGAGACCAATGTTAGGCAGAGAGCCAATGTTAGGTAGAGAGCCACTGTTGGGTGGAGGGTACTGCCCAATGTTAGGTGGAGGGCACTGCCCAATGTTACCATCCTGCCCAGTCCAGCCAGGACCGGGCCTAGGAACGTGACAACATTATACACAGGAGTCTCTCAGAGGAGCAAATATAAATGAGTTGCATAAGAGGAGAGCATTACAGGAATGTAATAATTTATAATAATTTAGGACCTGCTCCGAGGTCATCAATTGGCACACATGCGATGCATGCATGCAATTCGTATCTGCGATTAACCCATCCCGTCGTCCTTCCCCCCCAAGGGCAGCCGGGAGCAGACAGGCGTCAACGTGAGCCGCGCCAGGGGACCAATCCAAGTGCTCCTGTCCGTCTTCGTCAAGGACGCCACAGCGTTAGCGATCTTGTTGTTGTGCATGTTTTTCCATTTGGGTTTATCTTATCGGGGGGGAAACCCTTGCGAGCACGGGGAGAACATGCAAACTCCACACAGAAAGGCCTGGGAGATACCCCACCTGGGTAACTGGCATCATGGAAACCTGGTCCCCAAGCGGGAATCGAACCCTGGACCTTCTTGCTGTGAGGCGACAGTGTTAACCACTACACCACCGTGCCGCATCAGTGCACAGTTTACTCAGATTGTCAGCTAGAAATGAAAGATAAAACATTCAGTGCAAACCTCCACCAAGACTTAATAACTCCCACATGCTACTTTCACACTACATAATTTATGTTAGATGTTAAAAACAAACCTTTTCTATATTGCCTTCCCTACATTGTGAATGCATGTTGTGCAACAGTGGCTGCTACCTCACTTCACACATCACAACAATTATATACAATACTTCCTACATTGTCAAGTCATTAACGCGGCATTAACGCTGTAACGCACAATTCTGTTAACGCCACTATTTTTTTAAGGCACGATTAACGTTTTAGAAAAAAAAATACAAACAAAATAAAAGATTTTTACTAGACTTCACTCAGGTGTATTATTGATACTCTCATTGATACTATGTTTGTTTCTGACTCAATGTGTGTGTGTGTGAGAGAAAGAGAGAGAGAGGGAGAGAGAGAGAGAGAGAGAGAGAGAGAGAGAGAGAGAGAGAGAGAGAGAGAGAGAGAGAGAGAGAGAGAGAGAGAGAGAGAGAGAGAGAGAGAGAGTGAGAGAGAGAGAGAGAGAGAGAGATAGAGAGAGAGAGATAGAGGGAGGGAGAGAGAGAGTTAGTAACAAGTTCCTAACGTTTTCTTTCCCCTATTATTTCATGCACACTTAATTCATTGTTTTAAGTTATTTTGTGCATCACTCTGTTTTGAATTTGATGCAAATTTGCATTTGTGTTAAATGGCTGCATAAAGCAAGCATTTGTTGACTCTCATGTTGATAAGAGTATTAAAACTTGAAAAAGATCAGTTTAAGGTAGATACATTTTTATTTTTTAAATGCGATTAATTTGTGATGAATCACGAGTTAACTATGGACAATCATGCGATTAATTAGATTAAATATTTTAATCGATTGACAGCACTACTAAGTAATACACATCAAGACCTCTGAAATACCCAACAGGCTTAAATCACATTCTTGGTATCAATAACAAGGGGAGGTACAGGTATGGGCAGGGAAATGGTAGAAAGATATACATATAGGCAATACAATTAAATCTGAATATAAAAGTATGAGAAAGAAAAACAGTGTAAACAATATAATTAACTCTGAATATAAAAATATGAGAACAAATAAACAGTGTAAACAAAGGTGCAGATGAGGTTATGTTATATTATATGTTGCTCTCAACATATCTCTTCTGACAAGAAAACCATGATGGCACACATGAAGAAACAAGAGCTTTTCTTCGCTTAATATAATGTTATTTTGTATCACTTTCCTCAATCAATATTGATTCAAACACTATTTATCCAGTAACTCACAGCCAGGCAGTTATTGAATTCATTGCCTCAAAAAACTCTTTAAAGAAAAGTGGCAGTATTCGCTGTGATACAATATGGTTTTAGATTATTGAGAACAAAGTCTGTCAGCAGGATATGTGATGAATTGAATCCTACAGCGGGTAATGGAGGGTGATGCAACGTGGAATATATACTGTGCCTTTCAACATGCTACACATCCGACATTGATACTATCCTCAGTGGGCCTGAAGTAGAGGAGAAATGAATAAATCATTCAATAATCCTGAAGTTTTACTTCATAATTTAGTTGTCGCTGCCATGTTTAAACAAGGTGCAGTTACCTCTCACAGCCACATGGTGCCACTCTTCCATAGTGCAGCTTTAAAGGTAGAATCTGTAATGGCGTCTAGGCAAGAGAGCCCATCTTGGCACTTTGTTGTTTACGTTTCTTTATTTCAAGTTGGATTTGAGTTGGTATATGTGTTTGGATAACAACCCCGACGTGCCAGATAGATAGTAGAGTAATTGGGGAATTGAACAAGGATCTCTATCGCTCGTCAGGAAAGTGAACTGCCCTTCGAGGTGCATTAAACTGCTTTTGAAACGAGGACCGTGTAGACTCATCCACTTGCAATTTACCGAGAACGTAGTTTAACGGTTGAGTCTAAATGGTCGTCAGTTCGCCTCACCGGCGGAATTAATTTACATCCTTACTGAACGTAATTTGGGAGTAGTTAAGTCTACGTGGTCCTCATTTCAAAAGCAGTTAATTGCCCCTTTAATTAATCAAGTGATTCTGTGGCCAGTAAGACAAATTGCTACAGCTGCTAAGAGTGACTATCAGGAAGAAACAAAAGAGATGCTTGAGTCAATTATCTGGTGCTCGGTCAGTTAGGAACCAATCTGCCTAACTATTTATCAGCATCCATAGAAACTAATTTAATTAGCAGGTTGCACTTCAGGTGTAAGAAATTAACCATACATTATATACCTGCTGCTCTTTAACCACGATAATAACATTATATCACATTCGGTGTAGATCTTTACAAATAAAAATCCAATGAATTATGGTTGCTTTGATGTCTCATTATTAATGACAATTTAATGGAAGAGGCAAAGAGAGCGAGAGAGAGTAGCATCATTTGTCAGTCTTGATGAATATTTCAAGACAATCCTGATTCAATTCAACCTGCATGGGAGTTATTCTACAGAAATCACTTATACATGGTACTGTATGTGTGTTAGCTTGTGCGTTAGTGTTTAAGTGTGTGTGTGTGTGTGTGTGTGTGTGTGTGCGTTCATTACTCACAGTATTTCTTTTGGAAGTTTAGTCCACCTCAGAACAATGCACACATAACCATGCATATGCATGGCCACACAGCTATATACATGATGTACATACTGTACATACACACACATTACACCGGACCCCAGTGGGAAAAGAGAGAGGACCTAATACGTTGCTCAGAGTAGAGAACCTCACAGGACATAGTTAGCCGATTTGGTGGACAGATCACTCTTCTGAAAAGCAGTGGGTGGTGCGAGCAGCGTTCATTGTGTCTAATGCACTTTCTACATTGCACTACCTTTATTGTATTTTATACCTATTCTTAGTCTGCACTTTATGCATTGCCTTTATTCTGTCAACTGTATGCAAATTGTATGCCTATGTTAATTTTGTGCTATTTGCTGTGAAGCATGTTGAGCTGCAATCCATGTATGAAAGGTATACTATATAAATAAAGTTATTATTATTATTATTATTATTATTATTATTATTATTATTATTATTATTATTATTATTATTATTATTATTATTATTATTATTATTATTATTATTATTATTATTATTAATCGACTGTATGTAGTTAGTCTTGTGAGGTAAACTATGACTTCATAACAACTCAATAGGCTCTCACAGTGATTCATATGAATATATAACCATCCACATTATACCGGCACTGAACACAAACTCGCATTATGAATATAAATGGACCTACTGGTCGGTACCCCAACAATAGGCAACGTATTGATTCATTATGCATTTCTTTATGGTGACTTATGGAGCGCTGAGAAACATTTTAACCATTTTGGTTACAGGGGGAGTTGGCTGAGTATGCTCTCCCCCCAGTTACAGCAGCCTCCACCCTCCTTTCAGCCCTCTCAACCTCCTTCGGCAAGCTCTGTCCCCTCACCGAGAAGCCTGCTCGCCATTCCACACCCAGACCATGGCTGTCAGACGCAGTGAGAGAAGAAAGACAGAGAGGAAGTATAAAAAGACATGTGTCAGATATTTGCAGGTTCTTTGCTAATATAAGAATATCCACATCTATAAATCTCCCATATCTATCTGTTTATCTATCTGTCTATAATTCTATCTATTTAAAATTACAGTGTCTACAATGTAGGCTACTTATCTACTGTGTTAAAGCTGCTTCTATGTGTTCACACAGGGAATGTCAAATCCATACATTCTTCTTAGGAGACAAGATTATGTGTTCTAAAATTGTTGTAATCCAATCCTACCTAGCTGACCAATACCTGTTCTCTATTTGGTCTTGTGTCAGTCTTGCCTTCTGATCCTATTTATGAAGAAGCATTTTAAGTGGTTTATGGACGAAATATAAGTCATATGTTACTTCCTGTTCCTGGCAGAATGTGGAAGGTCTGCCCGTTGCTATGATCAATTCCTCAATTCCTTGCATAATTTTCCTGCCTGTAATAATTGCTGATTCACTTTGAATAAAACCATTGAAAGATGTCTTCTACCTTTCATTATTGGATATGATTGATAACCATGACAATTTGGATATTGAATATAGTCAGATATACGAGTCAATTTGGGTGATGGAATATCCCACAATTTGATTGACCCAGCGTGAGTAAATATCTCACAATTTGTTGACTCGACGTGATGGATTATTTTAGTGAATATCTCACACACGCCTCACTGGTGACATCACTACCTATCATAACCTCTTGGTATCGTCCTCCAAAACTATTACTACTGCCAAAGCCTCTTTCTTTTACCATGAGATTGAGAAGAACCTCCCACAAACTGCACGCCACCATGTCCTCAGTCAGGACAGCCGAAACCTGCCCAATTTTCCGCTGTTGACTAAAAACACACTTCTTCAATCAATATCTGAAATGATAAAAAAATGATAAAAAAGTACTAACCATTGTGTTGTCTTTTACTAGTATGCACTCTGCTACTAAGTAATCTATCTACCATGGCAATATTATTACCTACTATGCTAATATGCACTCAGGTCTGTAGCACTCAAGTTTGACAAGTTTGATGAACAATGTTTCAGAGTTGTACCCTTCCTGCTGACTTGTTAGTGGCTAAAAGCATCAGCTAAATGACAAAATGTAAATGGCTGAGTCATGGTCACTGGTTGATTGAGCTGCTCTCTATGTTTTCGTGCCATCAGACCAGTTCACAAAATAACATTTCCTGCACATTCCTATTGTATTTTGGTCCATGTCTGTTATTGTGTGTAGTGCTCGCAGATCTATCGGTTACCGATCTTTATTTTATGCAAATTAAGCCTTAATTAAATGTTTATTTCCCCAAATCACTCCCATGTGGTTAATTTGTAGACACGGATCCTACTGTAGTTGTGCTATGGTGTCATTTGAGAGGAAAGCAGCGACGACAGTGTTGACCCCTACCGTGTGCACAGGGATGCAGCGGAGGTTCACCTTATATCCAGCCAATTCACTCACCTCTCAGGAAATTGTGTTCAGCCACCTTTCAGAATAAACCTTTATAATGGGATACACAAATAGTGGGCCACAGTGAAGTTACACGAAAATATGGTCCAAAAATATTGTAGAGAAATGCTTAATATACTGTGTGTGTAGCCCTACAAATATAGGCCTTTTATTTCTGTAATTTCCCACAACTGGAGATCATTTCATTTATCCTCCCACTTCCCACTATTACCACTATGCAAAAGTGGTTCTGGTTGTTTTTTCATGATAACGAGGCATCAACATCCCTTGATGCGCGGTTCATACACTGGATGTAAAGCTCTGCATGCCTTGCCTTCTCTATCCTGTCACCCACTGGGAGCCACCAACTGGCTCTAGTTGCAGCCTTTAGGTTTGTAGGTTTGCTGGCCAAATTAACAATACCATTGAAGCTCGCAAGCGATATTCCTTTGTGGATTTCTGTCCTTGTATTCTCCTCTTATGAACGGGGTTTGCTAAATCGTAAAGCTGGAGCACTCAATCTCACTCACACAGTTGCAGTCGCACATGACAGCAGTCAGTGGCGGACTATTATTCAATTCAATTCAATTAAATTTATTTATTTAAAAATAGGGACAATGCACATTCGTGCACATATGTAAACATGCCAGATTGTAGCTATAAGCTCATTTCCATCTGTAGTCCCTTTGCAGGTTGATGGGTGAAGTCAAAACATGCAAAGAACATGCTATACAAAGACAATAAATAACAAAGACATAAACAAATGTACATAACCTTATTACAACAGAACTCTGACATGACAATACACAGGACTAATTGACACATAGTGCATGCAGATTAAGGCCCAAATCAGACAAAGCTTTATAGCAGCTGGGCACTGATACTTTCTGTAACTGTTATCATCAATGTAGTTTCTGTTACATCCTATTTCAACACAAAGTGGCTGTGTTGTGAAACGGCATTGTTCACATACTTGCCTGCGTTTTTCGTGTGCACCTGGAGGATTGAAAAGTCTATCCACTAGGGGGGGCAGATCAGGACCGAATCCTCCCTGACCGACACCTAGGATCATATAGAAGAAGAATATCTTTATTGTGAACTATCCACGATCCAGTTATATTATCGTATAGCTTACGCTCTGCAATGCCTTACCACATCCCTTATCAATCTAATACTGAATAATTTTCTCCACATGTACACACCCATCCGCCTGGCCACACCCACATCCGCTCCTCTACATAAGCGGGTCGTGGCCATACTAACAGCTCCTTCCCTATTTTCACCACCGAAAAGTGACTGTATACACCACTTTAGTTTGATGCCGAAATAGTTATTGGAAAGGAGTTATGTTATTGGAGAAAAGGAGCTGCGTTGACATTATATCTTTGTTTTCTCGCTCACAATTTTTCGAGGAAATACAGCGATAATGTCTTCGCCACCGGAGTGTCTAGAAGATGATGATCATTCTGACCTCCACCGGCACTTCGCATTAGGGGCTCGCGTCGCTGAGCAATCCCCGCCGGCATTGCCTCCGGCTCTGCAGCTGGACACTTTGCTTGGGAGGCGATCGGCCATGTTGGGGCTGACGGCCTCTCTGGGCGGATGATGTTTTTTGCGACGCGGGCGCCAGGTGTGTCGGTTGTGGGGGTAACAACTACACAGCTTACGAAGGGCAGCTCCAGGCTAGGATCCTTTTCGCTACCCCTTAGTGGCGTGGAGGGGGTTCTAGTTTGATGGCCCTCCTCCTCAAGTAAGAGCTTTGTTTTCCTGGGACCGTGATTCCGAATCTCCGGTTCAATTCCCCGGGTCTCTGGACAAACGGATACCCACTGTCGCCGTGCTGGCCCCGCTTTTCAAGATGAAAAACACCCGGTGCGAGGGAGGTGAGCTTGGTGTTCGTTATGAGAATATCTCCATGCTCAGGTCGGCTATAGCCCGCAAGGGGCTTGTTGCGGACACCGCTGTGTCTGGTAAACACCGTTCTGAAGAGGGACGTGTGTTGCCTTTTTCCCTTTTTTCTTCGGATAATAAGAGGAAAAGACAGCGGCTGTCTGAAGTGTTGGCCTGTATTGCTTTTCTCACGTTGTACAGTTTTCAGTAGTAGCCGCTTAGCTTGCTTCTGCGTGAGCTAGTGGCTAGCGATAGCCGGTTTGAGCTAGTCAGTTAGCTGTTAGCTACGACGTTAGCTGCCGGCTGTGCTCGGCTGGGAACGTTAACTTGGTGCTATCAGTTAGCCTAGAGTTAGCTGTTTAGCTTGTGCTACAACCATTGGCGTAGCCGTGAGAATAGCAGGCCTTGGCACTCTGACTACGACGTCATCTTTGGCAGAAGATGTTGTCGGGCCTGCGCCATGACCGGCTGCAGGAGGGGGGGCGTCACGCCGGAGCGCGGCTCCGGCCATTGCTTCTTCTGGCCTGGCCAGCGAGAGGCCTTTGTCGACGTGGTGGACCAACCTGTGTTGCTGCCTTTCGTCATGCATTCCTTGGTGCAGGTAAGGTGTCCATTGGACATTACCCCACTCTTCCTTCCTTCCCCTCCTGAATGTTTTTGTTAATAACGATGTCTTTGTCTACAAAACATATGTGACCCAGTCTGGTGATGATGCCTACAAATCGCCAGGGTGAAATGACAGAGAGACACAATAACATTTTATATTTTTTTTTATATATAACTACAGTTCGAGAGTTGAAGAACATATTTAGTATAACAGCGAACAGATATAATAACTCTAATTGTAAGAATTCTGTGTTTAAAAAAGGCTGTTTTGAAACAGTTTGTCCTCTCCACAGAGGAGAGGTGGGGGCTGGGTTTATTTTTGCATCTGAATAGAGCTGCACGTTGGGATTCAGATTCACTGAGCCAGGTAAAGGCATTCACACAGAGAGAGTCATTAACCTTAACGATGGACGCATTCAGGTGAGGGTAGTTGTCCACGCCCCCCCCCCCCCCAAACTAGCTGAAGTGTGAAAATCTTTGAGAGGCACATTTTCTCCCCTTGAGTGTTCTAGACAACAGACTGCTTTACAAGATTTAAATGAATATATGATATTCAAAACATTCTCAGATTTCAAAGTATGACATCATTTGAAAGCTTACATTCTGTACTTTCACAATCTGGAAAAATCTGGAAAATGAAAATGGAGACATGTCGGCACCAACGCTGGACTTGGTCACATGTTACTTCACTAAATTTGGAGATACGATGTGTGCTGTGTGAGAATTGTCTTGGTCGCTTGTATAGCTTGGGTTAGCGTTGGCCAAGGCTTGTGCCTTTCTCTCTACCTAGTGTAGAAAGGTGGATTATCCCTGCTTGTGGGAGTAGTAGTACACAGACACTGGGTAGTAGGATACTATAGAATTGGACCTATATGTACCCCCGTCTTTGGCCCGGAACGTCGTTCTGGAGGGCTTGCAGCAGGAGTGGATGGGGCCCAGGATTTACTAACCTGGGGACTGGTACTCTGGTCTCCCTCACCTTCCAAGGCGGTCAGCAGTAGCTCCCCACACACTCTCACTTCCCCCAGTACCTCCAACAGCCCTCCCACACCCAGTGACTGTCAGTTCAATAGTATTATTGGGCTTCCCTTTAAGCAGTACCCTTCCATGACCACCTGTATATACCCTTCAAATGCTATTCTGTGAATGGGGTGTAAGGGTTAAATAATTATGCAGTCACAATATTTACCCAGGGGTTAGATTAGCAAATGGAAGAAACAGACACACACAGTGCTCCCAATAAGGTCTACTTTGTATTGAAGCCTGGGCAGGTTATCAGTTACAGATAATACTTCAGATTTATTCATACATGGCACCGGGTGCTCTCACTGATAATGTAGGGGAAACTATTCCCACCATAGGCACCGCGTGCTCAATACATTAATAACACCCCGCTTGTACTAGGGGAGACCCAGGCATAAAGTAGAGAAACATTGGGAATTCAAATAACAAGAATAATAAAATACCAAAAGAAAACCAAGTAAATGTGGGCCCACGTTACCAAAATAAAACCTACACTAAAGCCGGCTTAAATTGTTTGGGGTACCCCTTAGACACTGGTTGTTAGCGTTCACTTGAATGGACGTTGATGTGGATACACGAGGTACCGTTCGTACTTAGCCAAGATGGCGGACCCACTCTTATCACCTCTCGTCCAGGTGACAAGATGGCGTCGGTGATCCCGCAAGCACAGCCAGCGGGCTGGGCGAACAGCATGGGCAGTGGTTAGCTGGAGGAGCGTGCTGTGATGGCGACCTCTGCTGCTGGGAAGAGGCGTCCTCTGTAACGTCTGGGGAACATCCACTGCTGGCTGTTGCTTGCTGCTGTCGCGCAAACTGCTAATACTGTTGCTACCCTAAACACAGCTAAACTTCGGGTCTGGATGCACCCTCCTGCTATATCGGTTGTACTACTAATGCAACGTGGCTGACTATACCACCGGTCTTCAGCACCGCACGCTCGGTAGTCTACTGGAGTCAGACGGAGCCATTAGCAGCATGCTAATACACTGCACACTTACTACTATAACCCGTTAACTATAGACGTTAGTCCCGTTAACTCTAGACGTTAGTCCTTCGTTCTGTATCGCTTACTCACACACTATCGCTGGTACTTCTAGGATAACCCGTCAACTAGCAAGTACTTCTTATCACCCGTTGCTCGTTCCAACGGGGCTCTCCTCATAACTTCTGCAACAGGGCTCTTCCAGAGCACACGCCCGCTGTGACTGCGACTGTTCACGGTCGAGTTCACTGCCGAAGAGAGCTTCCTGGTCCTCTCGCCCCCAGGTAACTCCCTCTTCCTCGTTGCTTTCCTCTCTCCTCCGCTCCACCTGCCACCACTGCCACTTCGCCCCCTGCTGGCAACCGCCACTGATCCCACTCTAGGACCACTCCAGAAAGGGAAAAGGTGCTTCAATGTTATTGTTAGTGATCCATACTGAAGCCGGAGAAGAGTAGCACCTCACCTCGTTATTAGACTGGGCGAGCTATCCAAAGGAACACTGTTTATCACACGTTATACACACACAGGGAAAGTAACAGTTAGTTAGCACTTCTGAATACTTAGTAGAATATTCAGGCTGCTACACTAGGAACAGCGTGGTTTTTTACGTGAGTAAAAATGAACTGGGTTTTTTGTTGTATGATGAGAAGTTGTGTGTCTTCATGTAACGTTTAGACAACGTGGCTGAGCCTACAACTGGCTGGGTTACCCTACAATGTTGTGCATAGTGGCATATGATCGAGGGCTGAGTCCCTCTCTTAGCTTGTTATTTTTTACAAATGATGAGGGTAATGATGAAAATAACAAGTGGGACGTTTTTTTCACACATAAGCAGAGCTGTGGGAAACCTTATTCAAACAAGGTCTTCGGCTGTGCTGGCGTGCATGATGTAAAGCTTTTACTCTACACATTTGGCGTCGTATCAGGGGTAAGGTGGTGAGGGGTGGGTGAAATTATTCCCCGGTTTGCCCCTGCCCCCCCCCCCCCCCTCCCCTCAAATATGATTTTGTTTACAAAATATGTGTTGATTCACTATATTTTTGGGGATACGGTGTAAATCCCTCAGCTTCTGCTGGGGTTGTGCTCTTGCTTAGAGAGAGATTTCTCTGAAAATTGTTTGGTCGTTGTCATGTAGACTTAGCAAGGCCTGTGGCCAGCACTTAATCGAGGACTTATGTCTTCTCTCATCATAAAAAACGGCGTTCCTCTTACAGTAGTGAGAGTGAACTTTTTGCCCTTTCTTATTGTGATGGAGGGTTGTGTGTATCGTATTCACGTTTAGGATCCACAACTGGGTTAGACTCGATGACTCACATGTATCTCCGGGGGGAGATGACGGAGTAGATCATAACATTGGCGGAGGGGTCTCACGCCCATGAGGTGGGCCGCCAGGAGCAGCGCATTCATGTTCTGTCCATCTTGGTGGCGCCCTCTGTGATGTTTTAGATCGACACCCGTACCTACCCCCCTCTTAGGACTGGGGATGGTGGCATGACTAGGACGCGGGACTGGTTCTGGTCACGCCGGACCAGGTCAGTTAACCCGTTGTCCGCCGGGGCGCAGATCTGCTGTTCTGGTACCCCGAAGGACTTTGTGCTTTTCCGGGGGGAAAATGCCGGGTCGGTCCAGGCTTCGCAGGGATTGATGTCGTGGATATGTGTGTCATGTGTATGCCACTACGGCTTGCCCATAACAGTGACGTGCTTGGTCCATACTGTGTTGTACCTTGCGCTGTGTTAGGGGGCCTGGTCCTTCTCCATTGTTTCACTCCTCCCTCCCCCTGCTGGGCAGGGATGGGAGGGGGCTGTCGAGGTGGTTGCTGTCAACCCCTCTAGGCATCCCTGTGTAGGTCCCGGTCCGCCAGGCCCAGGTCCGGATTCGTTCCCGTCGACCTGTTGGCCTGGGTTAACCCTTTGAAAACTGAAACACTTTGTTTCTAGGTTTTTCTTGGTGGGTTAAGGGAACAACCGCCTCCTGTTAAACGAAACATAGGGAGGTGGTTGGTTCTCCGGTGTGTTGGTAGCAGAGTCGACTCTCTTGTTGAGGCCGCGCTTGACCCCGTCTGCCCGAGAGTGTGCCCCCGCATTTTTCATGACGTCTGCCAATTGTGTTTGCCTCTCCTTTGAACCTCGACCCCGCTGGAGCGGTCGGGTTTGTTGAGGTCATGACATGATGCACAGCATACCGAACACCCCTTCCGCCGGGTACTGTTCTTACAGTAGACCCTTTAGGCGCATGTCTAGTCTGCAGTGCTCCGGGCACAGGTCGAGTTCTGGCCTGTTGCCTGGATTGAGGGATCAACCCCCTTGGGGGTTGTCTCCCCGGCGCGCCGTCTGGCCCCACAGTATTGTGGGGGGGTAGCGTCTTGGGGCTTACGGCCATGCCAACCTGGACGCGTCTATTCGAAGCCCAAACAACTCGTATTTCCGCGTTCGAGTTTTGCGCTCTGATTGGCCACTGACCTACGCTATTACGCCCCCCTTATCTACGCCGCCAGTTCACCTCCAAGAAACTACGCTCTCGCCTGAGTCGCGTGAAACGCAGCGCTGTGAAGTTCATGCTTTGAGGCACAATTCCTGACAGGATTTTATAATATTGTATTTTATAATATTGTAGCTTGACAATTTTAAGAAACTATGCTCTCAGCTGCACCTCTGTGAGTCTAGAGGACTATGGGCAGTACAATTACTTTCTCAGTCAGTGCTAAGTGCAGTCATCTTATACAGCATCATTTTTCACATCAAAACAAAAGTAGAACTGTAATGTGGACGTTCGCATATTATTAACATTGACAAACATATTTACAATCTATGAATGCCAATTTCCTGGGCAGTACACTTACTTTCTCAGTCAGTGCTAAGTGCAGTCATCTTATGCAGCATCACTTTTCACATCAAAACAAAAGTAGAACTATAATGTGGACGTTCGCATATTATTAACATTGACAAACATATTTACAATCTATGAATTCCAATTTCATGGGCAGTACACTTACTTTCTCAGTCAGTGCTAAGTGCAGCATCCCTTTTCACATCAAAACAAAAGTAGAACTGTAATGTGGACGTTCGCATATTATTAACATTGACAAACATATGGAGGCGAACTACTTTAGCGAACATGGAGGCGAACTAAAGTCACAGAAACAGCTGTTCTTGGAGGAAGATAACTGGCGTACATAAGGGGGGGGGGGGGCGTAATAGCGTAGGTCAGTGGCCAATCAGAGCGCAAAACTCGAACACGAAAATACGAGTTGTTTGGGCTTCGAATAGACGCAACCTGGACACGCCCAATCTCGTCAGATCTCGGAAACTAAGCAGGTTCGGCCCTGGTAGTTCTTGGATGGGGGACCCCCTGGGAATACCAGGTGCAGTAAGCTAGAGTGCTTCACGGCGGCGTGCCAAAGGGGGGAAGGGCCTACTCTTGATTTGGGCCCTGTCCGATACGCTGGCGATGTGGGGGGTGGTGTCATCAGTGACCGTCTGGTGGGGTCCCGATGCTATGGCATCGTTGACCTCACCGGGCCCCCTTTTTTGGGGGGTCCTGGCCCTCAGGCTGTTCCTGGGGCTGGGTCCTCCTCCACGCTCCGCTGCTACGGCCTTGCCACAGGGTTGGGTGCTTGACCTTTGACCCTGTGATGTTGGGGGCTGTAATAGGTTTTTTTTCTTCCTGTTCGTTCCCTAGTGGCATGTGGGATGCACGCCTGAGTGGTCGCGGGTCCTTCTGTGAAGGTAAGTCCCACGATCTGCTCACCTGTGCGTTGAGGTGCTAAACCCTCTTTGCACAGTCAGATCCGATTCCCTCCCGTCCCCCTCTAGGGTGGTCCGGGGGCTCGGGTCCTCCCCAGTTCTGATGGTTGTGGGGGGCCTCAGCGGGTACATTTGTCGAGCTTCCGCTCTGCTCAGCTCCTGTGTTCCACTAGAATGCAGAGCGTAAGCCATACGATAATATAACATACGGTTATCCTATAACCATAGTTATTTATATGAGTATAGCGAGCGCTCTGCACTGACTCACTGAGGACCCCGTGGTCTTTGCCTTCGGTGGTGAAAGACTGGGGAAGGAGCTGTTAGTATGGCCACGACCCCGCTTATGTAGAGGGGCGGATGTGGGTGTGGCCAGGCGGATGGGTGTGTACATGTGGAGAAAAGTATTCAGTATTAGATTGATAAGGGATGTGGTTCCACTAGAGTGCAGAGCGCTCGCTATATTCATATAACTATGGTTATAGGATAACCATATGATTTGCAACGTAAACATAAAACAGGGTGACACTCAAGGAGGTTATGTTTTTTTTTTTTTTTTCTCTCCATGTCAAGTTTCATTGCATCTTTCGGACACATAGGTTTGATGTCTGAGGACGTGCACAGAGGACGTGCACAAAGTACGAACATAAATATTTAAGCGTATTTAAAAGCAAGTATACAGAGACCATTAGGGTGCTTTCATAGTTAGGTCCATTTTAGCCTCTCAAATGAACTCCGAGTGACTAGTCAGCACTTTTAGTTTATACTGTATATGAACACTCCAAAAGAAACTCAGAGCACTATGAAACCGGAGCTGCACGGGAGATGTTCTCACGGGAGATGGTCTCATGGGATATGGTCTCACAGGAGATGGTCTCACAGGAGATGGTCTCAGTTGAGTTTGTTTTTGAGGTGTGCTTTGTCTGCTGATTGTGAACACAGAGAGCTCTCAGTTCATTTGTTGGGTAAGCTCTAGGAGGCTGTTAAAATAGAGCTGCAGGGGATATTATGGTACAATTATTGCAAAAAACACATGCCAAGTGTTAAACAGTACCCTGATGTAGCCCATTACCAGGAAGTATAATGGACTACATCAGCTATCACGTTAGCTAACATCAGTATTTAAAAGGCTATTGTTTGAAAATAAAGTCTTTATATATATTTTTTTTTTTTTTTTTTTTTACAAATTAAGCCTTTTGCTACTTAAGACTGAAGCTTGTAACAGATTTACTTGGAATCATGGAATTAATGTAAAATCAACACAAAGAAAGTATATTTAGATTAAATTACTATTTGAATAGCTTTCTTTGAATACAGTTTCTCTCTTGTGAAATACAAATGTTCAACAAAACCATCAACATTGACTCAGCTAGAACTCTTTCTTATATCCGTGGCGCTAACAGAAATAAAAACAACCCAGGCATATGTTAAAGTGCAGATTGGCTTAGAGGACGATAATGTCTTGTATCAACTACCAGTAATATAAATCATATTAACAACAAAAATGTGTTCCATCTTCATGTCAGATGATTTTCAAAAAGGTGCATGAGTCGAAGAACAAGCAAATATACTGCTGAAAGTTCAGAACATTGAAGATTTTTCACTCCATATATTAATCTAGATTAATTTATTTTAATGCTTTAAATTATTTAAATTAATCTCCAAAGTTAAAGCATTAACATTAACTATAGTAAGGTGACAGCTGAGGGGAAGAAGCTGTTCCTGTGCCTGGACCTCAGGTTCCTGTGTAGTGCTTCCCAGAGGGAAGGAGGGCAAACAGTCTGTGGTTTCCTCTGTCTCCTCAGGAAGAAGATGCTGGTGAGCTTTCCTGACCAGGGTTGAGGTGTTAAAGGCCCAAGAGAGGTCCTCAGAGATGCTGACACCCAAGAATTTGAAGCCGGATACACGGTTGACCTCTGTCCTGTTGATACAGAGGGGAGCGTGCATGTCAGCTCTGGTCTTCCTGAAGTCTACAATGAGCTCCTTGGTTTTCTTGGTGTCGAGGGCCAAGTTTCTCAAGTTTCTTTAATAGTTGTCATACAGAAGTACAGAATACTTTCATACAAAATGCTTCTTACTGTTACGCTCCAGAGACTGTGCTAGACAAGATAGTATCAAATAACATAGTATAGCATGTAATTTAGAAGAAGAAAATGAGGTCACAGTGTTCGGTATAGACATATGTACAATGTTCTGAGTTACCATATAATATACAATACTATGCAGTGTACTAGGTTGTTGTTGTCTGAGCACCACGCCGCCAGGTGCTGGACCTCCCTGTAGGCCAACTCATTTAAGTTTTTTATGAGACCCACCACTGTTGTGCAAACTTGATAATGGTATCGGAGCCATGTATAGGAGTACAGTTATGGGTGAAGAGGAGAGGGCTCAGCATGCAGCCCTGTGGGACGCCGGTGTTCAGGGTGAGGGTGGAGAAGGTGAGATTGTCTGACCTAACATACTGGGGTCTGTTGGTTAGGAAGTCAAGTATCCATTTGCAGACAGAGGGATTGATGTCGAGGTCCTTGGTTTCCACAACGTCACCAAGTTTTCAGATGAGTTTGGAGAGAGGACGGGAGTGTAGCGCTGCAGAGGTGTCATGCCCCTGTTCTCACGATAAACTTTTTTTTTTTATCCAGTGAGGGTCCAAATTTTAGATGAGCCAGGACCAGCCTCTCGATGCACTTCATGATAATGGGGGTGAGTGCAACAGGGCGGAAGTAATTAAGGCTCGGTGCAGAAGAGCGTTTCGACACAGACAGGATGGAGGTGGTTTTGAAGGACGCGGGAACAACCGCCGGGGCTAGTGACAGGTTGAAGATGTCAGTTAGGTCAGCTGCTCAGCGCAGCTCCTGAGAACACGACCGGGGATGCCATCAGGGCCATCAGCCCTTATGTGCGTTAGTCCTGCTCATTGTAGCACACACGTCAGTGGGAGAGAGCGAGTGAGAGGTTGGGGGTCAGCAGGCAGAACAGCCTTGATATTCTGTAACAGCCATAATGGGAGTTGTATAGAAAAAAAGAGCTGAAGAAAATAACACACTAAATACTTGCTTTACAATAATAATAGAAGACAATTAGGCAAGAGTATTTAAAAAATTAAATACATAACAGTGGGCATATTTTAAACTGTTCAGAATTCCCATTGTCTCTTTAAATGTACTTCTGTAATTTGTACATTTAAATGTACCTTTTACAATTTGTAAGTCGCTTTGGATAAAAGCGTCAGCTGAATGACTAAATGTAAATGTTGGGATGTCAATTGAGCAGGATGTAGACTTAATTTGTAATGCAATCTTTGTTTGTTTAAAATGATGGGCTTAAAGCTGCCAAGTGTATCAGACACAGATTACACAGTTTGAGACAGGTTGCCATGGCAATATTGAGAAGGGGGAGAGATACAGTATTTTAATTTGGTATTTTCAACCGTATTATTGAAGAATTGAAATATACTTTATGATATAAATTATTTAACCTTATGGTATATTTAACCTTTTCAAATATTTAACCTTCTGATATTATTTAAGCTTCTAGTATATTTAACCTTCTGATATTATTTAACCTTCTGGTACCTTCTGATATTATTTAACCTTCTGATATATTTTACCTTCTAGTATATTTAACCTTCTGATATATTTTACCTTCTAGTATATTTAACCTTCTCGTATATTTAACCTTCTGATATTGTCTAACCTCTTGATATACAGTATTTAACCTTCTGATATTGTCTAACCTTTTGATATACACTATTTAACCTTCTGATATTGTCTAACCTTTTGATATACAGTATTAACCCTCTGATATTGTCTAACCTTTTGATATACAGTATTTAACCTTCTGATATTGTCTAACCTCTTGATATACAGTATTTAACCTTCTGATATTGTCTAACCTTTTGATATACAGTATTTAACCTTCTGATATTGTCTAACCTTTTGATATACAGTATTTAACCTTCTGATATTGTGTAACCTTCTGGTATATTTGACCTTATGGTATACCTTTTCATATATTTAATATCCTTAAGATATATTTAACCTCCTGGTGTTTGCGCAGCACAATCAGCTTTCATACATATTAATAAAGGACACATGAACACAAAGTCATCCCAGTTTGATTTCTCTTGGTCCTCATTTTGGTCCATAAAAAAAATAGGTTTTCGGTTCATTTAAAAATGACTATATTTGAAAGCCCCAAGCATACTCAAATTGAGAGGAGAAATGTACCCTTAAAGAAATATAATTTTGTATAAACTTGCATCTAGTTTAGTCCCCAAAATCAAAGTCACAAACCTGACGGGATTATAGGCAGGCGAGGGTGCCTGTGGCTCCAGGCATGGGTCCCAATCACCATCTCTTTGCATAGCATGGTCACACACATTTCCTTCATCTGTTCTCAGTAATGCCCATAACCAAATATAGAGTTGAATAATGTATCATTGAGATCAATTTAGAAACTATTAAAAATGCTATTTACTTAAGACTGCAAGTCAATTTCACTAGTGTAGAAGAGAACGGGCTTGGAAAGATAGAGGTAGCTCTTCATTTACTTCTCCAATCTGGCCATAAATGTGCTTCTCGCTGAGTAAATACAATGTATTTCGAGCAACCGAACGTGACAGATTTAATTGTATCTTTGTGCATGTGGATGGTGATGTCACATAGAGGATAGAGGTACAGTAGTCTCCGGTTCCTAAGGCACACCTTGATGTCACTACTGTAGTGACTTTTCAATAGAAAATTCTTCAAGGACAGAACTCACTCCAGTCACCGGCTATACTGTACGTATGTATGCTAATCACGACAGGACAGCTGTTTCGATTGCAAATCACTGGTGGCACCATTCGTGTTTTCTACACTAAAAGTGTTAGGAGTGGGAGATTACTGTACGGTATCTAAAGGGAAACGGCGTCAACAGTTCGGATGCTGTTTTGTTGAACTGACACGGTGGTTAAGCTCTTTTAGAACCGCACGCTCCAATATGGGTTCTTCTTAGATAAAAAACAACAACAAACAATATAGAAGTGCTGCACCAAGTAGACGGAACGGTGGTTCTCACTGCAGGGAGGATACGGCAACACGCTGATAACACTTGTTATCTTTTGCTAGTCGAGAATATACTGAGCATCCAAGGGTGTCAAAAAAAAACATGAATCCACAATAGCAGAAAGAAACATCAGGCGCTCGATCTGCGACGCACAGAAATGAAAAAGCCATCACTTAAGCTGTGCACGGACACTCTTGAAAAAGGGGCAAGCGGTGCCTATCGACTGGATCACGTCTTCCTCAGGGTCAGAGGACTAATGAGCAGAAACAACTATATATAGACTTGGGAATTACAGTGATTTGAATAATTGCCGTGTCACAATACGGGGGGGGGGGGGGGCACGGCCTCGCCACACAACAACTGCTCCGCGCAGGAAGAGGAAAACAAGCTGGAGACTAATGAGCAACACATCTTATCAACGAGAGGAAACAAAGCTTCGCCGAGTATAAACAATGCAAATGGTATAGTGTGGAGAGAGATAATAATGCAGGGGGAAATGCAAATAACAAACAATGCAAATTACACATCAGAAAAATCAGGAGATGGATAATGTGCAAATGCTACCTTCATAAACCGAACTAAATAAAGAATTTAGCTACGCAGTGTAAATACTGAGCGAACGCTATGCTATACAGATCGTTAACCCTTTCACTACCACACTACAGAAAGTGAACCATTTCACTACTGCGCTACAAAGGGTTAACGATTTCACTACCACACTACAAAAGGGTTAACGCTTTCACTACCACACTACGGAAGGTTATCCCTTTCACTACCACACTACAGAAGGTTAAACTTTCAGTACCACACTCCAGAAGGTTAACCCTTGCACTACCACACAACAAAAGGGTTAACGTGTTCACTACCACACTACAGTAGGTTAACCTTTCACTACCATACTACAGAAGATTAATGCTTTCACTACCACACTACAAAGGGTTAACACTCTTAACGGTTAACCGTCTATAGTGTGGCAGTGAAAGGGTTAATTAGCCAGACCTTATGATATCAGCGTATTTATCTCTTGAGCCCTCTCCTATCGATGTCACTTTCAGGATGTGCTGATGCCTTTAAAGTCGCCGCCGTTCAAGTTGTGTCGAGGCGCGGGCCAGTTGTGCTGAGGAGCTCTTTAAGAACCTCTGACAGTGTGAAACATTATCTCTGTTTTTATTTTTTTTACCTCTCCTGTTCCTCGTGTTGTGAAGCCACACTGCTGTCATTCCTTCTTTTTTTTTCTGAACACGCAGCAACTATCTCAGAGGTTCAGCCATTTGTTTTGCTTTGGGTCCACACCGAAGGAGCTGAAGGCTACACTTGCTGTGTTATTTTTTTCTTCTTTCTTTCGGGAAAGTGACAAAATTGGCGACTCAGTGCTGAGGTGTGTGGAGTTATCTCCAGGGCGGTCTGTGCCAAGTGCCTTGTCCAGTAATCCATGTAATCCACGATGGCCTCCTACCTTTTTTCCAGCGCAATGTACCGCTGTTTGCCTTCAGTTACCGGGATCTCTCGTATCAGAAAATACCTTAGCTTAGCACCTTCAGATAGCATTGTTTTGGCAAACCCATCTGGGGTCGCCCTCGGAGACGGTTATCGGGGCGGACAGACATTTCGATACCTCAGCTGTTTGCGGCTGATGTCAGAGCCGAGGTATTCGACGGAATGCGGGACACCTCAACCTGTGCTGATGTTTTGCGTTTCCTTGAGTGATGTTGATACCAATTTGTTGTGGCTGTCGAATCCAATTGCAATGTAAATCTAAAAGGGCTTTTCAACTTGTGATAATTATGTGGCAACGCAGCCCTTTCAAAGACCTGAGAGGAGCGCCCTCAGCCTTCAGAAATTCTTCTTCTTTTGAGGTCCCCCATGACTATATGTAATTAAAATATATCTAATGACTATAACTATATAATATGTATGACTATGTTGCTGACAGGTCAGTGTTTTGAGGTCCCCCATGACTATTTATAATTAAACAAAATTTGTATGACTACATGTGCTATATGTATGACTATATGTTTCTGACAGGTGTGTGTTTTGAGGTCCCCCATGACTATATGTAATTCAACTAAAAGTAATGACTATAATTAAACTAAATGTAATGACTATGAACATTTTATTATAGAAATCAAATAAATACATTCTGACTATTATGCACTATGCTACTATGCTTATACTAGGGGAGAACGGGGATGGTTGTCCCACGGGTAGGTTGTCACATTCATTATATTTCACCACCAGAGGGTCCTGTCTCCCATATTTTGGTATTTAAATGTCCAGAATTGGGGTCAGAGTTCACCTACATTGTCATCTTTGGAGTGAAACAGCTGAACTTGAGGTGAGAGGACTTTTTGTGTTTTTCATGTCCATTTGTAAATATTCCGCTCCTCAGTATTTTTCTTCTAGGCTTTTACACAACTGGTTTATAATGAAACAATTATTACCCTTAACTCAATCAGCGCCAGACCCGAGGATAGTCGGGTTATCTCGCCAACCGTTCAGCGCCAGACCAGAGCATAGTCGGGTTTTCATCGCTATTTCTTTTATTCAATATTTCTATTCATTACAGGCACACAGACTCGGGGTTAATATGGGGAATCATCCTGAGATCGACAAAGTGCAATACCGGCCGCATCCTCCCAGGTGGCAGTATCGAGTACCTTTTGAAACCTTATATCTTGGCCTGTGTAACGTTCAAATGTCTCCGGGCGCAGTTTTCTTTGTCAGGCGAGTGGATCGGTTATCCTGATCGCATTGAGAAGCGTCAAATGCCCCCGATGCATCTGTTGTCGTGGATTATGTTGGCGACACGATGGACACCAATACTGGGGCTCACGGTCAGACACTTGGAATATTCTTTTTGAGGTACCTCCTAGTGAAGGTAAGGATGATTGATGATATCAATCCTGCTTTGATCCAACCATGATTTCACCTCGATTGCAACGTGTATGTGTAACGTTACTCCACAACGTATGCCGTTGGTGACGATCAAAGCATCAAAGAACTACCCCCACCCCCCCTCTCATGCATTCATGATGAAACATAATACCTATTATATACATTTGATTTGGGAATAGTAGCGTGTCCAGGTGAGAAATTCACGTATTGCTGCATATCGTCATTTTCTGGGATTAGACAGGATCACTCTAAAACTATACTTATATTCACCACAGTATAACACGCGGAAATATGGATGAACAAATTAATTAATTAATTATTTTTCAAATATTGAACGATAGATAGTTGATGTCAAATGGCCCATAGTATTGTATCCATAGCTATAATATAGAATATAGATTTAGCTCTGCAAACACCGCCACTTATTCGTATCTCTTAGAGCATTGGTGTGGTAGGAACAAACAATGCTCAAGTCCGTGGCGTCCAATGAGTTAAAAAGTGTGAAGGGATAGCTATAGTTTAGATTGTTGTTAGCTAGCTAACTAGTTATTAGATGGCTGTTAGCCTTGATGCTATCAAGTCATTCCAGTTGGGGTTGGTCGTCACATTTTCTTTGGGGTTTAACCAACCCTTATGTTGTCAAAATCATGCATGGTGAGATTAATAAATGTTTCACTTTTCTTTTTATAAAGAAACATGGGCAGAAACTACATCAGGAAGACAAAGAAGGGCCTGACTCCACCAGATGTCATGTTGAGGACAGTCAGGCAGGTGAAGTTAAATAACAAGTCCATCCGGAGCACTGGCAAGGACTTGGGTATAAATTACAGAACACTGGCAAGATATTGCTAAAAAATAAATGAGCAATAAGTAACTGGAGAAGAAGTCCACCCATACCTGCCAGTAGGCTACGTGAAAAACCGTCTAGCTTTCACTGAGGAGCAGGAGCATCAGCTGGAGGAATATTTGATAACTGCCTCCAATATTTATTTTGGCCTCTCTCCCATTGAAGTTCGCAAACTGGCATACAGCTTTGCAGTGCACAATAGGCCTAGATGGCAGGGGTAGACTGGTTTTCTGAGTTCATGAAGAGACACCCATCGCTTTCCAGCCTAGCCTAGTGCATCCATGCCTAGACCACCTGCCAAGCCTAGTGCATCCAGGCCTAGACCACCTGCCAAGTCTAGTGCATCCAGGCCTAGACCACCTGCCAAGCCTAGTGCATCCAGGCCTAGACCACCTGCCAAGCCTAGTGCATCCAGGCCTAGACCACCTACCAAGCCTAGTGCATCCCAGTGCACTCCACCCCAGCTGGAAAAGACAGCCAGCAAGAAGAAGACAGAGAAAAGAAAGAGACAGGAGGAGTCTTCATTGGATGAAGATGATTGTTTTTGTTTCGTTTGTATGGAAACATTCTCCAACAGCCGTTCAGGGGAGGTATGGGATAAGTGTTGCATGTGCACCCAGTGGGCACACAAGCTCTGCTTAGTTGGAGTGCCCCGACCTTACATTTGCCATCACTGTAACAAGTGAATGAGTGTTACCTAGTTGTTTCAAGTTTTCAAGTTTCTTTAATATTTGTCATACAGAAGTACAGAATACTTTTATACAAAATGCTTCTTACTGTTACGCTCCAGAGACTGTGCAAGACAAGATAAGTATGAAATAAAATAACATAGTAAAATTAGAAGTAAAAAAATGAGGTCACAGTGTTCAGTTTAGACATATGTACAATGTTCGATGCAGAATAGACGTAGTTACCATACAATATACAATACTGTGCAGTGTACTAATATACAATACTATATAGTGCAAGGCAGAAATGGGACGAGGTGCAATTTAGGTACAATTCACAGTAGGTGTACGAGTTGTAGTGCAAATCCTTTATCAATAAATATAAAGTGTAAAGTGTGTAAAGTGTGTGTTGTATTGTTAGGCCCATTTATTTTGTTCTTATTTTGTTATATAGGATGGCCTAAAGATGTGTTCCTGTTTATGTTCATGTTAAGATGCATTAAGTTATGTATTTATCAACGCAATTAAACTTTCAAATTTAGTTCTGCCTTCTTGTCTTATTTTTAAGGTTTCTCGCATTTAAAACACATGGTGACAACCAACCCCATAGTGTGTGACAACCATCCCCCATGTATGAAACTCTTGACTTGACCGGACTTGACTGACTTGACTACTTCATGTTGTGTGTGTGTGTGTGTGTGTGTGTGTGTGTGTGTGTGTGTGTGTGTGTGTGTGTGTGTGTGTGTGTGTGTGTGTGTGTGTGTGTGTGTGTGTGTGTGTGTGTGTGTGTGTGTGTGTGTGTGTGTGTGTTTGTACGGATGACAATAAACAAATCTGTATTTTTCTCGTATTGTGACAGTAAGGTATTTTTTTTCTGCATTCTTTGAAGTATAGGCTTGGGGCACGCGTCAAATCCAGGAGCTTTGTAGCTCAAAAAACAATTGTCATTGGCAGAGGGTTGAGATCTGTGGGGGATTATTGGTGCCAACGTACTTAGGCGGATAATTTAATATTTCTATTCTACTGCCAGTGTGCAACAATGTCGCTTTAATTGATTGAATCTACTCTGAATTGCAAACTCAATTGAACACAATGTGCGCAGTGCTGCAGAACAGATCTCGAAAGCAGATGGGAGGCTTGTGGCTTCCCCCTTCGTTTCCCAGGGAGCAATGATCTGTCAGAGCGTTCAGTAGCAGGCCTTGCTAATGGCTGTTGTCCTGCCCGCGGTGGTTCCCCAACCAGCCTGACTCAGACTGGTTAAAGGGCTGTGTTGACCTTTTCTGGTGCCTTCAGTTAGGCCCTTGAAGCTCACACTCTCCACCCAAGAGTGTGGACGTGATCTGAGTCAATGTATTATCTGGATTCCTTTATTCCAGACACAACACAGCGTAGTAGACGTTTGGCCGAGATAACATTGAGAAGCTTTTCATTACCTTTGGAATGCTGGAATGCTGACTGCAGAAGTGATCAAAATGCCATACATTCAATGGGGACATGTGGCTCAGGGAATACTGTTGAACTTCCAAATTTATTTTCATATATTGTAATAAATCTTCTTATACAGATAACTGTTGAATAATGTAAGGGTGAGTAAGGGTGGGATTAAGAAATCCCTGTACAAGTTTAAAAGCAAATTATGTAAATTATTTCCAAGAGCTAATAGGCCGTACAGTGAAGGCTGAGAAGTGGCTAGAAAACGATTCTCGTTCTCACCTCGGCGGACTACACAATTTTCACTCTGGGCTAAAGATCTATTGGTGTAGATTTAGGAATAAAAAGTTATCCATTTACAATCCTGCCAATTTTGCGCAATCATAATTTTAAAGTCGGGACTAGATTTTTCCTTGCGAACGGATACTTTGTCACTGCATAGTTTTATTTGACGTAATTGGTGCGAGTTCGGTCACGTATATTGAGATCGACCAATAGCAGCTCTCTTTGTTGAATATGGGCGTCGGGCGTCAACAAAATATGACACCCAGAGTAACGTTACATCAGAAGAGGATGAAAATGGACAAAAAACACCTTCTAAAGTTCGCAAAAAGGTTTCTAAACAATGTTATATGCATCTCACGTCCGTTCAGAAAGAACGTGTACAAGATTTTACACAGACACGGTGGGATAGATATAGAAACTGTGTCGAACGGTGGCTTAACCTACCAGGCCAGAATCATACCATTGCGGAGACATACAAACATTGTTTAGAGATCGATTTAACCAATGTTCCTGGAGATGCTGGTTTTCACGCAACTTGAGTTTTATCAACAAAAAGCGCCTGGATACAGCTGAGAAACAGGCTCAATATGTGGATACACTATTTGATGCTGTGCTGAGAGACAGTTTAGCTGTGTTTTTGTTTACATAACTAGCATTCAAGTTTTCTTCAGATACTGTATGCCATCTAGTTTTATGGTTTACAGCAGGGGTCTCAAACTCAATTTACCTGGGGGGCCGCTGGAGGTAGAGTCTGGGTGAGGCTGGGCCGCATCAAATATTCCACAAAAAAGGGGTTTCAAGTATTCCAAAAAAACAACTGATCCAATCTTCTCAATCTTTAGCAATAACATTTCACAACATGAACGGTTCTTCAGAACATAGGCTTCTCAGTGGTGTCAGTGGACTCATCCACAGCTATGGAAATGCACAGTGCATTTTTTTTTTATTCTATCACAAAGCTGTTTAATCAAATCACCAGCCAGTATTTCAGTTATTCTGGTTGCTGTGCTATCTGAGGGGGATTTGCTTTTGTTTGCCTTCAAACATGGTCGCCATCACTTCAGTCATACATAATTGTATTATGTATGCATCAGAGAATGGCTTCTTGTGTTTAGCCAAAACCCATGCCACTGAGTGAGGACTTGGTTGCTTTTTCTCGTTGTGACATAGATTTAACAATAATTCTGCTTGCAGCTTGATAATGATTTCATTCCATCCATTTTTGTGGTTCTTAGCACTGAATCTTGAGGAAAGGTTGCATCAAAATAACTGTTTTGTTTCGTAGTGGCGTTTCAAATTACCACTCTTCACAAGAGCTACCGTTTCTTGGCATATTAGGCACATTGGTTTGGTGCTGGGAGGATGCACGCATATTTTTCAGTCCATTCACCTTTGAATTGCAGCGATTTTCACAGTCGACTTTTCTTTTACTGGCCATCTTTGAACATGCCACATTTTTCTATTAGCTGCCTGCTGGTGAAACAAGGCTACTAGCTACATTTATCTCACGGCGATACAACTGGGAACAAGGTTACTAGCTACAGTACCTGCAGATTAGACTACCTGTAGATGCGCTGTCAACTCTCGCTCTGATTCGAACCGTTGAAAGAGACGACACGCATTCCGTGAAGACCCGCCCTACTCTGCCTCTGATTCGCAGACTGTGGGTGGGGGGGGGGGAAATGCTGACGGGACGCTGAATGTGATTGGACCAGAGTAGACAGACACAGACAGTGGAGCAGTGCTTGCAGAGGAGATAGCGGAGAATTTTGAGGATGCCTGCCCTACGCACTGGGTGACAGGATATATTTTCCTTCCACTTTACTTGGTATCACTCCGGAATCACGTTTCAACCAAGTCACTAACGTAACGTTGCTGTCATGAGCCTGCGCTATGGTAGCCTACAAGTGATCAAATAAATAAAACTTCCAACTCGCGCAACGACTCGGCAAAAAGTTGCGCGCGGGCCGCACTAACACTAAACTTTGATGTCAAGTAGGGGGCCGCAAAATATCATCCGGCGGGCCACAATTGGCTCGCGGGCCACGAGTTTGAGACCCCTGGTTTACAGTGATGTAGCTCTGCTAGTTCATAGTGATGGTTAAAGTATGTTAGCTTTCAGAACCAATGCTTGTGGTACCCTCACCTCTTCCTCCCCCCACACACACTAGGTCATAGTGACTAGGACAATAGAGCTAGCATGCACCCCTGGGGGAGGGGGGGGGACTAACTAGATGGCCTCGCTCTGACCTGCTCATGCTCACATGTCATCTACCGTGTATAAAACTGATCTAACGCTATAGGAGGACAAAAAAACACATTGCATTCTGGCAACGATGTAACGCAGTAACACAGCGTTACTTGGATTAGTAACTGTAATATGATTACTATTTTGGAAATTGTAATGCCTTACTTTACTCGTTACTGGGAAATACTAAGAAATGCGTTACTGCCTGGGACGTACCTGGGTACGTGGGTTGGTCATTACCATTATTACTGTATTTATGACACCTTCTGAACATCAGGTTAGTATATTTAATGTGTTATGTTTTGTATATGATGTGTGTGTGTGTGTGAACATGAGAACTAATGCTGTCTCTTCTCTCCCTGTCAGGTGCTGCCCATCCCTACTGAAGAGTGCTGATTGCCTAATGAATGACAGCTGATGGCAATCACATCAAGAGGGATGGGTAGCCAAATACCTGACAGCACACACACGTCTCGGCGCCTCATTCTGTCAATTGCTAGTGACTAGAGAAGAGTGAGGTTGCCATTGTTAACCACTGTTGTGTTCATACATATATATTGTTGGCCTATGTGCCACTTCTCCAGCTGGGTGAGTGTCCTCTTGTTGGCCTTTGTGCCTGTTCCCACTGAGTGTGGACTGATACTTCACTGCCCTCTTTGCTGGTGCTTCATTCAAGTGGAGCTGTATATATATATATATATATTGGTAGGCTCTATGCCATTGCCACTTTGCGTGGACCTGTACCTTTGGTACGTTCTAGCGTCGGTGGACGCTAATTTTGTTTATTTATTTATACTTCCCTTGTTTGTCTCCCCTTACCTTTTTCCCTTTGTGTGTGTGCTGGGTTTAAATCCCCTCTAAAATAAACATCATTCTCCCTTTGGGGAAAGCCGTGGGTTTCAAGCCCCACCACAATAAATATTATTTACCATTTGAAAACGTCTTTGTTTACTATCTGCCTACCCGGGACTGTTTTGACAAGCATTTTTCTACTGAGGGGGTTGTTTCTGCTCATGTACCACCTGCCCAGTTAACTATCCTGTATGGTCGTTAGACCTTCGTACATGACACTGCCCAACACTGTTCATTGGTCACAGCGTTTCTCTCAAGGAAAACAATGGAAATAAGACCTGGGCCCTCATTTATCAATGGTGCGTACGCACAGATATGTGCGTAACCCGTGCGTACGAAATTTTTTTTTTTTTTTTTTTTTTTTTTGGTCTTTTTCCCCCTCCATTTTCCTCCGATTTTCTCCCATCCCAATGTTAGTCGTATGCCAATTCCCAGTCCCTTCCTGGTCGCTGCGCTTTACCCCCCACAGTCAGATCATTTGGGAGAGTGGAGGCTACCACGTGCTTCCTCCGACACACGTCCAGCCAATCACCGCTTCTTTTCACCTGGCAGCGCGGATTCTCATTGAGAGGGCGTAGCGTGTGGGAGGACCACACTATCCCCCTCACGTCCAATCCGCGCTTAGCAGGCGCCCCGACCGAACTGTAGGAGTCGCTGTTTACAACGACCCGGACCCACCCCGCCAGCTTCTCCCACCCTCTGATACAGCCAATTGTATCAGTGCAGACGGCCAGCCAAGCTGGTGACAACCCCGGAGCTGTGAGCTGGATTCGAACAGGCGAACCAAGCTCACAGCTCCGGGGCTGGTGACGAACGCAATCTCCGCTCGACCACCTAACCGCGCGTACGATCATTTCTAAGCAAAGTGTGGGACTTATCAATTTGAAGGTGTGCTTGACTTTGTGCGTATATCTACGCACAGCTCAGACCATGCATACCTGGTGCCCAGCGGTAGAATATGAATACTGCACACGGAAATAAGCTTTCGTGCATTAGTTCCAACACTGGCACGTGTTCTGTATGACCCGTAATTCATTATAGTTAATTGTAAAATAGCGACAGTAGTGTAATTATTGTCAAACCCTATAAATAGCATTTGGAATAGGTCTTTCTTTCCGAATGAATGCAGCATGGTTTATATATAGCGTTATCGGAGGGGTGCACTGACTGCGGTCCACAGGGAACTGTTTTCAGAGATAGGACAGTCTATTTGCAGAGAGAACATAATATTATAGAGTCCGCTACCCAAGACACATTCTCCTTGATTTGTACCGCAAATTGGGACCCAAATTAAGCGTGGAATAAAACGCACATGCCATCCCCATGCACATTCAAGTCCTCTCCACCCTCGGGTCTTTTGCCACCAGCACAGGCCATCGTGATATATTGGAAATGGATCGAGCAATAGACAATTATAACGGGTTCACGCGCGAACAAGAGCCCTTTAGAGCGCAGTTGGCCTGCTTGTTTGGCACGGGGGCAGACGCAGAACACCCACCTCCAAACGCAATTAAATATTGTTTAAAATAAAAAGCGAAATACTATTATTTTGTGTGTCATGTTTCCAAATAAGATTGGTCACAACGAAATGCTTTCTACTTCAATTTGTTGGTTAGAATAGATGACCTCCGTTGAAACTTCACTGAGACTAACAGTCTATGCGTTTTTATTGATCACATAGGCAGGCTACACATGGCGTATAGGCAGGCTATACATGGCAGTGAGATTCATTGTTCTTGTATGCTCTCGTATTATTGTTATAGTATATGCTATTGTCAAGAAAGGAAGTACATTATTTTCAATCGTGGCTTTAATTTGTAGCCGAGAAGCAGTCTCCTATAGCAGCTTCATTAATCCTGATCCGTCTCAGCCATAGCATAACTGAGACCGGCTATGGAAACAAATCATAAATAGACTACTGTAAATAAAATAGCCTATAACATTATAAAGGATAGGCTACCCAACCTTTCTTCCCCAGAGCCCCACGATTCCTTGGAGACATAATGATATAGGCTATACTGGGTCCGTCAGCAAGGAGATTTAGCCATTTGAGAATAGGCTATTATGGCCAAACGAGGGCCTATAGCCTATAAATATTATTAAATGTTTTCATAAGCATAAAGATACAAGGACAACAGTTATATTAACGATCAAGTTAGTTTACTGTATGCAGGCTTCGCAGGGCTCCGTGTGACGCGTCTGTGCCATGCTGCGTTATGCGCAAATTACTGTTGCATAATGTAGGCTATGCTATTATATATAATTTATATAGGCTACCTACCGAGATCAAAATAGATTGTAGGCCTCTACAAACCATATTAAACCATGCAGGTAGAAAATTTACTGAGAATCCGTCACGATTTGGAATCAAATTGACGGAGAACTTTAATCCCTGGGTATTAATCGAACAAAACGGAAAAAAAGGCAGTCATATTCCAGCATGGTTATTAATGACACCAATGGCAAACAGTGGTTAGCGGTCTTTATTAGTGTTTTGCGCTGCCCAGGCAGCAATGGTCTTTAGGAAATTAATAGATATCCCGACATCACCGTGTACAAGTCTGTCAGCCTCTCGCGTATTTCTCCCATAACACGCGTTCGCTCGGCTTAGTCCACTTTTCCACATTTCATGGGGGTGTTTCATTACCGTATATATGGTTAAGTACGGGCGGTTCTATATGCAAATACTTAAAATCGTGCACGAGCGTGGAGCGTAGAACAAGTGGTATTTATCAACACGGAGTACTTGCAGGTGTGCGTAGGACCTGTGTACGCACGTGTGATAAATCCCGATTTTTCTGTGCGTACACACATTCTAAATTCAGCGCGTAGGAACGGAAATAGAACACTTTCTACGCATTGTTGATAAATGACGGCCCTGGACTTTTTGTTCTATCCAAATACACATGTTGATCTGTCAATTTTGTTATATGTTTTTGTCAATAAATCAAAACAAATCAAATCAAAAGCCTCCTTGTGGTTGTCGCTGAGCACTCCGCCATGTGGGCTTATTTAGAGCTCAATAAAAACCAAACACCCCTTCTTTGGTGCTGTTTCATGGGGCTGTTAGTGCGTAGATCAAGCAAACTGAACTAGGGGCGTAGAAGTAAAAATAATAATGGAATTGACTACTCAGGGCCCAAAGCTGGGGGAGGCCCATCAGAAGGTCTGGACAAAAAAAAATTCTAAGCAAAAAATAACTAATAATCAATAGAGAAAATAGAATTCAATGAATATCCATCATGTATCAAAAGTAGATACCGCTCTGTTGGCTCAAGGTTAAAGAGCTCAATTGATCAGATGGACACCCTTTAGTGTGAAACATTTATTAAACCACTGTTGCATATTAATATATTATTATAATGGTATTATTGGTGCAATTAAAACTATGTGGAACGTTCCACACGACTTAATAGTCTAACTGTTGTTTATTCAGTTATCCTACAAAATGACACTTCATGAATGTATATGTAATATTGTTTTATTTTATGGTTATTAAACCAACAGCTTTTATTTCCTGGTTGTTACATTTATATTCTCAATTTCTATTTGCAATCTCAAATGTCAAGCGCTAATTGTTTTATTTGTCACTGCTCTGGCTATGAAACAAGACTTTGTTTTTTTAAATCTTGACACGATAAACATTCATTATCCCCCAGGTATACAGCGACTGCTGTGTGGTCTGAGATTAACTGGAGCGAGCAGGGATCGCTTTGATCCGCTGGCTACTGTGGCTCGAGTGTCTCTTATGACACATTCAGAACAGAGGTCAGTTTTGTAGGTGTAGTAATCACAACCAATTAGCGCTGCCCTTATTATCACTATCGATGTGCCTGTATAATCCTTAGGTCAAATCAATGTGTTAGATGGTCTATCTAGACGTGTGCGCGCCTGAGTCACTGACATTGGGGCCCAGAGACCGATCATGTGCACAGGGCACCAGAATTATTTGCTACACCCCGTGAATTGGACATTGACAGAAGCGATTGGACGGAAACAGTCATGTGTTTCTGGGAAATACTTTGTTGTTGTTGTTGTTGTTGTTGTTGTTGTTGTTGTTGTTGTTGTTGTTGTTGTTGTTGTTGTTGTTGTTGTTGTTGTTGTTGTTTTATCCATATGTAGCAGCCTGAATATTCTACAAAGTATTCAGTAGTGCTAACTAACTGTTACTTTCCCTGTGTGTGTATAACGTGTGATTTACAGTGTTCCTTTGGATAGCCTAACAGTGTTCCTTTGGATAGCTCGCCCAGTCTAACGACGAGGTGAGGTGCTACTCTTCTCCGGATGCAGTATGGATTACTAGCAATAACATTGAGCCCTTTTTCCCTTTCTGGAGCGGTCCTTGAGTGGGACCAGTGGAGGTTGCCAGCAGGGGGCGGAGTGGCAGTGGTGGCAGGTGGAGCAGTGGAGAGAAGCAAGCAACGAGGAAGAGGGAGTTACCTGGAGGCAAGGGGAGCAGGAAGCTCTCTTCGGCGTTGGACTTGGCCGTGAACAGTCGCAGCCACAGCGGGCGTGTGCTTTGGAATAGCCCCGTTGAAGGAGTTAATGAAGGAGAGCCCCGTCGGAGCGAGCGGCGGGTGATGAGAAATACTTGCTAGTGACGGGTTATCCTAGAAGTATCAGCGATAGTGTGTGAGTAAGAGAAACCGAACCAAAGGACTAACGTCTAGAGCTAACGAGACTAACGTCTAACGTTATCGGGTTATAGTAGTTACTGTGTGCGGTATAGTAGTATGCTGCTAATGGCTCCGTCTGACTTGAGTAGACTACCGGGCGCGCGGCGCTGAAGAGACCGGTGGTATAGCCAGCCACGTTGCGTTAGCAGTGTAACCGATATAGCAGGAGGGTGCGTCGAGACCCAAAGCTTAGCTGTTGTGGTAGTTTTTAATGAACAATAGATCATAACTGGTACAAATCAAACTAATGTGTAATAGTCTTGTAGAAACATGCCAATCAAAAAGGTTCTAAGCAAACATAAGATTTAGTCAAAACAGCTGTCTTATTCAGTCAGTCCACGGGCCAAGTTAGCGCAGGAGGAAGTAATCAACAGCTTGGACAGAACCGGTTTCCTTCAAGACAATAGAGCAACTGTTTACAAGGGGGGTGGGTAAACAGCTAACACAATGAGATGATCAGATCACATGCAGTTGGTATCGGCTGCCCCGCGGCCTAGGGACAACACAGGTGTAGCCAACTGGTCTGATTAGTATGAAAAGTCTCAAATAGGAATTATAGTTGAATAACTTAAATGTGTGTTTAAAGAGATAGGAGGTTTACCATCAATATGACATACCTGCATATATGACTGTTAGGCTGGACTGATGAGGCTGAATAGAGTAGTGTGATAATATGATGTGATTATACTAGCTCAGAGACAATCACTCAGCACAATGTGAAATAACTGCAAATGCCTGTTATATTGTGGTAACAATCCTGAGTGAAACTGATATGAAATATACAATGTTTATAAGTCTCATTTAGCATCAAGATAAACTGTTCAATTATGATATATCTGTGTTTATGTAATCAATATATCTTGGGGTTCACCAACCAAAGTATTAAATATACAGTGAAACTATTCTCTGGGCTTAAACAAAGGAAAGTATAGAGTTGGCTGTATAAGCCAAACCCCTATTTTCAAATCCAAACTTAGCAGGCCTGGCATTGGAGGAAAGGATTTGATGATGTCATTTTTGATGACATCACGCAGAAGGCTCTAGGTTTGGGATATAAGCTGGGGTGGGGTGACGGTGAGGGGACACTCTGAAACCCAACTCACCGACGAGGAGACCACACCCAGATCTACACACCAACGCGGGCAGAGGAGGATCAACGGACAAAGAACATCACTTTTGGAGGGAGAAATAGAACTTTGGCTTTGTTCACTAGCAAGGGAACAGAGCTCATCAACGACTTATCAACTCTACTGTAATATTAGTCTGGTTGAGATCACAGACTGCATAGTGTCTTGATCACAACTATAGCATTCTTTACTTTTAATTGAAACAGATCATTTTTGTATAACTTTGTGGATTTAATAAACCACTCCGTTTGAAATAACTACCCTCTTCTCCTCATTCCTCCTGCTGCACCGCTGATCGTCACAACAAAGACCCTCAAGTCTTTGTTTAAAGTATTTTCCAGGGCTTTAAAGTTTTTGAATCACAACGCAGAGCAGATTAGAGCAGGTTCTGATATATATCAGAACCATTTAGCTTGGGAAAATACTACACTGTGTTTAGGGTAGCCAAAGTATTAGCTCGCGCGACAGAAGCAAGCCAGCAACAGCAGCGGTGGACGTTTCCCCGACGGTACAGAGGACGCCTCTTCCCACCAGCAGAGGACGCCATACAGCAAGCTCCGCCAGCTAACCACTGCCTGCTGTTCGCCCAGCCTGCTGGCTGTGCTCGCGGGATCGCCGACGCCATCTTGTCACCCGGACGAGCGGTGACAAGAGTGGGTCCGCCATCTTGGCTAAGTACTAACAGTACCACGTGTATCAACAGCAACGTCCATTGAAGTGAACGCTAACAACCAGTGTCTAAGGGGTACCCCGAACAATTTAAGCCGGCTTAGGTTAGATTTTCTTTGGTAACGTGGGCCCACATTTACTTTAGTTTTATTTTTGTTATTTGTTTATTTGATTATTTGGTGCTTGAATTCCCAATGTGTCTACATTTTATGCCTGGGTTCCCCTAGTACAAGTGGGGTGTTTTAATGTATTGAGCACTCTGTGCCTATGGTGGGAAGAGCTTCCCCTACATTATGATAACAAGAGCACCCGGTGCCATGTATTAAGGAATAACGTTGTAATGAATAACCTGCCCAGGCTTCAGTAAAGTAGACATAATCGGGATCATTGTGTGTGTCTGTTTCTTCAGGTTCCATTTGCTATTCTAACCTCTGGGTAAATATTGTGACTGCATAATTATTTAACCCTTACACCCCATTTACAGAATAACATTTGAAGGGTCTATACAGGTGGTCAAGGGAGGGTACTGCTTAAAGCAGGGGTGGGCAATTATTTTTCCCGGGGGGCCGAATGAGCAACTGAAAATATGTTGGAGGGCCGGGCCAAAATTCCAAACTCAATTATGCATAATATACATTTTATTTCTATATAAAAAGCAGTAAATGGCATTGTTTTGACCCCTGGTAAGAGTGTATGTTATTATTTGGCAATTAAAAGGTGAGGTTAGCTTTAAAAAATATAATTTATTCAAATATAATTTATTTCCAAAATGATAAACAAAATGTGAAACATTAATAACAAAGGGCATGTATGAAAAAGTGCTATACAAATAAAGTTATTATTTTGAGTTTCATATACTATTGAAACAAGGATTTTCTTAGCTTTCTAAAGACATCACATCATCTTATAGCCAAAATAAACAAGACATGTCACTGAACTGTGTAAAGAAAAGTGTCCCAGTAGCCTTTTTTACTTTACATGCCTATATTAAACATTTAATGTTTTCAGAACTGTGCAAAAAAAAGAAAATAAAAAGATCAAGTGTCCCATTTCACTTGTTATATTTCCACATTTTAGTGTTCTTCAGCTCTTTTTTTTTTCATTCAGTGTGATAAATCCAGTCTCTGTTGAGCTTTAACAAGTCCATCAAAGTCAGGTGCATGTCTGAGGTGGAGATGCGAAGCACAGCTGCCAGATGTTCATCAGTGAGAGAGGATCAGGGCCCCGTACCCCGTACCTGGTTCAACTAAGTCGATCAAGAGTCCCATTATCCAGATTCAATTAACCCGATGTTTGAAGCCGGGATTTTCCTGTTCCTCGAAGGTGGATTCAGTCTCGTTAACTCGAACCAGACTTGAGACCCAGGATAAGTGCGCGCGGCCGCTTCAGTTGAAAAGCCAGCACGTATCGATAGCAGAGATCCTGATTTTCTAACGGCATTGATTGATTAATTGATTTAAAACTTTATTAACAGATTGCAGTACGGCTCAATCGCCTCGCCGACAAGTTAAATGCGTTATGTATAGGCTAATTTTAAGTCCCTCATTACCTCAATCAATCAGATTATATTTCTTTAAACGTGCCTGCTGGCAGTAGGTTTATGGATTGAATAAGCAAATGAGATCTTGCTAGCGAAAATAATTAGTTAAACTGTTATACAGAATAAGGATACGGCTCTCTTACCCATTGATTGATGTATGGTGGATCTTTTACTTATCTGCACTGTGGTGTAACGGTTTCTGCTTTTGACTTTCACGCAGACGGCCCGGGTTCGAATCCTAGTCTTTTCCTTCTTTTTGCAATGTAGGAATAATTCAATTTGGTGCATGTTGAGAGCTATATAAAGAATGACATCCTCAATGCATGTAGATTTATAATATTTTAACTTAAAACTAGGCTACTTTTGCGTATAATCATTAATATTATATTCCAAAAAATTATATTGGAAACGCGGGGTTTCGAACACCGGTCGCCCGGTTGCCAGGATTAAGCACTACCGCTGCGCCACTGTGCCAGACGGGATAGATTCATTGTTTATCCATTAATGGACGAGAGACCCGTGTTTAGAATATTTTTTCTTTTGAATGAAGTTTTATCTCTTTATTCTCAAATGCATTAATGTGACGTCAACGGCTCATTCAATTTCTCAAATCCGTCAAACAGCGCATCTCATCAGACATTTTAATCCCAATTACAATATCACACAAAATCCACAATCCACGCATAGACACTTAAATTTTATGCTTGAATGAAACACAATCCGGGCGCTCCGTTAAGCAAATCTACAGCGGAGAATATATGAAACTAATCAGAGCCAAACGGCTGATAGGTTTCATTCATTAAAAATATCCCCGCGGGATTCACATTTGCAATGCGCCGTTATTAAAATAACCACATGCAGCGTGTATCGCGACTCCGAGCGCCGTATATGACGTGCATTATTTTATTTAGGACAAAGTAAATCTATAGGCTCAATATGATTTATTATCAGCATTTAGTTCTATTATTATACATTTCAGAAGCCCCCTCTAGGAAAACGAAGCACAGAAACATAATTCAGAATGGTATAATGGGATCTAGACTGTGAGAATCATTTCAGGAAGCGAGCTGTCATTTATTTGCGGGGGCGTGGCCATGGTTCATCCGGCTAACTGAAGTTAACCCTGCTCCCGACCAGGCTCAAACTTTTTGATCTGTTGTCATGGTGATTTGGACAATCGCGCGTCGGGGAATGGGAAGGTCCGGCTTAAGTCAGGCTTGACTGGAAATTATCCGGCTAACTCAGTTATCCAGGTACGGGGAACGGGGCCCTGTACCTGGACTTGGTAAACGTCATGACTGAGAATGTCTGTTCACATATAGGTGGATCCAAAGAGAACCAACATCTTCTGAGCATGTCTTCTCATGTTTGGAAAGTTCTCCTCCTTGAGAGCAGAGTAGAACTCTAGCAGTGATGCTGACTTAAAGTGCTCTTTCAGTAGTGAATCAGACTGCAGGTCAATGAGTTCAAGCTTAACATCAGTGGGTGCACTATCAACACTGCAGGTAAAGGGAGAGGAAACCAGCTGCATTTCATCCTCAACCTTTTTGAAATCTTGAAAACGCCTTGAAAATCCCTCATGCAGTGCTCCCAACATGGATGAGTACCTGTGCCGGTGATCAGCTGATGGTTTGACTTCTTTCAGGGTTTTCATGTGTTTGAGATTGTTGCTGCCTAGTTGCCTTGAAATTAATTGCAACTTTGTCATGAAGGCTTTCACATGGCTATGCATTTCATGAGCAAAAATGCCCTTGCCCTGCAGTTGTGTGTTCAGTAGGGATGGGTACCGTTCACATTTGAACCGATACGGTACCGGTACCTGTGAATCGATACCGGTACCCAACGATACCCTTTTTCTGTACTTTAGTCTCCAAAAATTTAATCTACCTACCTCAGTTGTGAAAAAAGAAATCCAAACTTCAAATATGTACACTTTTGACCGTTTTCGGCTTGCCCCGACTGCTTTGTTGTTGAATCAAGTCAAATCCTAGGTAAGCGTATATTGTGCGTGTGAACGTTGACATGAAAAAAAAAGTTAAAAAAAACATATATATATATACAGACGCAGCGCTCAAAAATCAAACCAATTCTGCTGCTTGTCTGCTGCTTGTCTGCTGCTTGTTGCTGCTTGTGTGCCACTTAAGTCTACTCAGGTGTTAATTTTCCGGGGCTGTTGGCTGGGGGAACAAAGGGAGGGTAGTTAACTTAAGTGCTTCCCCAGGGAGGGGGTCGGGGGCTACTGCCCTCAGACCCCCAAAATAATTTGTATATGGGCAGTCTGACTTGGGGTACTGACCATATATTAGTGTTGCAATGCATGATAAGTAAACAGTGAAAAAAGCTAAGAAATCCGATGGGGCTGGGACATTTGGGATGAATAAAAATTTAAGATGAAAATCTGCCCAGCCTGTGGGAGGAAGTGGAGGTGTGAAATCTGGCCCGGTCAAGAACAATAGGAGTCACACAATCAGTTTGGAGTGCAGTGGTGGAGGAGTGGTAGAGGCGCATGAGAGGTTTGAGTTTTGAGTGCTGTATCTGTATAAAAAAAAAAAAAAAAAAAATCTTTCGCGGGCCGGTCAGAATCATCCCGTACAATGCCCAGGTCTGGCTTAAAGGGAAGCCCAATAATACTATTGAACTGACAGTCACTGGGTGTGGGAGGGCTGTCGGAGGTACTGGGGGAGTGAGGGCGTGTGGGGAGCTACTGCTGACCGCCTTGGAAGGCGAGGGAAACCAGCGTACCAGTCCCCAGGTTAGTAAATCCTAGGCCCCATCCTCTCCAGCTGCAAGCCCTCCAGAACGACGTTCCGGGCCAAAGACGGGGGTACATATAGGTCCAATACTATAGTATCCTACTACCCAGTGTCTGTGTACTACTACTCCCACAAGCAGGGATAATCCACCCTTCTACACATAGAAATGGACAAATTAAAAGGTTGGTTCAACACAAATAAGTTATCACTCAATTTGAAAAAAAACAACTTCATGATATTTGGAAATTGTAAAATAATGACTGATCCTCAACTGAAAATTGATAATGTAAAAATTTAGAGAGTATATACAAACAAGTTTCTAGGGGTCTTAATAGACCACAAACTCTGCTGGAAACCCCATATAAAATATTTGTGTTCAAAGTTAGCGAGAAGTATTGGTATACTGGGCAAGACTAGATATATCCTGAATCAGAAAACTCTAGTCTAGTCTATATACATTATATTGCACACTCATTGTACCATATACCATATTGTGTTGAAATCTGGGGAAATACTTATAAAAGCAACTTACAAAAGATATGCACACTGCAAAAAAGAGCCATACGGATAGTACATCATGGTAGATATTTAGATCACACAAATAGTCTGTTTGTAAGGAGTCAAACATTAAAATGCATGGACTTAATCAAATTCAAATCTGCACAAATTATGTTTCTGGCAATAAAAAACAAATTACCAAGCAACATTAAAAAAAAATCACGGCTAGAGAGAGTGTTTATAATTTTAGAGGGACATTAGCTTTAAAGCAACCTACGGTACGTACAACTCTTAAAAGTATGTGCATTGCAGTTTGTGGGGTATCACTCTGGAATGGTCTGGATGCGAATATAAAATTAAGCAAAAATATCAATACATTTAAAGGTAGCTATAAACAAGCACTTATGGACATAAGAGAGAGGAGCTTGAGCAGTAATGTGACTGCCTATTATTTTTTCTCATTTGGATATTTGGATATATAAAAAACTGTACTTTTATTTAATTTTTTATTTGTTATATTATTTTTATTTTTATTAAATTATAATGTCAAATATTGTAAGGAAGGGGCAGGGCTTGATAAGTTGTTTTACTTCCCCCTGTTCCTTCTCGAATACTTATTGTATGGAAATAGTCTTTGACTATTTACCTTTTTGTTTTTTAAACTTGTTTTATGTTTCGAGACAAATAAAAATCAAATCAAATCAAATTGTTACAATGCCTCTGGTCTCTGTTCTATTATATAGGCTACTGTATTAAAAGCGGAAGGGTACATATGTATGTGTCATATGTATGTATATAATGACATGCATAAGGTTATCTATTCCCTACGTGTTAACGTTTACCTTGTTTGTTTTTGAATGAATAAACAAACTAAACCACAGAAAAAAAACACACTCAGATTGGCAAAGTCCAACAGTGTGGGTGGCCCATGGGTTGGGGGGCCCAAGAGTCACATTTTGTCACAACGTCCCTGGTGAAAGTACAGGAAGATAAGATAAAATAGATTATTGATCCCCTTGGGGAAATGTGGGCGTCATAGCAGCATGGAGGAGGGGAGTTACAGGTATGGGCAGGGTAATAGTAGAAATACATAAATATAGGCAATACAATTAAATCTGAATATAAAAATATGAGACAAATAAACAGTGTAAACAATATAATTTATTCTGAATATAAAAATATGAGGACAAATAAACAGTGTATAATAATAGTGCAGATGGGGGTCTGTATGCCCTATTGGTTATAATAAATTTAAAATAAATACATATAGCCATTCAAAAAAGGTAATCTGAATTTAAACTACAGTATGAGTAAAAGAAAAGAAAAAAAAGTTGTAGGGTGTCATAGGAGAGGTAGGCCTACTGTGACTCTACCATCATACCATCATACTGGTAGGTCTACTGTGACTACCATCATATCATCATACTGGTAGGCCTACTGTGACTACCATCATATCATCATAGTGGTAGGCCTACTGTGACAACCATCATATCATCATACTGGTAGGGCTACTGTGACTACCATCATATCATCATAGTGGTAGGCCTACTGTGACTATCATCATAGTGGTAGGCCTACTGTGACTACCATCATATCATCATAGTGGTAGGCCTACTGTGACTACCATCATATCATCATAGTGGTAGGCCTACTGTGACTACCATCATATCATCATAGTGGTAGGTCTACTGTGACTACCATCATATCATCATAGTGGTAGGTCTACTGTGTTTATACCATCATATCATCATAGTGGTAGGCCTACTGTGTTTATACCATCATATCATCATACTGGTAGGCATACTGTGACTACCATCATATCATCATAGTGGTAGGCCTACTGTGACTCTACCATCATACTGGTAGACCTACTGTGACTCTACCATCTGAAAGATATGACTGGTTTTGGTTATGATTATAACAGGATAAGTACTATGTAAACCCCTTTAATTCAGGCAAAGTGGTGTTTAGTCTTTTACACCGAAGGTGTCTGGACAGACACATTACACATGCATTTATACAGTGGTAGGTGTAAAATGTTGACAGCTCAGGCGTTATCTACTATCCGAGGACAGGCCTGTTCTGGGGGGAGAGAGAACCGTTCGATATGGGTCAAAGGGGGTGACCAGAGACGCTATGGTGACCAGAGATAGGTGCCGGGCAACAGCTTTGATAACGCGGTGGAACAGACAGAGAGACAAAGCGAGTTGCACAGAGCTCAAGGTCGGATAGCATTCCTGAAATGACTAACAATCACACTCAGTGGACCGACAGCGCCCCTCAGTTGGGTCTGGACAGCGAGACAGAGAACAATCGGATAGAGAGAAAGGTGGCCCTCCTGGGGGATGGTGGGGGAGGGGAGAGAGAGTGAACGACGAGAGAGATAATGAGACAGATATTTTCTTAGCTTTCCTTACACTTTTGTTTTACCTGATGAAAACTTTGCACCAAAGGACCGAAGTATAAATCAGCAACATGGAGAAGACTTATGCATCTGGATCAGAAAAAAAGTTGTGGATGAAAAAGTAAGTACAGTGTTTGTAAAAGCTTGTATGCTAACAGTAGCTAGCCAATTTGTTAGCTACCTTTTAGCCTAGCTTATATTACATCACAATGATGATCACCAAGCTAACTTACTGTACACAGTAGGGCTGGGCAATTAATCGAAACAAAATTGCGATATCGATTCATAGACCTATGCAATCTCATTTCTAAGTTATGACGATTTTTCTTTTATTAAAAAAGAATTATATATTTTTTTTTTTTTTTACTTTTTAAATGATTTTATCTGGGTTGAACATGATTTGTGGAACTCCCTCTGGTGTTGTGGTCGTGGTATTCACTGACCTGTGGGAAGTATTTCGACATTCACATGGGTATCTTAGTGGTGTAGTGTATCTTGTATCTACTTTAAGCCATCATAGGTTGTCAAAGTGGGCAGGGGTGAGGTGGGTTTTAGGAGTAAGGTCAAGCAGTAGTCTGACCAGTTTGTTTTGTGATGTTTGTAATCTTGTTTTTAGCGCCTTTGAGGTGCTTTGGTACCATGAGGTGCAAGCATAGTCGTAGTACCCTTGAATGAGTGTCCTGCCAGAGTCTTCAGGGTATTCTTGTTTACCAGAGAGGAGATCCGGTGAAAAGGATGCGTAAATTTTTTAGTGGAGAGGATCTTTAAATAGAAGACAAATACACACATTACCAGGAAATGCTATGCGCTATAAATTTGGACCCCAAAACAGTGCTGCTAACCTGGACAGGACCGGGCAAAAAAAATTAAAAACTGGTATGGTAGAGTGTGATATAATGGGACTCCCTAAAAAAACAGGCATCTCATGTAGGTGATAATGGGCAGCCCCTACTGAGAACTCATTGTCCGTAAACCTATTAGACTGTCTTTTGTATAGTTGTTTATAAACCTATAGCCCTTACCTCATGCCTAAGCCTAACCTGTAAGGAGAGATGGGGAAATGATTAAATAAGTACCGTGGCGTCCGTTAAAAAAAGGCAAGGTATGGCGAGGAGGGGGAGGGGGGGGGGGGGTGAAGGAGGGGTGGGGGGTGGGGGGGGGGGTGAAGGGGTGGTTTCCCCCCCTTGGTGGATTTTTTTTGTCAAATCAGTTGTGCAATAGTCACTTTTGGTGAGTTGTTTCTATACAATTCAGTTATATGACATTTAGGTATGACACAGGACTACACAAGCATTTTTTGTATAGAAATGTGTCAACAGACTAAAGCAGGGAACCACAATATTTTGCATACGAATTATGCAGAATGTAATATCATAACTGTCTATTACTTTTTTTGCAATTGAGCCAATTTTCCTTAGGTATGGTTTTGAGGTGTGTGTTCAACAGAATGTAGTATCAAAAACACATTCACAAAAAGTATGGGTTACTGAATGCTGAACTGCACTATTATAATCACTAAGCCAGACCTGTCCCTGTATCACTTGTCTCTGCTGCCCTTTAATAAAAAAAACTTCCCTATGTCCATTTTCCTTTTTTTTGGGCATATTTCAGTTAGTCACAGTAAAAGTCACCTAGTAAAAGTGAGATAATTAACAATATCAAAACATGCTAGGGCTGTACCGAATAGTTCGAAGCTTCGTTCATAATGTTGACATTCGAATTCTAAATCAACATAAGAAATTGTAAAAAAAAAATAGAAAAAAAAGAAAACGTTTTTTTTTTACATTTTTATTTGCCAAGGTATGGCGAGTGCCATACCTTGCCATACCAAATGGACACCCCTGATACAGTAGCGGCCATTGTTTTGCACTATAGCAAGCCGTGCCTGTTCCACAATGGAGGGAAAATGTGCATTCCATTCTGGACACAAATGGGGAACCGTGATTGACGTAGATAATATCTATGCAGCAGCTGGTAATTAAGATGTCCCGGTGCTCCCGGGTTAAAACTAGCCCTTGATTTCCTTGTATTAATCAAGTCAGGCCAGGGACACACCGGAAGCTGGACAGCTGGCTATGCCAAGCCAGTTCCATTTGGTGCCCATGTTAACGGAGTGCAGCGCTCCACAGCTGGCCCCCTGATCGTCAGCGATAGTTTCTGTTCTATTTTTCTCCATGCGCCACGAGCGCCTCTACGTGCGACTGGAGCAGAGGAGCACAATCTCTTGTTGACCGGCGCGGGGGAAATGCGCTTCCGGTGTGAACAGTTATGCGAGCCGCAGTAGCTCAGCAAGGCAGCGGCTCCCGCTGGCAGCGAACCCCCCCCCCCCCCCCGCTGGGGCACACAGCCCTGCATGTTGGATTTGGCTTCACAGCGTCAACAAATTAGTGAGGAGATGAATGTGAGAGCACGTGTTTTCCATGTGTGTGTTTCTCTTTTTTTTCTTTTTCCAATAGAATTTTCCCCCAGGAGGTCTAGTCACTCTCCTATCATATTCTTTGTTTGCATCCAGCCGCGGCATCCCATTGGTAAACATTTTAATTGGTGGTGTTGATTGGCATCGGCACTATAGAGTGTCATTTCCTGTTTTTTTCCCCCTCTACTTCTTCCCGGAGCAAACAAGAATATAAGCACTGAATAGCTTGCTAAATGCCCCTATTTACTTTTCCTATACCAATGTAATTGATGCACTGTATGTTGGTCTATTTCTCACAGGAATACAACTAGAAGATATTTTATATTATATTTTGCCACTGATGTGTGTACTACGTGTTTGATTGATCTTTATGTATCTTGAACACAACAAACAAACGCAAATCACAGTAAAGACAAAATGTAAACATAAACCAATGAGTCCGTCTTCATCCATAGACAAACAGACAAGGATGAGTTGGAGAAGGGGCAGAAGGAAGCACAGCTTAGTTCTGCCCATTTCTTATAATAGCATAACATTTCAAATAAAATGATCTTACTACCTAAAAGAGATCAATAATAATAATAATAATAATAAATAAAATAAGATTCGTTTTGTAGTACCTGGCAATGAATTGTTCCTGGCTTTAAACATGATTTGAGCAGTTCTACATTTCACTAAATTCACTAAAGTCTGTGACCTTAAAAACAATTGATTAGTATGCTCACGATACCCAACATGATTTATAATCTGTATCCTCTTTTTTGCAGTGTGGATATCTTTTGTAAGGAGCTTTCATATAGGTATTCCCCCAAATCTCAACACAATAGGTTAGATACTGTAAAATAAGTATCTAATAAAGTTTGTGCAATTACTTCGGATTAAGGATGTGTCTCATTTTGCCCAATATGTTTCTGGCAATCTTGGATCACAGATTTTAATGTTAAGGAGGAATGTTCTACAGCTAACAAACTTAAGTGCACCATAGGTTTGGGAGAAGTGAAAAATATGACAAGCAAACTGTCCTCAGGGGAGTCGTGGGTCCTTGGGGAAGCAAACTGTCCTCAGATGAAACGTGGGTCCTTGGGGAAGCAAACTGTCCTCAGATGAAACGTGGGTCCTTGGGGAAGCAAACTGTCCTCAGAGGAAACGTGGGTCCTTGGGGAAGCAAACTGTCCTCAGATGAAACGTACTGTTTGAAGCTAAAGCTGCCTGTTTCACTGTTGTTTACAAATGCATGGCCCGCAATTTATTATAATAATAATAATAATAATAATAATAATAATAATAATAATAATAATAATAATAATAATAATAATAATAATAATAATAATAATAATAATAATAATAATAATAATAATAATAATAATAATAATAATAATAATAATAATAATAATAATAATAATAAAAAAAAAAAAAAAAAAAAAAAAAAAAAAAAAAAAAAAAATAATAATAATAATAATAATAATAATAATAATAATAATAATAATAATAATAATAATAATAATAATAATAATAATAATAATAATAATAATAATAATAATAATAATAATAATAATAATAATAATAAAAAAAAAAAAAAAAAAAAAAAAAAAAAAAAAAAAAAAAAATAATAATAATAATAATAATAATAATAATAATAATAATAATAATAATAATAATAATAATAATAATAATAATAATAATAATAATAATAATAATAATAATAACATATTCTAGGCTGGCGTCTGGTTCACAGTGCCTCCCAATTATGTACGATGACATAGATAGATTAATTGTATTAATGTATCGTAAATATATTTTATTTCACAAAATGTATAGTCTCTAGCACATAGATTAACTTCTATCCACAACCCACACACAAACAAACACCAACATGTCATATGTGCAGGGGGTGCTGGTAGTGCAAGCGTGACTTAATGGTGATAGTGGTAATTGGCCAGAGTACAAATATTTTCTTGGGCTCCTCCCCTGCCAATATGCCCTCCAGTGATGGCATCGAGGACATTGAATGTGTTGTGTTCATTTACAGCTTAATGAAATGATAAGGTAGCAGACCCGATAAGACAACGTACTGTCTTGCTATTTCTTCATCTATTCTACATAATTTCATGGGGCTGTCGTTAAAACAAGGATTCAATGTCCCCGATGACATCACTGGAGGACATTCAAGCTTGTTAACTCTCAATAACTGTCAAAGTAAATTAATGTGTGCTAAACTGTTTAGAACCTTGGGACATTTGTGAGATTACCTGCTAAGTAAATCTGCCTAGTATTTTTTTGGTGAAATGCCCCTTTAAGTTGGACTGACTTGACTGGACTTGAGACTTGTCCCCAAAACGACTTCACACTTGGCTCTGACTTGTGATTAGGGACTTGTGTGCAAACAATGAAAGAGAATGACAGTCAGAATAAATGAAACGTTGAATTTGGTAAAATTTTCAAGGTAACATTCTGTGTACCTATTTGGTCTGCATTGACCGAAATGAGCTGTCATCCAAGCTGTGTGTGTGTGCGGTTGGCAGGAGAGCTTGCCAACTGGTCTCCCATGAAATACACAGAGGTGCCTGCCAGTTATTAATGAGCTGGGCAAATGTAACAATTGAGAAAATCGAGGAAATACCTTTTTAATTTAAGGTTTCGTTGTTTACAAAAATTTAACTCAAATCCAGTAAATGTTGGAAAGGAGCCTGCATTGCACTTTCACAAGCTGGCTAAAGTACTTTCACTTAGCATTAGTGGCATATTAAAAGAGCGTATAATAAATGTTTTGTCTATGAAGTACAAATGTAGGCTACACACTGTATAAACATAAAATAAATGTCTTACCTTAATATTCATCTGTGTTTTAATTATTTATTGGCATGTAACTCGACATTGTTGCAACCTCAACTGATTTTTCAAGTTGAAATAAAGGTTTGAATCCGAGTCAGATGATCTGCCACCAGATTGATTGTGATATATTGACAGAATCCTCTCTTGCAGGAGTCGGGACGCAACTTTCTTTTCTCTAATTCAAATTGGTTTCAAATTGGTTTTGAATTGGAATTTTTCATATGTTGCACCTTTTATATCAATACAAGTCGTTTGGTAGGCTACATGTCCATATCAAGATAACAGGCAATGGTAGGCTAGGCAGCTACAGAAGCAGTTTTAACCTGTTCCCCCCCACGGGGTCGGTACCGACCCCTTTTTGACATTATTATCATATATTAATATTTTTATGAGTGATGCAATACATTTGCGTTTTTAAAATCAAACGTTTTCAAGTATTATTGTCACAAATACATGTAGAATGTAAAACGTTAGGTTGGCAATAGTTTAGCAATAGGTTAAAAGTGAGTTTTTATCATTTTAAGTTTTTATTGTTCAGTCGCGTTTTTGACGCGGAACCGGAAATGGAAATGTTGAACCATGGGAATTGTAGTTTTTTTGCGGCCATTTTGAAGATCGCCTCGCCAGCTATCTGCCAGTAGGCTTGTTCAAGATGGGATAGGCGGACGCAGATCTGCGCAGGTTTTACTACTGCCTCGCCAAGCGCGTTGCATGACGGTTAGAATGTTGTCCGATTTGCTCTGAAAATCTGGCGAGGCGAGGCGCGGAACTCCCGCGGGAGCGAGCCACAAGCAGCCTTCAGAGCGAGGCTCCACAGTACCTCTCAGCCGGCTGCTCCCGGCTGGGAAGCGACTTGCTACGGTCGCGCAAAGCGCCTATTGGCTCAGAAAAGTTGTCAGTCACCAGCCATGTGACAGCCAGGGAGTTATGAGACGTTTGATTGATTGAAAACTTTATTATGTTATGCGTTATCAACTTATCATCATATCATCATGATAAACTTCAAGCTGTCAGACACACACACACATACACACATGCGTCGTCTGTTTTGCCTCAATACTGTATATATAATTCTGTTTTGCCTCAATATACACAGTATACATATATATATATTGATGCAAAACAGAATTATTCAGCAGTGTGTTGTGTGTGCGTGCGGCCAGGAGCGCGCAACAAGATGGTATACATTATGGTATATGAATAGTATATTCCACTGTAGCAGTATATGGTGTGCTGTACATTTGAATCTGATCTAATTTTGCACACGGCCATCGCATTATAATGAGCTGGACAGGTGTGTAATGTGTGTGTGGTGACGTGAAAGCGTATCTGCCGCGCGAGACTAGGCGAGGGGCTCTCGTGAAATCGGCAGTGTCCGCCCTTTTAACTCCTCCCCCGGCTTCACTCGGCTACTCTCGTCTACTAGTCGAGGCAAACCGAAATCCATCTTGAACAAGCCTAGTGTCGGAATTTCTCAAAACTACACTTCCTGTGGTCTGCTATGGACGTTCAAAGTTCGGCGTTCTGAAGGAATCATATCAATAATTGTTATGATTCGCGATAATAAGCTACAAAAGGTAACGTTTTTGACAAATATTGAAACGCAGTCAGTTTCTCCACACTATTGTAATCATGTAGGAATAATTAGATCTGAAATTAGTTACAGAATGATTACACTGTGGGAGAAATAAAAAAGTACAGTCGATTACATTAAATATCTGTATATGTTATTACGCATGCCTGGTGATACTATATCCAAATTGAACTCGGCCATTTGAAAGATACTATATGTATATATATATATATAAATGTGCGAATTGGCTATAATAAGGTAATGTATAAGCATATATTCTATATTCTATAATAATATTTCAAATTGCATTGGTCCGGATGGGAGAATTCAGTACTGTATATACAAAACCTTCAATTTTATCATCTTCCCTTTATTAATTTCCTTAGATCTTTTGTACACATGATCTCAAGAGGGTACTGAATTAGCTCAGTGGCAGTTTTTTAAGTTTGGTCATTATTATCATGGTTTTATTCACTGTCAAAGATGAAAAGAAAAATCATAATTAATATTTTCCTTTGTTTCATCAGAATTTAAGCAAGCCTAGTAATAGACACAATATTTCTGACACTAAGAATACATTCATTGAGGTCCATAGATGTTCCTAGATACCAAGAATATGCAAATAGCCCTTGTAGAAGTGGAGCAATATTCCATTTACCTAGGTATACATTTTATGCAGATTTTCACCTGGGGTGGAACAGGTAAAAGGGAGCCTATTTTTTTCATATTGCAGAGCAGTATAATATTTTAAAGTGATCGTATCTATGCCCTCATAAGATACAAAATAAAATAATTTTATTTAACATGTTATTTCAAAGACTTGAGGCTTGACTTGGACTTATTTCAAAAGGATACTTGAGGCGTGACTTGGACTCGAGCTCAAAGACTTGAGACTTGATTTGGACATAAAATGACTTGTGGGCAATGCATATATGATCCTCTATTCTGCTGCCCACACTACATAAGGAGTCTAAATTCCTCCTTCTACGTACAGTATCTTTTTACCTGCACATAATCCTTTTACTTATCTGTAGATATTATATCCGTACATATCCCCTACCTGCTCTTACTAGTTACACTGCATAGTGTCTTTATACCTGTATCACTGTACATCATATTATATTACAACTCTGTACAAACATGTGATTAGCACTACACTCGGTAGTACTAATTTATATATGTTATACCAAGTGTAATCACCTGTAGCCTACATTGTATATTACTGTTGCACGTTACTGTTACATTTGCACTCTGGTTGTACTGCTGTATGATGACAATGAATTTGAATCTAATCTAATCTAATCTAATCTAATCTAATCTAATCTGCCCGCTCTGCCCAGGCTAAATTCTAATCTATTTGAGGAAGTTGCAACACATCATGAATTTCATTTCTAAATGCATTTCATGAACTCTGCTCCATTTTGTCCAAACCCTACAGGGGAGGTAACCTTTTTATTGTTTTTCTACGGGGGAGGTATGGCGGTTTTTGCAAACACAGTGATAGCCCTTATAGAGGATGGCTGATGCATGCTGAAATCATCTAATGTT
>NC_140171.1:24669979-24682479 GCF_963971535.1 Notolepis coatsorum
CACAGCAAGGAGGTCCTCGGTTCGATTCCCACTTGGGGACCTGGTTGCCGGGTTGCCAGGTACCCAGGTGGGGTATCTCCCGGGCCTTTCTCTGTGGAGTCTCTTGCAAGGGTCTCCCCTCCCAAAAGAAAAGACACAAACCCAATGGAAAAACATGCAGAACAGATCACTAGTGCTGTCGCCTCTCTGACGAAGATGGACAGGAGCACTTGGATTGGTCCCCGGGGCGCGGCTACACGGGGCAGCCTATGTCTGCTCCCGGCTGCCCTTGGGGGTGAAGGAGGACAGGAGGGGTCAAGTGCAGAGAGACATTTCATTGGCGACCCAATGTATGTGTGTGTTCCTGTGTATCGCCCATCCGCGCATGTGTGTGTTCATCTGCATGACAACTAAAGACTTCTTCTAAATTACTCCACTAACAATATTGTTGTCGCTGTCCTGACCTGGACTGCACCCAGCACACACTAGTAGATAATATTATTGAGCCGGACCCCAATCGGAGAATAAAGACTCTTCATTTCCTAATGCACCCCCCCCCCCTCCCCCTCCCCCGTGATTGAATCAATCGTGCACAGTAATTGTATTTGAGCTGCCGTTATTAAGCCAGCGATTTCCAATAAGCAACCATTGGCAAGATGGACAAAGGCGGAAGAAAATGTGTGAGCTGGTTGTTTAACCTGTGAAACAATATGGGCTCCAGGTGCAACGAAGCCGACATGTTTTCACTCCACTCCATGGAGCCGAGGCCTTGAGTTTCCGGGGGTGAAAACCACACTCACCTGAAAGTCAGGGGCATTTACATGATTTGACAACAGCGCGTGACGAGGTTCGCGGCCGCGGCGCATCGAGCTGTCAGAAGGGAAACGCAGGGTTGGTTATAATGGCGCGCGGGCGAGGAGCGGAGACGTGATCTGATTATTGCCAAATGTGAAATTGCATATTTCAAGTCAAGGTCAATTACCTCGTCAGTCAAGAGACGAGGGACGCGGACGGGCGAAGGGGAGGGAGGGGGGACGAGAGGACAGTAAATCAGGACAGAGATGGAAGGATAATGAGAGCGAGTGAAATATGAGACGAGGTGAAAAGACAAAAGGAATGGACGAGGCTGTCCAGAGAGACAGAGAGAGAAAGAGAGACGATTCATTTGAATCCGCTGTCTAGATCACGGTTCACATACAAGCCAAAGGGCAGTTTTTGTGATGTGAACTTACTTAATTCTGTCACTCAGATAAGTCAAAATAAGAGAGCGTTTAATGGAAGGAGAACAGACTGATCTCTCTCTCTCTCTCCCCTACAAAGCAGAGTATTATCGGGTGATGAGAGGTGCCCGAAAAACAATGGGTTTTGTTTGGAGATGGAAGGCAGCATTGTCAAACGAGATGAAGACAGTCTTGATCAGTCGGGTCCCGGGTCGATGGAGCGTCGGTGTGGAGAAAAAGGTTATACAGGGTTTCAACTTTCAAACGCTAAAAGTTCTAATCAGCATATCAATGAAATTGTACTCCGAGGCAATACATTCACTTTGAGTCTGAGGGGGCGTAGTTTCAAAGGTTAAGTCATTATTGAGCCAAACTATAAATATCCGCCTTCTCTTTGTTCTCCACTGGAAGCCACTGGGAAGCCGTTCGAGCGATTCAGACTGACACGACGCGGAGTGATGTCTTGGACACAAAAGGACAGAAACCAGGGAATGAAGGGCGAGATTAAATCAAATGAAATGTTTTATAAGTTCTATTTCAACATCATGGGACTCTGATTAGGGTCATGCTACGGTTTGAAAAGGAAAATGTGTTGGTTAGATTATATTATATTATTATATTATACACCACAAGTACAGCACAACGAAAATAAGTTTGGTATCCAACCAGAGTGCAAATGTAGCAGTAAAGTGCAAGAGTAATATACAATGTACAGGTGATTAAACTGCGTATAAGATATATCAAATAGTATTACTACTGAGTGTAGTGCTAATCAGATGTATGTACAGAGTTGCAATATTAATATGTACAGTGATACAGGTATAAAGACACTATGGTAGTAAGTCATACTGGCCAGCAGCGTAACTAGTAAGAGTAGGTAAGGGGTATGTATAGATAGTTACAGATATAGTATCTACGGATATGTAAAAAGATTATGGTTATGTGTTAGGTTACGTGTTAGGTTTGCAGGTAAACATGGTAAATGGACTTTTTTATCCAAAGTGCTTTACAACTTATGCATCACTTATGCAAGGTGCCAACCCACTCACCGGGAGCAGTTAGGGGTTAAGTGTCTTAACACATTCATATTGAGTTGTAGGACAGGTTAAAGTAAAAGTAGAACTCAAACACTATGTTGCTCCAACTATAGTTGAATTTGAATACATTACGTTTCAAGGCAATACAATACTGACCCCAACTGCTACCGCCCATTTCAATTTTACCCTGTATAGCAAAAGTGCTAGAGAGACTAGTTTGCAAACAACTCACAAGCTTTCTAGAAACCTACAACATACTTTCGGAAAACCAATCTGGCTTCCGCTCAGGGCATGGATGTGAGACTGCTACAATGAAAGTCCTCAATGATGTCCTCAATGCCCTTGACTCCAAACTCTACTGTGCTGCTGCCTTTATAGATCTGGCCAAGGCCTTTGACACTGTGGATCATGAACAGCTTTTGGAGCGGCTGAGAGACATTGGTGTCACTAATCACAGTGTAGCATGGTTCGAGAACTACCTCTCTGATCGCACTCAGTCAATAAAAACCGACAACCTATTAACCCAGTCCCTATCCATCTCTAAGGGGGTCCCCCAAGGCTCCTTACTAGCTCCAATCCTCTTCTCCATCTATATAAACAACATAGGCCATTTCTCTGGAAACTCCCTAATTCACCTCTATGCTGATGACACAGTCCTGTACACCTCTGGTCCCTCCCCGGATGCTGTCCTGAAAACTCTCCAGGAGAGCTTTCTAAAAATCCAAGCTGGTTTCTCCGCCCTTTGCCTGGTCCTAAACACCAGCAAGACCAAAGTTATGTGGTTCGGCCACAAGGGTACCTCCCAGACTGGCACCATTGTAGCCGCCGATGGCAAAAAGCTTGAACTGGTCAACTTGTTCTTAATTAACCTGCCTATTCAAATAAAGGTTTGATGATGATGATGATGAAGGCCTCATGGAAAATCTGAATCGCATAAGTACATAATTTGCAGGCTACTTATGCGATTCAGGTGTTCACATTTAGGTTGTTTTGACTCCACTCATTAACACTATGATCGCCGTGGACGAGTTTACACGTCATTCCTAGCCATGCTCATTCTGCCGAAGACGCCGTAACTCGTCTTTGATGTCAATATTTCAAAAATCTGTCATCGAAATCATATTTCCTTTCCGGAGCCCTGAGACACACTGCAAAGCTCCACTCAACTATCTAGCGGTTCAAGAGCGGCAGATCGCCAACCGGAAATTAACCTTTGAACCGATAGTGCTCATCCATATGTGGTCCGGGCACTCGCTATCGTTAGAGAGACTCCGTATTGACACAGTGAACATCGATCGGTGCAAATAACATATAACGACGTATATACTATTATACAACCTGGAAATGGATCGGGCATTTCTCCATCCCATAATAGAAAAAATTCTGTTCCACGCTCATCTGCCAGCGGCGCGAGGAAGCCACGGTAAGATTCAGCGTTATATTCTAACGTCTTCTATACTAACTGATCTGATGAACATATGACCCACTCTGGATGAATCATCTAACGCTGCCCACGGAATTATAAACGATCCCCCGCCCATCCGGTCATCATCAGATGATGCGTAGAAACTTGATCATCAATATAATGCATTTAGGGCTATAAATCACGTTCTGAAGAAAGCTGCAGAAAACGATAAAAACATACTTATACCTTAGACCATATTTTAGTATGAATATGTGAATGAAAAAGTTTAACGTTGCTACACCCTGAACAATACATATAGGACATTGAATGGGCCATAATAATGACAATTTAGCAATAGAATTTAAAAAGTTATAGCCCTGCAAAGAAGGGGAACTTCTCCATAGACAAATAGAGCTGGCGAGGGATGGTAAATTATGAATTTAACCCATGGCGATTAAAGTGTTAAGTGGGGCCCCTTGGTTACAGACAGAAGAAAATCTAAAATCAGACTACCATATAAGTCAGTTTTAAGTTTTCAGAGTAAAATATTACTATTGAGTAAACGTTACAATCTAAAGATGGTAAATTAGAGTGTTGGGTTCACTTACAGTTAAAGGTCGAGGTTGAGTAGTTTCTTGTGATATATCTAGGGCTGTCCCCGACTAAGGATTTGGATGGTCGACTAGGATTGGCCAAAATTTGCCGTTATTCGACTATTGGTCGACTGAAAAAAAAAGAAAAAAAAAAGTATAATATTTTGTATTTTTTATTTAATTTTTTTATCATTCCATTTGGGCTGTGGGGGGTGCTAACTGTCTGAAGGAGTCGACTGAAGGCTTCTTGTCCTCTGCAAAAGCATGCAATTGGTCCACTGATGGATACATCTTGATATTTGTCTAGTATAGTGTGTTCATTAGATGGGTGAAATCCTCTTTCAGTGCCTCTGTGCCTGTTTTCATAGGCAGTTAGCCTCTGGTATGTGTGCCATTAGCGTTAGCCACACTTCTATGCCTCTTTTCTTTTGAAAAAAATGATAAAAAAAATTTAAAAAAAAATATATTAATATTTTTTTTATTTTTTTTTTATTATATTCGACTAAGAGGTTGGCCAGTCGACTACGGCCCCTTTCGACCGATTAGTCGACTAATCGATTAATAGGGGTCAGCCCTAGATATATCACATTCACACTCCAAGTGATTTAGATGAACTTCATAACTGCAAATACATGGGCTGTCAATATCTTACTGTATACGGCATCTTATATGGTTGTTCAGTGCAAGGGTTCAACTAACCTCTCAGTCTCAAGTCTGATATCATTATCAATACTTTGGTTCCCATCATTATAGAAAATACTTTCCCGGAAGCTTTATTTCTCAAACTGGACCAAAATGTAGGAATAACAAGACATAAGAATCTTAATAACAGCTTCCCTGTAAAAATATTTAGCTAATTCACAGACAATATACATAAAGAGAAACCTTTATTTTTCATGCAGATTAACACACACATGCGAGATGGGCGACACAGAGGAACACACACACACATGCATTGAGTCGCCGATGAAATGTCTCTCTGCACTTGACCATTCCGTTGTCCTTGCTCCCAAGGGCAGCCGGGAGCAGACATGGGCTGCGGAGTGGATCCTGCCCGGGGACCAATCAAAGTGCTCCTGTCCGTCTTCGTCAGGGACGCGACAGCGTTAGCGATCTGTTCTTTTTTCCATTGGGTTTATCTTATTGGGATGGGAAACCCTTGCGAGCATGGGGAGAACATGCAAACTCCACACAGAAAGGCCCGGGAGGGAGATACCCTGCCTGGCAACGCGGCAACCTGGTCCCCAAGCGGGAATCGAACCCAGGATAGAATAGAATAGAAATACTCATCCCGAGGACCTTCTAGCTGTGAGGCGACACTGTTAACCACTACACCACTGTGCTGCCCTAGGGCACGGTTGGTACCATGTATATTTCTGGGTTAATTATCATCATTATTGGTCTAAAGCAGAGAGGTTATACACAAGCAGGGCTTTTAACTCTTTAACTACCTCACTATAGCAGGTTAACCCTTTGTGGCATTGGGGAAACGCTGTTTGGGGCAAGACAACACAGACACTGTATTTATTGTCCATAGGGAGAGAGAAGAGTGTTAGATGGGGCTGCCTGGCCCGTGGTGAACCCCAAGGAATTCCATGAGGGGGAGTGGGGGGGCAGCCGGTCCAGGAGTGGTGTCCCAGCGGTCGTCATGCTGTGGGGCAGCCGGTCACTCTTCTCCGTCTCTAAGGCAAAAGGACAAAATGTGTGAGCTCTCGTTTGAGGTGAGTCAGACTAACTCCCCATCTGTTCTTGACTATGGAGATGTCATTTATTGTCATGCTTCAGCTTCCAGCCTGAAACCCTTGGACTCTGTATACCACTCTGCACTGAGATTTATTACACACCATTGTATCCTTTACAGTAAGGTTGGTTGGCCATCCCTGGCAGCTCTGCGAGACTATCATTGGCTCTTGTACATTTTCAAGGCGTTGACCGGCAAACAGCCACCGTATAGCTGCCCTGTTGGACAGGAATGCTCCAGCCCATCATTCACAATCTAGTAACTGGATCACATTTAAAGTTCCACGGACTAGTACAGGACTCGGCAGGACAGCATTCTCTTATGCAGCCCCAAAGTCCTGGGCCCTCATTCATCAACGTGTCTTACGCACAGATTTGTGCTTACCCTGTGCGTACGATCATTTCTAAGCAAAGAGTGGGATTCATCAATTTCAACTTGAACTTGACTTTGTGCTTATGTCTACGCACAGCTCTGAGCACACTTAGCTGACGCCCAGTGGTAGAATATCGTTACTACGCACAAGCGCTCCTCAGTACATGCATTCGTTCCAACGCGGAAATAAAGACACTGGCGCGTGTTCTGTATGACCCCCGTAATTCATTATAGTTCATTGTGAAATAGCGATATTAGTGTAATTATTGTCAAACCCTAAATAGCATGTGGAATAGGTCTTTCTCTCCGAATGAATGCAGGTTTATATATATAGCGCAGTGGAGGTTTCTCTATGACAACACGTGAAACACAAATTCACTCATAATTCATAATTATTATTAATTTACATATACCTATATAAAAAAAAATATATATATATATATATATTTTTTTTTTTTTTTTTTTTTTATATATATATATGTTTTCCTCTGTAAAAAATGCCAGTGCATTTATTTTTTTTTTAAATGGCCAAAATTGACAGCTCTGAGCATGCCTGCACTGCAGTATTGCCTTAATTATTCGTGAAGAATACTTCACAGGTGTGACCCTTTGTTAAATAAATAATATATAACAGCGAATCAAAATAGGCTATTAATTTCATCTAAGCACGGTCTGTGCAGTTAAACTCTTGCCACTGAATGGAGGATTGATTGATTGACAGCCTTGACATCCAATATTACACAGAGGTTGAATGATTGACAACCTTCAAAATCCAATCAGAGACTGTCTGCAAGTGGTGCCAGGAAGTCTGCAGCTGGACTGGCGTCAGTGTTCTACTATAGTCAACGTTGTGTTGCATCATCTGTTTGCCTGAAGAAGAACATTTATTTGCCTAATATAATCATTCATATTTTAATATCTTTATTCACTTGTTCAGTTATTGTTGTGCACTGCATCGTTTACTTGGATGATATAAATATATATTTTTTTAAATCTCAGTTGAACTTGAAGACTAGTGTAGTTCTAACTAACTTCCTTGTTGTTGTAGCTGGCTAATATAGGAAATTATTTTTGCAAAGAATTATGGATGCTCCTCCAAACATCGTAGATCGGATCATACAGGAATCTTTTCACACATTCTCCTATGAAGAAAAGCTAAGAGTAAAAGCAGACGGTTATAAGGAGACAGCAAATTAATGAATGAATGAAAACTTTATTTGGGTGAATCGCTTGGGTGACTGTCTGGAGTCGGAGTCCCGAAAATGGAACGTGTGTCACGCATCAACAGAATAGTGGATTTCGACAGCATCCTCACGCAAATGAAGGATCGATTGGATTAGATCACAAAAGACTGCTGTTTGATGATATATATATTTTTTTATCTCAGTTGTTGTCAAACGAAAGCCTGCAGTGCTTAGCCTGGACCAGCCGAAGTGTAGTAGTTCTAACTTCACTCGGGAGACAAAAGCCAAACATCAATTTGATGCAACAAGCTGGCTCGCGATGCTATATTGTTTACATTTCCCATGGGATTAATGCACGCGGCTCGAGTCGGACTCGTCACATGGAGAAGCTGCACTATTCAACGATGGATGAGATCGATCGAGATACCGTCTTTATGGGTAAGTGTCTTGGCTTTAGAATGTCAGTTTGTGTAACGTTAAGGCGCTCCCATAGTCCAGCAGACTGTACACAGAGCCGCGCGGACATCCGCGGAGTCTGCTCTGTGTACAGTCTGCTGGACTATGGGAGCACCTTTACTGTAACCGAATTTAAACCGCATCATAACTCCTACATCGACCATGTCACTTTTCAAAAGGCATGAATGAATGAAAACTTTATTTAACAGATTGCAGAATGGGTACAATATACAGTACGGCTCAATACACATAATTATTAAGGAGATGCAGTAGACCAGATAAAGACTTTCGTCTTGTTTACATCAGGGTCCCCCATTTTCAATTCATAGTGAAATGTATCTTGTGTTATTAGGAGCCCTGCTAAAGTTGGTAGCTAACGTTATATTGATAATGTTTCAATATTATCAGGTTGATATTATTAGGTTGATATTATAATGGTGTCAGTGTTTCAGATAGCAAGGTGTCAGAGCTTTGGTTGAGAGAGATTACAGTGCTGTCTCTTAAAACTCTTAAACAAGTATTGAGCAAGACGAGTTAGTCTGTTGTGTTGTGCGTATTGTATGGGAGGGATAATGATGACTGTGTGTAACTAGGAGGGATATGAGGACTGTGTGTATGTGGCACTGAATTGATGTAAACAAGACGAAAGTCTTTCTCTGGTCTGCATCCCCTTAACATGTGTATTGAGCCGTACTGTATTGTACCCATTCTGCAATCTGTTAAATAAAGTTTTCATTCATCATTCATTCATTCATTCATTCATTCATTCATTCATTCATTCATTCATTCATTCATTCATTCATTCATTCATTCAGTGTAGAACGAAGAACTATAACATTCTCATTATCAAAGACCACAGTCTTAAACACACGCACACACAAAAGATACATGGACTATTGTTATTGGACACAAGCCACACACATGGACCCTGCACTGCACCATAATACACCTGTGATTATAGTATACTTGTTATTACACACACACACACACACACACACACACACACACACACACACACACACACACACACACACACACACACACACACACACACACACACACACACACACACACACACACACACACACACTCTCTCTCATTCAGTTCTGTTGTGTTAATATAAACCCGCCGTGGTCTCTCTCTGTCTCTCTCTCTCATTCAGTTCTGTTGTGTTAATATAAACCCGCCGTGGTCTCTCTCATTCATTCATTCATTCATTCATTCATTCATTCATTCATTCATTCATTCATTCATTCATTGTCCTTGTGTTACATAAAAACCCATCTGTGGCCTCGTGCAGAGGAAGGTGTTAAATACATGTTAGATATTCCAATGTACAGTTTTGCATACCATTGACTCAGAATGGTCTGTGTTATTTAAATCGTCACAGCAGTATAGTTTGTTTATACTTCAGTATGACAAGTATGATATTTAAACATGGTCCCCAAAATGAATGGAAGCGAATGAGGAGCCTGACACATGGGAGGAATGGGGGTGTTACAGCGTTGGGGATGTTTAAAAAATATAATTTAATATATAATATAATATAATAATTTGTGCTTCACCTAAAAATTTGGTCAGCAGCCTCCACTGATATAGCGTTATGGGGTGCACTGACTGCGCTCGCAGGAACTGTTTTCAGAGATAGCATCAGATAGGGATGAATGAGGGGCAGTCTAATTGCAGAGAGAACATAATATTAACTAGAGTCCACTACCCGAGACACCTCCTTCATTTGTACCGCAATTTGGGACCCAAATTGGAGCTATGAGCTTAAAAGCTTTTCCGTGCTTATTTGAGAAGGTCCAGCTGCAGAGCCGGAGAGACAGACAGCAGAGAGACAGACAGACAGACAGATAGACACTGTTCCACAGTGTGTGTGTGTGACCACTAGTCTCCTAGTAGAGACCCCCCCCCCTCTGGACCACCTCCCAGTAGAGACCCCCCCCCCCCCTCTGGACCACCTCCTAGTAGAGACAAGTTTTCTGAAATGTATGTTTATATATGCAAATGAGGCAATTCCCCATTAAATATGTGGACATTTATGGATGCAATAAGGCAAAATGAAGTAAAATTAACAACTAAATGTGTGTTATTGACGTTTTATTGTCACTAGTTTCATAGAAGACATGTTTAGGAAGCAAAATATAACAAAATCTCAAAATCAACAAAAAAAGTATATTTGCCTATTCACCTGCAGTGTCTCGCCTTAATCCTCATCTTCGTCTTCTTCCTAGAGAAGTCTCTACTAGGAGGTGGTCCAGAGGGGGGGGGGGGGCTGAGTCTCTACTATTAGACTAGTAGTCACACACACACGCACACACACACACACACACACACACACACACACACACACACACACACACACACACACACACACACACACACACACACACACACACACACACACACACACACACACACACACACACACACACACACACACACTGTGGAACAGTGTCTGTCTGTCTGTCTGTCTGTCTCTCTGCTGTCTGTCTCTCTGCTGTCTCTCTCAAAATAGTATAAGTGCTATCTTGGCCCTGAGAGTTGCTCTCCGGCTCTGCAGCTGGACCCTCTCAAATCAGAACGAAAAAAGCTATAAGCTTATAAAACGATTTAATATGCTAAACTTCGTTTTAAATTCCTTAATTCACTTTTGTTTATTTCATAAAGACTTTCCCGACATAATGATACCTGCCCCGACCAGATCCGTGACTCTGTTGCGATACAGATGAATTATCTACTCAGAAAGCTTATAAAACAATTTAATATGCTAAACTTTGTTTTTAAATTCTTTAATTCACTTTTGTTTATTTCATAAGGATTTTCCCGACATAATGATACCTGCCCCGACCAGATCCGTGACTCTGTTTGCGATACAGATGGATTATCTACTCAGAATAGTATTATAAAGTGGCTATCTTTTATGCTGTAGATCACTGCTGGTATGTGCGTGCAGAACCTTTATTTCAGCGGGGACTGTAGTATTTATTTGACGTTACTGTACAATATATGTGTATTAAAAGACGGAGCTGTCTTTTATTGTATTATAATAATTATTAATATTAAAAATAAATTAAGAAAGGCATTCTTATTCCAGCATGCATTAATGACACTAACGGGCAACGGCAAAACAGTGGTTAATGGTCTTTATTAGTGTTTGCGCTGCCCAGGCAGCAATGGTTAATAGATATCATATCCGACATCACCGTTCTCATAACACGCTTCCCTCGGCTTAGTCCAGTTTTCCACATTTCATGGGGGTATTCCATTACCGTATATGGTTAATCGGGGCGGTTCTGGTATGCAAATACTTAAAACAGTGCACAAGCTCAAACGTAGGATCAAAGTCATATTCATCATGACAGGTGTGCGTAGAACCTGCGTACGCACGTGTGGTGAATCCCGATTTTCCTGTGCGTGCACTGATTCTACATTCTGTGCTTACGTGTGAAAATAGAACATATTCTACGTCCACGTTGATGAATGAGGGCCCTGGAATGACATTCAGTCAAAGTTAAAGTTGGAAGTTCTTCCTTCCCTTACGGAATTTAAATGTCTGATTTCATTTCTCTATGATTCATGTTGTAACTGTTTTTTAACTGATTGCACTGCACATTGTTTTGTTGTTTTACTTTGTTGTACACTCAGCAGTTCTGTAAATTAGGTGGCCTCACCTCAGAGCAAACCCGAGTATAAATAACGGTTTCAATCAATGTGCTCTCCGAAGCCTCCTTTTGTGTGGCTGCTGATGAGGCCTGATGAGTTCCTGGTGTGGGTGATTCACCAGCTGTGGGTGCTGATTGCCATGCTGCCTGTTTCTCCCAGCTCTCTGCTGTGGGGCTCTATGGCCTGGTGAATCCCTCATCACACCTTTCACTACCACACTACAGTGTTATGGTTTGACCGTGAGACTCTATAGCGCAGAGAGAAAGCAGACAACTGGACAGGTTCCAAGGGTGTTTAATATCAAAAAGGGAGAGTAGTTGGACAAGCGTGAGGTCAAGGTCGAGGCCGGGTCCTCAGTGCGTGGGATGATCCAGGAGCAGGGTAGTCCGACGAACGAGGGTCATACACGCAGGGGTGTAAAAAGTACCCAGAAATTATACTTAAGTGAAAGTATGGGTACCGTCTCAAAATCTTACTCAAGTAAAAGTCAGAGTATCTGGCTAAAAACACACTTGAGTAAAAGTAAAAAAGTTTCTACTTTTAAATGTACTTAAGTACTAGAAAGTAAAAGTAAAAACTTTTTTTTGACTGTCTATTCTTCTGAAAGATCCCCGCTTTCTAGTCTTGCACAAGGACCAATCGACATGGGTATGGGCGTGTTCATTTTCCATTGATGGGGATTTGATTGGCTGTTTTTAAATAAAGTGCGGCCGCAGGATTAATAACGTTAACGTTAGTTAGGCCAGAGAAACAAATATACTAATTAAAATGGTTGGACCTGCGAGATTTGTACTTTGTAATTTGTAGGTCTGCATTTTAAATGTAAGGAGTAAAAAGTATGTTT
>NC_140171.1:24684979-24864979 GCF_963971535.1 Notolepis coatsorum
ATAACAACCACCCTCCAGTTGCTACAATAGTATAATAGCAGCCACCCTCCAGTTGCTACAGTAATTTAATAAGAACCACCCTCCAGTTGCTACAGTAGTTTAATAACAACCACCCTCCAGTTGCTACAGTAGCCTAATATTAGCCACCCTCCAGTTGCTACAGTAGCCTAAATGGTAAATGGTAAATGGCTGCTTTTTTTATATAGCGCTTTTATCCAAAGCGCTTTACAATTTGTTACTCACATTTTTACCCATTCACTCACACATTCACACACCGACGGCGGAGGCAACCATGCAAGGTGCCAACCTGCTCATCGGGAGCAATTAGGGGTTAAGTGTCTTGCTCAAGGACACATCGACACGCTGCTCGGGAGGAGCGGGAATCGAACCGGGAACCTCCGGATTGCCAGACGACTGCTCTACCCCCCGAGCCACCCTCCAGTTGCTACAGTAGCCTAATATTAGCCACCCTCCAGTTGCTACAGTAGCCTAATATTAGCCTAATATCATTGCTAGGAACCGGAATTAAAACCTTGTGGGTGTAAGGGCCCAGCGACATTGATCTGTTGTGCCTATCTATGTCTGTTTTTAATGATTTTCCATTTGTTGGACAGGGCTGATGATGTGGCCATCTCCGCCGGATTTGTGTCCGTTTTGACGCATAGAAAAGGATTCACTTTTGGAACTGAATTTAGAAATAAGCCAATGGACAGTAATACCTTTTGTCAAATAAATGTCTATCCATTCAGTGATGGATGAATGTAGCTGAGCTGAGCTAAATCAGCAAAAATAATTTCCACATTTGATCATGTTAATAAAAAAAAGAAAATTGCCTACTACTGCTTGTCTTAGTATCCATATTCAATGTGTAAAAGCTCATTGGGGCAGGATGAATGGAGTGTCTCCCTCCTAGTCACCTGTAGCACCTCCTTGCGCAGGGTCGTAGGTCGTAGCCTCGAGCAAGCAGGTCTTCGGGGCCTCATCTCCTTCTCTCCTCTGCACACCGTTAACTTCCAAACCCATGTCACCTCCTCTTTTTCTCCATCTTAAAGATAAAGATAGCGAGGGCCGTGATCAATTGCAGCACGAGTTGAGAGTGATAGCATCGAGACGGATTTACATAGTTTAGATGCATGCGTGATTGTAGGGAACTTTAAGGAGGCTCACATGTGGCTCATCAAGCATTAACAGGGGGAAGAGCCAGATCCTACAATGACCATGGAAACTTCACTATGCTTGAGCAAGAGGCGAATTGCTTTCAAACACTGGTATTTGTACATTTCAAAGGCTTATTTAACTCATTACGGGCCAACAGCACCCTCTGCTTATGGCCCTTTCCGTGCCAACGCTTTATCCAATGGAGAATAGGACTTATTTGCGAGTGCATAAAACATATAAAATATAATAGCAATAGATCTAAATAACACAGTGATCGTCAATGAGTTGCTTCCAGTCAACATGCACGAAACAGATAATTTGTTCATACATACATTTCCATTTTATACAGTGATGAATATCAATATATTTCTACGGCGTTCTGTCTCATCTCAATAAACTCCAGCAAATCGAGCTTAAATGTATTTCCTTAGAAAGCGTGCCATTTGTCGCTTGATTTATGAATCGTTTTCAAATAAACGCTAGATTATCGATAGTATATGTGTCCTCATGCACGAAGAGAAGCGGGGTCTGAAAAATCGCTTCTCCGTACTTTGGTCGGCACAAACCTCACACACACACACACACACACGCACGCGCGCGCGCACTCCGATGGCGGAGAAAGGAACATCTGATTATCCCAAGATTCGTAACATAAAGGCCTTACCTCAGATCTGATGTCATGCAAAAAGATTAATCCAATTCCTGATCGCCATTCCAAATATCGATCGCGTCCATTGATCCAACGTTATAGTCCAAAACACATAATCCAAGCTGCCCCCCTGACTCGACCAAGCTGCAATAGTATCCTGGTGCATGCCCGAGAAGGGAAACCCGGACCGGAGTTTTTTTTCTCATGCACATACCCAGCCAATCCAATCCAATGATGTGCAATACCATCCGGGAGACGATAGGCTGCGGTATTTGCCCTTTTTGCGAGCTCAGACACATTCCCAACGATAACATCAGGTTGGATGGATGAAAATGAATGGATATCGCTAATAAAAGAAATACAGATTAAAACCGACTATACTCGTGATTGGCACGGAAGCGATGGCGAGTTAACCCAACTATACTCGTGGTTGGCACTGAATGGGTTAAGAAGTCTTTAGAATAAATCTTTGTAGCACACATTGCTACATTGTCATGCAGCCAACACACACATGTGAGATGGGAAACACACATAGGAACACACAAAAAAATCTTTGGTTGCCGATGAAATTTCTCTCTGCGCTTGACCCATCCCCTCGTTCTTCCCCCCTAGGGCAGCCGGGAGCAGACATGGGTTATGGTGTGGGGCCGCACCCGAGGATCAATCCAAGTGCTCCTGTCCGTCTTCGCCAGGGACACGACAGCATTAGCAATCTGTTCTGCATGTTTTTCCATTGGGTTTACCTCTTTTTCTGGAGGGGAAACCCTTGCGAGCATGGGAAGAACATGCAAACTCCACACAGAATGGCCTTGGAGATCCTTGCTGTGAGGCAACAGTGTTAACCATTACACCACCTCACAAAGGCTTATTGGTAAGCTACCTCCTTCTACTACATCATTATTGTAATGGAATTTTGTAATATATGGAACCCGTTCTAGTGACTGGCTGGTCCTTAAGGTCCCCTGAGTTTGCTCGGAACAGGGTAAATCTGCATTTTCCTATGATGCCCCTAGCTCATGGAATGAATTCCAACAGTCCTTAAAGCTTGAGATTCTCCCCTCTGTTGCAGAGTTTAAAACCTTGATATCCAACCTCTCAATCAAGTTGGACATGTTTTATTTGATTTGTCATCCTTGCTCTTTGCCTCGTCTTATTGTTATGATTTTATATGCCGTGTGATTTTATATGGTTTTATATATACCTCATTCTTGATGAAAAGATAGCAGTGCTGCACTGGGTCAAAGAAATATGATGACGGTAACGGCTAAGTAAACAAATCAGGTGCTCAAGGTTAGAGCAATTAGTATGAATGAAATACAGAGGCTGTCCAGCTTACTGAGAACGGAAGTCCATTAGTCGAGGGGTAAGTCTGTAATCAATCCGAGACGCTCTGGTTGTGAATAAGAAATCCTTTTAATTTAACATGGATCTTCCTCCCAACACGTTTCAACTCACTCAGGAGTCTTCATCAGTCTCATGATACCTGAACCAAACTGATGAAGTCTGATGAAGTCTCCTGACTGAGTTGAAACACGTTCAGAGGAAGATCCATGTAAAGGATTTTTTATTCACAACCAGTGAGTGCCTCAGATTAATTTAGATGACTCCTCAGTAATCAGTAAACTAAACGGCTGTGTTTAATTTTGTATATCTCATTCTTGTTGGCAGTGTAAATAAGGCCTATAACTGCATCACTATTATGTGCCAGTCAAATATATTTGGACATGCACGTGATATATTATATATTTAGATAGCATCATGATTACCCTCAAGAAATCATGGTAGTTTAGTGTGATAGTCATTTCACAGTTGTACCGACCATTGTATAAATAATTTACCTATTGTTGTAGGAATATTATCATGTCATTATAGATCTGTGTTGAGATATCATACATATTCTATCATTGTACAACTTGACTGGTTTAATATGCTCAGACAACTACTACAGTGTGTGTGTCTCTTGAAGGGACTTCAAGGTTATATTTTCTCTTCCTAGCCAGCCAAGCAAGGTCGTGTTATTACTTCCGCTAACTGGGAACCATTTTATTTACTTTCATCATCATATCTGATGTATAATGTTACGTCTTGCAAGTGTGTACGTTCTGACCAGACCTCTTGGTCACTTTATGGTCAGACGCTTGTGTGTGAACATGTTGTCTTTGATTGTAAACTGTCCTTGCATTGTGGCCACAGATGAAATAAACTTCTATTTCTATTTTTTAATAACGATTCAGAATGATTACCAAACGGCTCATCTTTTGTCCTTTAATAATTCCATAACACTATGGTACTGCCATGGTAAAAGTTATGTATCGCCATGGTACCACTTAAGTCCTTAAATAACACTACGGTATGGTATTTCCGGTTTCTTGTTAAGACAATGTGTTTGAGCCAATCAGCAATTCACGCTGAATCATGTAACTGAGTTGCCCCCTACCTGCATTTAGATGCTGTGCTAAAAAAGTACAACGAGGCTCTATGGATAAACCATGGCACTCCCCTGACTAAAAGTTGTTTCAAACGAAAACGGCTGGATGTAATTTTGTCAAATCAGCATGGCTGTGAGAGTCTTTCACCTTTTACATAGCTAGCTTTGGCATGGATTGATTGCTTAGATCACTAGCATGGCTAACAAATGCAAATATATTGTGGTCTACCCCGTTGTTCTGACCAGGATTACGTTCCTTTTTGTCTCATTGATGCACGCACACACTGAGTCTGACGTGGACGAGAAACCAGTCTATAATCCAACAAAAACCATGATACTGATGGTAATACATTTCTCTCATGATGTCTTTGTCACTATCAAACTGGGGAACAGACAGATCTAAAAAAAAACACACAAGATAAGTGTTGACGTGTGTCCAACCCATCCCATCCCACTCTCCCCATGGAACCAGCTCTCACCTCTCACTAATAACCTCAACACCACCTTGTCTGCCTCCTTCAACACACTGGCCCCTCTTAAAACAGAGCAAAACACGTCTGCTTCGACACCTCTGCACCTCTGGTTCCCACCTGAGCTCCACACAATGAAACAGACTGGCCGCCAATTGGAACGGCTCGCCAAGAAAACCTTCCTCACTGTCCACGAGAGGCCTAGAAACTCCACCTCTCCACTTACAAAGATGCTCTCACTGCCGCCAAATCAATGCCTCCAGCCGGCCCGTAACCCCCTGAGCCCATCGCAAACACCCTCCTCAAGCCCCGAGCCCACACCCCACTCCACCTCAACACTGCAACTCATTCCTTCAATTTGTTGCAGATGAAATCACCGCTATAATAAATCAATGTCCGATGTGCCTGACCCAGCGCCCCCTACTCCTGCCCCTCTCCTCTCCATCCCTCTTTACCTCTGTACCCCCCCCCCCCACCCACAACGCCTATTCTCCCTGTTCGCTCCAGCTGCCCCCTCCCTCCTCTCTAAACTCATCAGCTCAGTCCTCAACATTCTCATTCTCCTAGACTTGAGTGCTACTGTACCTTCGATACCGTGAGCCACAACAACATAACATCTTGCTCACCGGACTCAATGACCTGGGTATCGAAGGCATTGCACACAGCAGGCCAGAGCCATCACTAGTCATTTTGGTTTTGGCTAGGATTTCCATGAAAAGGTCACAGTGCAGGTTTAAAAAAAAAAAAATCCTCTCTTTCTCCAATTTTTCTCTGTTTTTCTCCCCGTCCAATTTAGTCGTTGTGCCAATTCCCCCCCTCCCCTACCTGTTTGTTGTACGCATGTTCTCCAACTGGTCGGTATAAGGGAAGCCTGAAGTCATCCGCACGCTTCCTCCGACACGCGCGGCGACAGCCAGTGCCTCTTTTTTTCACCTGGCAGCGAGGACTCCCATTGGTGAAGTGTAACGCGTGGGAGGTCACGCTGCCTTCATCAAGTCCTGCCTCCGCTGAACAAGCACCCAGACCTGACCTGTAGGCGTTGCTGTCCACAACGCCAGATCCCCACCCGTGACTTCCCTCCCCCTAACCCAGCCAAACGGGTTAGTATAGCGATCAGCCCAAGCCAGAGGCAATGCTGAATACGGGAGTCGAGACCGCAGCCTCTTGCATTGGTGACGAGCGCAATCTCCGCTACACCACCTGACCGCCTCACAGTGCAGGTTTAACACAATTATGAACAAAGTCAGACAGACCTAGTGAGAGCAATACATTTAGCTTCAACAACAAGTATTGAAAAGGTGCATGTTCAATAGTCTTTGTTAATACTGTAAGCATGTGGTTCACTGTAAAACTGTGGGCCTTATAGAAGCAAGAATATGCAAAACACAGATGACTAGCATATAATAATATAATGCAGGACCTCTTTTAGAAAGGTCTTTATTCAGCATGCAACGACACATCGACATGCAATGGGCGGCATACACACATGCAATAGACCTATCTCAAACCCTGCCCCTTTTTCTTGATCCTCCAATCACAGCTGTCGCTTACCTCGGACAAACTTTGTGAGCATTTGCGAGCATGGGGAGAACATGCACACTCCACACAGAAGGGCCTGGGAGATCCCCCACCTGGGTACCTGGCATCGCGGAAACCTGGTCCCCAAGCGGGAATCGAACCCTGGACCTTCTTGCTGTGAGGCGACAGTGTTAACCACTACACCACCGTGCCGCCCGTAGAACTAGCATGTAGAACTAAAAACATCCAAGTCCATGTCCATGAATCTGACACGTCTGGACTTCCTTGCTGCAAAGTCATGTATGGTTCCATCAAATTATATCTGCCTAGAAACCTCTTGATTAACGCTTATTAATGCAAGTCCATTGAGACCAACGTAGACCTCAGGTAGGGTTTAACCCTTTCACTATCACACTACCAAAGGGTTCATTTGGGAAAGTCTGTATATCCAGTGGCAGTTCCCTCCCACCCAGGTCTGACTGCCCACCATCACATTGAAAAATGACATCCATTTTCTCTAGTGCATCACTCACTTGCTCATCAGGAGACGCATAGGAGAACTGTCTCTTGGTCGTTCTTAGAGACAACTGTGCCGCTATTGACAATTTGGATGTAAGCTTTGCACAGTTGTCCCTACGTGGCCGACGTTGTTTTGGGTTGGGTATGCTAAACGGAATCTCATCACCGGTCTTTCCTGCGCTCCTTCGTTGCAGCCGCGGCGCTTGAAAGGCACCTTGAAGATGTACAATCCCCTCACCCTTCTATAAATTACAGTGAAACAGTTTGTCATCATTTGTAGTAAACTGTTGGCATTTTTTAGAAGTGTGTCCTCCATTGCAACAAGTCAAATGATGACCTACCGAATAGTTTCTCTTTGTGGCTCAAATCAGGGGTGCAACCGAACATAATTGAAAACTATTGTTTTGTTTCATCGCCCATATACTCCACAATCTTTTCAGTGATCTCTCAGTTCATTTTGAATAATTTTTCCTATGGCTGGCAACCCTTTCTACCTCAACAACATGCTGCTTAAAGGGCTGCTTAACATGTGTCCCCCAGTCCCTCTGCTCTGCAGTATTTTTTATTTGATTTGATGTTTTTTTATTTTCGTGTCTTACATACAGGTGTATGCCCAGCCAATATGGGCTTACAAGACACATAAACAATAAGTATAATAGTATACTTGACATTGACAATAAGTTATATAGACCAAGATAGCCACAAAAAAATTTAATAAAAATTAAACAAAATAAAACGTAATATAACAAGCTATAAACAATGTATGTAAACAAAGAAACAAGAGGAATTCATATACAATAGATAGGATATAGTGTGTTTTGTCTCAAGTGGCATGCTTTCTCCAAAAATCCTGCCAAACCGAAGATCTCCTCCACAAAAAAATAACTCAACATACAACTTTCAGACTGCCAAAACAAATCCGGATTTACAAATAGAATTTTCTCAAATAAAATGTTCTGATATCCCGTTCCCACTTTATCCAATCAGGAGAGAGAACCCTAGATACTTTTACTTATTTCAATAAATTTTGCCAAGCCAGATTTGGATACTGCACCGGGGTAACAGAACGTAGAGCAGTCATCTGGTAATCGGAAGGTTCCCGGTTCGATTCCTGATCCTCCCGGGCAGTGTGTCGAAGTGTCCTTGAGCAAGACCCCTAATTGCTCCAGATGAGCAGGTTGGCACATTGCATGGTTGCCTCCGGCGTCGGTGTGTGAATGTGTGAGTGAATGGGTGAATGTGAGGAACAAAATTGCAAACCACTTTGGATAAAAGCGCTATATAAATGCACCATTTACCAGTTACCATTTTACTAGATTATTTTACTTGTGTCAAGTCTTGCTTAAAACTTGTTATTATTTCTTATAATTTGTACATTTATCTCTCATGATTGGATAAGTGGGAACAGGATACCAAGAAATGTGTTACTGACCAAACACTCAGTTATGGCTGTTTATAGAGCTGTTATTTTAATGAAAATGTTGCATAAAACGCCTGTCGATTGCATACCCAAAGTAAATTGAAAGCTATTATTGAACCATTTACATGAGTCTGGCCTCTTCTGAAAGGAAACATGCTGAACCTTCTTCCACTTATTTTATTTTATTTATATATATATTTTTTTACTTCCGTCTGAATTATTTTGCAAACAGATGCCTCTTACAGGTTCCAGCTGAGAGGTATTAGATGTAAAACACAATGGGGCCATAGCCTGAAGTCTTATCTAGTACAGGTCCAAAGTTGATAACAATACCACAGAAAATGTGTTTTACACATGTTTTTCTAATGGTATGGTATATATCGGTATGTTTATCCAAAATGGCCATTGGCCATTAAGTAATGTGCCCAGCAGATGTTGAACTAGTCCTGGGCCCTCATTCATCAACGTGTGCGTAGAACATGTTCTATTTCCACACGTAAGCACAGAATGTAGAACCAGTGTACGCACAGGAAAATCGGGATTCATCACACGTGCGTACGCAGGTTCTACGCACACCTGTCATGATGAATATGACTTTGATCCTACGTTTGAGCTCGTGCACTGTTTTAAGTATTTGCATACCAGAAACGCCCCGATTAACCATATACGGTAATGGAATACACCCATGAAATGTGGAAAAATGGACTAAGCCGAGGGAAGCGTGTCATGAGACAGGCTGACAGACGTGTACACACGTACGGTGATGTCGGATATGATATCTATTAACCATTGCTGCCTGGGCAGCGCAAACACTAATAAATACCGCGCTGGAATATGACTGCCTTTTCCCGTGTTGTTTGATTAATACCCAGGGATTAAAGTTCTCCTCAATTTTATTCCAAATCGCGATGGATCTCCCGTCAATTTTCTACCTGCTGCATATGATTTCTAGAGGCATACTACAATCTATTTTGATGTCAGTATTGGGTAGCCTATTTAAACAATAATACGAGAGCATATACAAGAACAATGAATCTCACTGCATGTATGATGTAGCCTGCCTTTCAATACATGAACTTGAATTCCATCATGTCTGTGTGCGGGTCACTGCGGGAACTCACAAGGCTGTTGTCACAATGTAAATAAGAACGTGCACTGAAAAGTTACAGTATGTAGTTGGTTGATTATTTGTATGACAGTCAGTAAACCCTTGCAAAAAGTATCCGTTTTATTTAATGAATTGAAAACATTCAGCATCGCCTTCCTCCCGGCATGCAGCAACAACATGTATCAGGCAAATGCGCATCGCAACATTGACTGAGTGGAATCCCTTTCTATTCACATAACTGCATTTGTGATGGAGCTTTGACAGCTACAGTAACAGTCTATTGCTCGATCCATCTCCAATATCACGATGGACCGTGCCGGTGGCAAAGACCCGAGGGTGGAGAGGATCTTGAATGAATTCCATCATCATATATATATGTTGTGTGTCTGTCCACTATGTTTGTTACTTTGTTATTCCCCCCCCCCCCCCCCCTATCTATGTAAAGCGACCTTGGGTCTCTTGAAAGGCGCTATATAAAATGAAGCTATTATTATTATTGTTATTATTATTATCATCACATCTGTGCGGGAGCTCACAAATAGACTGTTAGTCTCAGTGAAGTTTCAACGGAGGTCATCTATTCTAACCAACAAATTGAAGTAGAAAGCATTTCGTGACCAATCTTATTTGGAAACATGACACACAAAATAATTTGCTTTTTATTTGAAACAATATCTAATCGCGTTTGGAGGTTGGTGTTTTGCGTCTGCCCCCCCGTGCCAAACAAGCAGGCCAACCTCTTGTTCGCGTGTGAGCCCGTTATAATTACACTACTGTCGCTATTTTACAATGAACTATAATGAATTACGGGTCATACAGAAGTTGAACACTAATGCACGGAAGCTTATTTCCGCCTTGAAACTAATGCAGAACTGAGGAGTGCTTATGCGTAGTAACGATATTCTACCACTGGGCGTCAGCTAAGTGTGCTCTGACCTGTGCGTAGACGTAAGCACGGAGTCAAGTTCAAGTTGAAATTGATGAATCCCACTCTTTGCTTAGAAATGATTGTACGCACAGGGTAAGCACAAATCTGTGCGTAGAACACGTTGATGAATGAGGGCCCTGGACCTTTACGCAGAAAGAAAACCACTATATATCCTGGGAAACAACTGATGTATTGGTTCAGAGACACTAACACAGAGGGGCGCCATCAAACGAGGGCAAAATGTGCTGCGATGGGCTGTCAGAACGTTAAGAGGTTAACATGTTGACCACTTATTTGGACAAGAAATACCACTTACAGCACCTTTAAGGACTGGGTCGAACTTGGCCATGGGGTCGAGCTCTACCTCTTCCTCCTATTTAGCTGGTGAAGTGTGTCTGCGGTCAGGGGCGTAGCTGGGGGTGGGGGGGGGGGGGGGGGGGGGGGTAGCTTAGGATGATTCCAAGGGCCCAGCACTGGGGGGGGGGGGGGGGGCAGAAAAAAGAATAAAAATTGTATTATTATTATTTTTTTTACTAGACATCACTCAGGTGTATTTATTGATGCTCTCATTGATACTATGTTTGTTTCTGAAGTGTGTGTGTGTGTGTGTGTGTGTGTGTGTGTGTGTGTGTGTGTGTGTGTGTGTGTGTGTGTGTGTGTGTGTGTGTGTGTGTGTGTGTGTGTGTGTGTGTGAGATATATATAGAGAGAGGGGGGCTTTGGTAGACTATTGCATTGGTCCATTCATTGAAGATGAGCGCAATGCGACATCCTTTACTAGGCTCACCCACCAACAGTGCAGGTGCTGAACTGCTGATCCGAATGTATAGGTAAAAACCATATTATGCGTTTTATCAATAAATAAATGGCAAAAAAAAAAATTTGCTTGCGCGCTTACGCCTCGCTCGCATTCACTGGGGGCCTACAGATACATTCTTTCATGGGGCCCACAATCGACAGCTACGCCCCTGTCTGCGGTCCCGCTAAGGGCAACATTTTGCTCTGCCGACGACTGAATTACCACCAACCTGGTTAGAATGAAATGTAAATATAGAACCTGCACACTCTGCTCCACAATACACTGCCGGGTCTTCATCAGGTCTCTGCAACCAGTCATTGTCAAGGACATAGATCGGTTCCGTATCCGCCCCCCCTCCGCCTGGCTGCCTAATCACGGGTATTAGTTTGCCTTCACATGGACAGTAATACATCTTTAAACAATGCAAAATAACACAACAATACACACAAGACAATATTATATGAAACATCTGCATTTTAGAATGATAATATATATCAAAGAACCAAACAAGAACAAACAAACTAAATAACCACAGGGGCATCATGCAAGCCAGGGGGCACAATTAGGGGGGTGGATACCAAACATTGGGGTGTGTTTTGCTACGCTTTACCTCTTAATCAGCCTCTCTCTCTCTCTCTACTTTGCAACTTTGCATAAATTCCTTTGCATAAATTCGCATAAAAAGACTACTGTATATCCACAATGCAAATTAATTTAGAGACTGATCATAGATGAAAGTAACCTACATGGTATTAGCTGTGTTTTCAAACACAATGCATATGAAGCAGCATGAGTACAGAGGAGACTGTGCTGGCATCACATACTGTACAGCAGTGTCTGCTCTATTGGCAATAAAAGCTCAGACTGAGCAGTGGTAACCTATTTTCCAAACTGAAAGATCCATCATCACCACTAGCCTAAATACACAGTATAAACAGTAACCACACCTATTTGTGCTGTAATGACAATACATTTGAATCTAATCTAATCTGAAACATCTAAATAAAAGTCTCCGTCTGTAAGACTGTCCTTCGATTTTCTCAAGAACCGTTTATTTGATGGACTTCACACTCGCAGGTGTATTGCTGAGGACCCAAGGAAGTGTGCGGGTGATTGGATGAGTGGTTCTCGAGAAGGCTGCAAGCAGCCATACTGGGGGGCCAAGCAATTGGCCCTGTTCCGATTGGCCACTGCACTGAACGGGCACTGCATTAGTGAATTATAGATAACAGTTGAACATTCGATTACATGAGTGAAAAAAGTGAAAAAGTCTAGGTTTAAATGACTTTTTTGATGGGCTCAAATAAATTATTCTAGCTTGAATGTGTCCTGTAGACATTTTGAATAAATATAGATGGTTGTATTAAGTTAGCTATGTTACCATTATAATTATATGTATGATTCAATATTTGATTGCGCTAGCGATAACGCTATAGGTTACCATGATAATGCAAGTATGTAAGAAAGGATTTCATAATATTAGTATTTGACTTGAAAATGTCTTAAATGGATCCATAGTTCAGTGTAGCTCTCGCTCATTTGAAAAAGGTCCAAGTATTGGTGTTAAATTTTTTTATTAAAATTATATCAATGTGAAGGGTTCGGAAATGGTTAAAGGTTTGGTATAAATATTGGCATCATAAAATTAGATTGTGCGTTCATAACCTTTTTTCAATTTGATAGACTTATAGTAAAAATGTGTCTTGGCCATATTGACATTAGTAACACAACTACAGCTGTAACATACAATTAACAGAAATCACCTGCTGCAGGCTGTGGTTCACTGGAGGTAGCTGGATGTAGCTTGAGCTGCAGGGTGTGCTTCACTGCAGGTAGCTGGATGTAGCTTGAGCTGCAGGGTGTGTTTCACTCCAGGTAGCTGGATGTAGCTTGAGCTGCAGGGTGTGTTTCACTCCAGGTAGCTGGATGTAGCTTGAGCTGCAGGGTGTGCTTCACTCCAGGTAGCTGGATGTAGCTTGAGCTGCAGGGTGTGCTTCACTGCAGGTAGCTGGATGTAGCCTGAGCTGCAGGGTGTGCTTCACTCCAGGTAGCTGGATGTAGCTTGAGCTGCAGGGTGTGCTTCACTGCAGGTAGCTGGATGTAGCTTGAGCTGCAGGGTGTGGTTCACTGGAGGTAGCTGGATGTAGCTGCAGGCTCTGTTTCACTGGAGGTGCTTGACCCAGTGGCAGACTTTAGGCATGAGCAGCTGCCCAGGGTGCGTGTATCGCTTCCGCAACGGAATTCGGTTTCCGGGTTCCTCTGATTGGCCGCGACCCCCACGTGACCCGCCCCCCTATCCACCGCTCTGCCGCTGCCGCGGCAGCGCGATTGTTTACATCAGGGTCCCCCCATTTTCAATTCATATAGAACGACTACGCCGTAACAAATCATTAAAAAAATATACCGTTAACTGGAATATGTTGTGCCTTTACACATATGTTGGATTATGTAATTGGTTTGTCATGACAAACAAATAAAAAAAAAATCGCGATTTACCAGCTGGCTACAACATGTGTGTTGATGTTGTAGCCACCTCCTCCGCGGCAGGAATACTAAGCTCCCCCTTAAGCTCCAGGAGAGAGGTGAGAGGCTGAAAACCTGCAGTTCTTGCCCGCCTGATGGGAGCCGAATCCCTGTATCCGATTTGTCTGATGAATACCCCCAAACATGGAGGTCCCGAATGCATGGAAGTATTGATTGCGCCGTAACAAATCATTAAAAAAAGATACCGTTAACTGGAATATGTTGTGCCTTTACACATATGTTGGATTATAAAATAAAATATCGCATCCGCCGGCTGTCTCTGGCTTGCTCCAGCGGACACCAGAGCTCAGCCCGCGGCGAGAATGTGCTGCCACGAGCGGCATCGCTGACTACATGCAGTCACTGAGTGTTGTGTTGCTGTAGCCAGCGGGTAAATCACGATTTTTTGATTTGTTTGTCATGACAAACCAATTACATAATTTTAGTGCAGGGGCAAGGCTAAGAGAATCATTAAAGACTCCAGTCACCCGAACAACTGCCTCTTGAACTGCTGCGGTCAGGCAAGCGATACCGGAGTCTCAAGGCGAGCACAGAAAGACTCAGAAGAAGCTTCTATCCCCAGGCCATCAGGCTGCTCAACGAACAATGAACACTACACAACAACCATCAAACGCACATAGCACACACATCCACACGCACACACTCACTTTAAACAAACACACTGTAGCACCCACTCCCCACACTTTATAGCACACACTCACTTTAAACAAACACACTGTAGCACCCACTCCCCACACTTTATATTTATTGATAAAGGATTGCACTACAACTCGTACACCTTACTGTAAATTGTACCTAAATTGTACCTCATCCCATTTCTGCTTTGCACTATATAGTATTGTATATTAGTACACTGCATAGTATTGTATATTATATGGTAACTCAGTTACGTCTATTCTGCATCGAACATTGTACATATGTCTATACTGAACACTGTGACCTCATTTTCTACTTCTAATTTACATGCTATACTATGTTATTTGATACTATCTTGTCTAGCAGTCTCTGGAGCGTAACAGTAAGAAGCATTTTGTATGAAAGTATTCTCTACTTCTGTATGACAACTATTAAAGAAACTTGAAACTTGAACTTGAAACTTGAAACATAATCCAACATATGTGTAAAGGCACAACATATTCCAGTTAACGGTATATTTTTTTAATGATTTGTTACGGCGTAGTCGTTCTATATGAATTGAAAATGGGGGACCCTGATGTAAACAAGACAAACGTCTTTCTCAGGTCTGCATCCCCTTAACAATTGTGTGTATTGAGCCGTACTGTATTGTACCCATTCTGCAATCTGTTAAATAAAGTTTTCATTCATTCATTCATTCATTCATTCATTCATTCATTCATTCATTCATTCATTCATTCATTCATTCATTCATTCATTCATTCATTCAGTCAATACTTCCATGCGTATAAATTGAGGAAGCGAGCGAGCGCGTCCGCGGCCGCTCGCTCTGCCGACTGCCGCGCGTGGCAGCGGCAGAGCGGTGGATAGGGGGGCGGGTCACGTGGGGGTCGCGGCCAATCAGAGGAACCCGGAAACCGAATTCCGTTGGGGAAGCGATACACGCGCCCAGCATGGCCGTTTTGACATTAAGCATTATGGCGTTTTGACATTAAGTATTATGGCGTTTTGACATTAAGCATTATGCCGTTTTGACATTAAGTATTATTGCGTTTTAACATTAAGTATTATGGCGTTTTGACATTAAGGGATTTCTGCATTAAGCATTGTGGTGTTCTGGCATTAATCATTATGATATTAAGCAATACGCATTATGACATTTTGGCAGTGATCATTAGCATTTGGCAACATGGTATTAAGCATTATGACGTATTATGGGATTGGGCATTATAGCATTATACAATATGCATTAAGCACTATGGCATTATGCATTAGACATTGGAGATTATGGCATTACATGATAGACAGATAGAGTCCAATGATTTAAGAGTTGAGACCAGCATGTCTATAGATTACATCACCATAGTCCAAGACTGATAAGGAAACTTCTCCGACAACTCTCTTCCTACTAATCAAAGGAAAGCTGTTTCTGTTTCTGTAAAGGAAGTACATTTTCCGGCTTTTTTTTGCAGGCAAGGTTGTCCACATGGAATTGAAATGTAAATGTATCACCACGCCACACACCAAGGTATTTATCTTCACTGACTCTCTCAATGCTAGAACCACTTAGGGTAGATACTATAGATGTATGGGTTCCCCAAAAACATAGGAGTCTTCTTCTCTGAGTCATGAATGTGCTCACCAAATCTGCAATCCGGCCATTACTTTACCAGATATCCTGGTCTCAGTTCCACAGGTCCCATTAGTTTCAGGCTGAACTGTATCTCCCAGAAATAATAGCTATATATATTAAGCTATTATAAACGAGAAGCCACAGGCTTTGCTTTGTCATACCACAAGAGAACGGGGTGGGTTGAAGCAATTCGAAGAAGCAATCAATCCGAGTATTGTTTTTTGTGTGGTACAGGCTTTGGGAGTGAGTTCAACCATTTATGCATCTACAATCAGGCCTCAAATCATGACTGTACGGACGGAGACGCTCTCATTACGTTGGATTAGATTGGACAGGGGCCAAGGGCTCTGTTAATAGCCAGCTCCTACGGCTGGCGGTAGGGCACTATCTGCTGTATATTGTATACTCAATGCAAACATTTGAATAACATATTAGGCCTCGATAAAGATACATTTGTGGAGATAGGATTCATGGCGTGTTCTCTTTATCGCATATCCTCCTTCTCTCCTTTCCATAACCCCTCCGGATCCCCTGGAAAACACACATGATCTCCCAACAATCTGTACAGTCGGTCTACTCCAAGGGCGGGTAGCAGGACTGTAATGTGGTTAGTGGCGGCGCGGGGGAACAGTGTTGAATTCTAATTGTTTTGAAGGGTACGGGATTCGCCGGTTGTTATGGTAACAAGTGTTGGTCTGCCACGCGGCAACGGGAGAGACGTGTTGTGAGCGAGAGAGGACGGGCTGCATGAGAGAACGAGGGGAACAACAATGGCAACGAGAGAGGAGAGAGAGAGAGAGAGAGAGAGAGAGAGAGAGAGAGAGAGAGCGAGAGCGAGAGCGAGAGCGAGAGCGAGAGGGAGAGGGAGAGGGAGAGGGAGAGGGAGAGGGAGAGGGAGAGAGAGAGAGAGAGAGAGAGAGAGAGAGAGAGAGAGAGAGAGAGAGAGAGAGAGAGAGGTGTCTGAATGTAAAGCTTTTTACATGGTAGTGAGAGGACCTGGGGTTGGTTAGTAATTTATACAGACAGTTGATAAAAAGAACAATGGGGCTGATGCACAAGGTGCATTAGCATTTTCTCTCCAGGCTCCAGACAACCATAATGTGCTCCGATCCTCACTGTTGTGTTGAGCACAAACATTGCAGGAAGGTATCACAGAGTGAAGCATTGGTTCATGCGCGCAAGCAGAGCTTTGAAAAGCAAGGGAGACTTGTATCACGGTATTATCACAAAAGTGCCACCATATTTCATAATTCCTTGGTCACCACGATGATAGTAATTATAGTAATTGTGACGGCCCTCCCTCTCTGTCGGCCAGCGCTCTCTCTCTTTCTGGTGCCCGGTGGGAGGGCCATCAGTGATGACCTGGATCACCTGGGCGTGGAGCTCTCAGGGCATCAAAGCATCCCTACTCCATCCAGACCTCTCTCTCACTCACTCATCCCCTACTCCATCCAGACCTCTCTCTCACTCATCCCCTACTCCATCCAGACCTCTCTCTCACTCATCCCTACTCCATCCAGACCTCTCTCTCACTCACTCATCCCCTACTCCATCCAGACCTCTCTCTCACTCATCCCCTACTCCATCCAGACCTCTCTCTCACTCATCTCCTACTCCATCCAGATCTCTCTCACTCATCCCCTACTCCATCCAGATCTCTCTCACTCATCCCCTATTCCATCCAGACCTCTCTCTCACTCATCCCCTACTCCATCCAGACCTCTCTCTCACTCATCCCCTACTCCATCCAGATCTCTCTCTCACATCTCCTACTCCATCCAGACCTCTCTCTCACTCTTCTCCTACTCCATCCAGACCTCTCTCTCACTCATCCCCTACTCCATCCAGACCTCTCTCTCACTCATCCCTACTCCATCCAGACCTCTCTCTCACTCATCCCCTACTCCATCCAGACCTCTCTCTCACTCATCTCCTACTCCATCCAGATCTCTCTCTCACTCTTCTCCTACTCCATCCAGACCTCTCTCTCACTCATCCCCTACTCCATCCAGATCTCTCTCACTCATCCCTACTCCATCCAGACCTCTCTCTCACTCTTCTCCTACTCCATCCAGACCTCTCTCTCACTCATCCCCTACTCCATCCAGACCTCTCTCTCACTCATCCCCTACTCCATCCAGACCTCTCTCTCACTCATCCCCTACTCCATCCAGACCTCTCTCTCTCACTCATCTCCTACTCCATCCAGACCTCTCTCTCTCACTCATCTCCTACTCCATCCAGACCTCTCTCTCACTCATCTCCTACTCCATCCAGATCTCTCTCTCACTCATCCCCTACTCCAACCAGATTTCTCTCTCTCACTCTTCTCCTACTCCATCCAGACCTCTCTCTCACTCATCTCCTACTCCATCCAGACTTCTCTCTCTCTCACATCATCCCCCTCTCCATCCAGCTCTCGCTCACTCATCTCCTACTCCATCCAGACCTCTCTCTCTCACTCTTCTCCTACTCCATCCTCTCTCTCACTCATCCCCTACTCCATCCAGACCTCTCTCTCTCTCTCTCTCTCTCTCTCTCTCTCTCTCTCTCTCTCTCTCTCTCTCTCTCTCTCTCTCTCTCTCTCTCTTTCTCTCTCTCTCTCTCTCTCACTCTTCTCCTACTCCACCCAGACCTCTCTCTCTCTCTCTCTCTCTCTCTCTCTCTCTCTCTCTCTCTCTCTCTCTCTCTCTCTCTCTCTCTCTCTCTCTCTCTCTCTCTCTCTCTCTCTCTCTCGGCCCCACACCACCTCTTGCACACAGCCTACACCACTGACCTTTACAGACAGACACACACCACAATATAATTGTTGATCCTGTTTATTTACTGGTGTGGGGGGGGGGGGGGGGGGGGGGGGTAGTTGGTGAAGGGTTTTGTAGGTGAGGATTTTGTAATTGAACCGCTGAGAAACAAAAAGCCAGCAGAGGTATTTTAAGACTGCGGTGATGTGGTGCCAGGATTTGGTGGTGGACTGGTTGGAGTCTATTGATGGAGCAGCATGCCGTAATAGAGGAGTGAGTTGCAGTAGTCAAGACGGGAGGAGAGGAGAGCGTGGATCAGTGTGGAGGATCATGCCCCGGTAGCACGCCTGGGAGGAAGGGGAAACAGTGGTGCCATCAATAGTGAGCGTGGGGTTGTTGATTCTGATGACGTTTATTGCAGACTTGCAAGAGTCCATGTGAGAGTGTGTGGTCTGTAGGAGAGGTAGGACTGGAGTCAGCTGCAGGGTCGGCTAAAGGCATAGGTAGGTCATCTAGAGGGCCACCTTCTGTTGGGAGCTGGTCACCCTCGAAGGAACATTAAAAAATATACAAAAAAGTCCCTGTGGGCGCCCTTCCTCATTTTCTGCCTTGATATAACACAATTAATTATATGCAGTAGAATGACACAGATGACTTAAAGATTCAGTAAAATGGCAATCTTGTTTTTCAATCTTGTTGCATTTTTCAACAGAAGGTATGTACAATTTCCCCAAATGTTAGAATTGTTGTTGTTGTTGTGGACAATTATGACTAAATCCATTCTATGTCTATCCCCCTGGATATCAACAAAGCCATTTCAGAAATCCAGTCTGCTTCCTTTGAAATAAATAAATAAATATCACATAATATACACATAATGTGACTGGCCCATCAGTCACATCTAGCTGCTCTGATTGTCCCATCAGTCACACTAACTGAGCGAGAGGACTCAGAGGACTGAGATGAGGAGTGCTACAATCAAGCATCTGTGTCTATTGAATAGAGGGCCACACCCCCTCAACATACTGAGAGTTGGCTGTGCTCAGAGAGGGCGCACTAAAACATGCTGGAAAAAGCCATATGTGTGACATTAACGGTCCACAATAAGCAATTTATTACTGAATAAAAATATCATTGTAGCCTACTGGATCGTTAATGCAGCGGTGTAACAGTATGGGTGCACTGTATGTTTGAATATCCAGAATTTCCCTAAGGGGATCTTATCTTAGCTTATATGCCGCTCTGAGCAACCCCCCCCCCCCCGGACAAATCCTGCATCAAACAAATAATTTTATTAAACAATTGCAATTATTTATTTGGTACCATTTTTTATTGACTGATTTCATTTCATGAATTGCATTATAGAGGATGCCAAATGTTAAAACGCCATAATACTTAATGTCAAAACACCATAATGCTTAACACTTTGGATGCCACGCCGTGTTTTCCTTTTTACCCCCTTGATGCCCAAACCCACTCTAATGTTAACTTAATATCGCCTAATCTATGTTTTAAATTATGGCTATGTGTCTAATGTGCCAGTCGCTTATCAAAGACTAATTTTCCAGTCAACATTGTCAAGGCAGATTGTTTTTTTATCGCTTCATTTCCGTTTAATAGCATTTTGAAAATCACTCGTTTTCGTGGAAAAAACTACCCATTCTATGATAATCGACTTTTACTGGAATATTCCAGAACGTTGTCATTTGTCTGCCTATTTATGAATTGTTTAAAAAAAAAAGCTAGATGATCGATAGTATATGTGTGCGCACGCACGCTCGTGCCGTGCGCTGATAATCACTGCTCTTATTTCCTGATGGCTTTTACAGTGAAACAGCAATATCACATATAGTGGAAACGCTTATATCTCCGTGAAAACGAGTCTGATTATCCTAAGACTGATAACATAGATTCCTTACCTGACATCAGATGGTATCCAAATGGTATATTCCAATTCCTGATCACCATTCGAAAAAATCGATAATTGTATTGATCCACCGTGTGTACAGTATAACACATAATCGCCGCCAGCTCAGCGGCTCCAGAATGAACTCTGGTAACCCCGGCTGCATCAGTGAGACGTAAAATGTGGAGTCAGAAATCCTTTATCCCATTCACTTTCATTGAGTCCAATCCAAAAGGGTGATTTACCATCTGGGAGACGATAGGGGGCGCTTTTTTCACATCTGAGAGCCTGGGGTGACTGGAATATCCAACGGTAGGCTCGCTTGATGCAATAGGATTTCAGATCGCTAATAAAAAAAATAAAAAAAATACGAGAATTCTCGTGAGTGGGCATTCAACCAGCGGGGGGTAAACCCGAGAAATCTCAGGCGTGGCGCTCAAAGTGTTAATGTCAAAACGCCATAATACTTAATGTCAAATGCCATGATACTTAATGTCAAAATGGCATAATGCTTAATGTCAAAACGCCATAATACTTAATGTCAAAACGCCATAATGCTTAATGTCAAAACGCCATAACGCTTAATGCCAAAAGTATCTATATGTTCTCCTGTGTCTGGCTTTGGGAAAGAGGAGCTGGTGTTTGCTCACAGATATTGATTGAACTTTGCCAGGCCATGGGAAGAAATTGAAAAGCATAGCGCTGTGCTGCATCCGCTCAGCAGGCTCCAGTACAATCCAATGTGGCAGGTGTTTTACACTTCAAAAGGAACTGCTGTGTCTGAAATCCCTCAGTACTAGTACTACCTACACAATCAGACAGAAGCTACAGCACTAACCCTACTACCAACACTCTCGTCTGCCCCAGCTGTGCAGTGGGGAAGTTACATTTTTGTCCTGCAAAGAAAAAAAATCACATTTCATTTTTTTTATCAACTTTTTCTCCTTATTTTCTGTTTTTCTCCCATCCCAATTTCGTATCGCCAATTCTCCCCTTCAATTCTCCCCTCCCCTGTCTTGAACGTTGCTAGACTATGCCTCCCACTGGTCGGCTGTAGTGAGGATAGAAGCCTTGCATCACGTGTCCCCTCCGGTAAACGAGGAGGCAGCCCGTCGCATCTTTTCACCAGACAGCTCGGACTCTCAGTGGCGAGGAGTAAAGCGTGGGAGGCTCACGCTGCCCCTGATACTTCCTGTTTCTGCTGTACAGGCGTCACCCAACCGACCTGTAGGAGTCGCTGTCCACAACGTCCAATCCCCACCCATCGACTTTCCATGCTGACTCGGGGAGTCGAGACCGGAGTCTCTTGCATTGGTGACGAGCGCAATCTCCTCTACGCCACCCAGCCGCAATTTTTTTTTAATTAAATTTACATTTTACATTTTTAAAATCACATTTCATGAAACACTTTTTATTTATTTATTGGCATTCAATCAAGCTCAGGCATGTGTTTTTTTTTCAACACCCCTTTAGGCTACAGGCAATCTCGAGAAAACACCATGTGTGACATCAGTGGTGGAGGGAGCCTGACCTGAGGCACAGTGTTGTTACTGCTGGAGCTTTACAGTGGGATTTTCTGTTCCCCTCAGACTCCCGACTCAGTCAAAGGCTGCAAGTAGTTGAGATGACTGACTGCTGGTCACTTTTGCCTTGTCTCCTTTGATTCCTGGACAGTGCAGTGGTTTGTGAGATGCGTTTGGTGATTAACATCTTCGTTCTCAGCAGCTACTCTTTGTTTGCAAGGTGCCAACTGACATTATGCACGAAGAGTAACACACGGCGGCAGCAGATAACTTCACCTGAACTACCAGCAGTTCCTTCCAACTCTCTTACTGTTTCTCTTGTTCTCCTTGTTCTCTCAGTATTGTTATTGCTGTGATATGTTCACTAACATGTGGCTTAAATTAGGCCCCAGCTGTAACTTTAGCAATATCATGCTTCAGCATAATGTCACTCTGTAACTTCAGCAATATCATGCTTCAGCATAACATTGATATTTGACAACACTACAACAATAGTACAACATAATAATTATAGTTATTGTGACGGCCCCTCCCTCTCTGTCGGCCAGCGCTCTCTCTCTCTCTCTTGTGGCTCTCTCTTTCTGGTGCCCGGTGGGAGGGCCATCAGTGATGACCTGGAGCACCTGGGCGTGGAGCTCTCAGGGCATCAAAGCATCCCCTACTCCATCCAGATCTCTCTCTCACTCATCTCCTACTCCATCCAACTATTTGACATCTTATAAAACAACTAGACTCACATATTTTGCCGCAACCGCAAAGCATGCTGGGATGGAGGGAGTGGCCAACTGTGCTGAACCCCTGCAGCGACAGTGGATCGGGAGGTAGAGCAGTCGTCTGGTAATCCGGAGGTTCCCGGTTTGATTCTCTCTCCTCCCAGGCAGCACGTCGAAGTGGGTAAAATGTGAGGAACAAATTGTAAAGTGCTTTGGATAAAAGCGCTATATAAATGCAGCCATTTACCATTTGCAGCAATCTTGGTGACACCATTTGAAGCCGTTGTTGTTGCCCTCTGGTGGTAAAAAGGTGTAATACACCAATGACTACATGAAAGTCAATGGAGAATGCTAGAAATTAATTCCCCCAAAATACTTCCCGTGGGCTGATGTGAAACATATTCCCACATGCTCATCATTGTGCCTCTGTAACTTTCTGTGCCAAAGCACAGGCTGATTGGCCGTTTAGTGTGCGATATATTGTGCAGATTCACAATACCCACACACAGACACTACCGAATGTATATGTAATGATAATGAGAAAGAAAGAAGACAAACTTCTCAGTTCAAGATGTTCATTTGAGAACTCAAGAATTTCACAGATCGGCACTTTCTCGGCTGTTTGTGTTGAAGTCAGAGGTTCTATGTAGGATTTGTTAGTAACTGTCTAACTGCATATATAACTGTTTCCACTAGAGGGCGCTCTAGGCGGAGCCACTCAAGAACACCACCAGGTGGCGAGTATAAATAGAGATGTCTCCTCCTACTCTTTCTCTTTCCCCCCAGCCTATCAGTGAGAGGAGACCTCATGTACTGCTGCTCATACCATGTGAATGAATAAACCACGCCAGTTAAAGGCTAAAGATAGAAACCATGCCTCTTTTTTTTTTAACTTACATTTTTATTTGCATTTTTGATTTACAAACATCTCAGATATCTCAATACAATTAAACAGACAGAAACAATAAAGAAAAAATTATAACATCCAAAAGAATAGTGATGCACCGATGTGAAAATGGTGGCCGATACCGATAACCGACATTAATATTGCTGTTCTGGCCGGCACCGACATCCACCGATGTCGACATCTCTGCACAGAAAACACTTTTTTATGATAATCAAACAAAGAGCAACTTTCCAAAACGCATACTTTTTTTTTACTTTTGTAACTTATTTTCAGAAATTACTGATATTTTGAAACAATTTAAGGCCAAAACATGTAAAAAGAAAAAATAATATTACATTTTAATAAAAAAAAAAAAGAAAAAATTATATCGGCCCATATCGGCCCTATCTTGATATCGGGCCGATACCGATGTGTAAAAAAAACGGCCATATCGGCCGATATTATGTCAGCGGCCAATATATCGTGCATCACTAAAAAAGAAAACAAAAATAAAAGAGAGGGGGTGACATGGGTTCAACGGTCAATTCTATCTTTACCTTGTTTATTTACATTTCAATTTATTTTATAGTTCCCTTGTTCCCTTTTCATTCTTTTTTTTTTAAACAATATGTTTATAGGTATTTTTTTTTTTTTTTTTCAGTTTAACAGCATCAGTTCAACAACCATACAAAAGGAAATGCTGCCAACTGCCCCCCCCCCCTCCCCGAGTTACAGAAAAATAGATGCATATTAACCCCCCCCCCTGAAAAAAAAATAAATAAAATCGGCCAGACGCCCCCTCCCTCCCCCCAGACTAGGACCTCGACAAATTCAGTTTTTTCTTTTTTTTTTACACATTTTGAGAGTTTTGTAAACCCAGTTACACCCGCCTAACAGGTGCCCATACTTCTACACCAAACAAATAAATGTCTACCATTACATCTTTTCTCTTCAAAGAGCAACTAATAACATTTACAGTATCATTCATTGCAATATATACCCTTCAGAAAGACAAAAGGGAGCTTCAATAATAGCCTATATCATCAACCTACTATGTAATCTGTTCTAAGTATTGCCTAAACCCAGCCCAGCATTTATCAAAGAGACGTGGTTTTTTCTTAAGATTGAACATTATTTTCTCTGATGCCATGTACGAAGAGATTTCACTAAGCCACATAGACATGGGGGGGGATTCAGCACTTTTCCACAGCATGGCAATACACTTGTTCCCTGCAATCATGGCCAATTTAATGATCCGCACCTTGCCTCTCTTATCTGGAGAAATGTCAGACATGTCTCCTAATAATGCTAATTTAGGTGTACATGGGATCTCAAGGCCTGTGACCTCTTCGAGAGTCTCCCAAATTGAGCCCCAGTAAGGTCTCAGTTTGTTACATTCCCAGAACATGTGGAGCAGGCTACCTGTTTCCGTTGAGCACCTAGGGCAAAGGTCAGAGATAGCCTCATTCATCCTGTGAAGTCTTTCCGGCGTAAAATAGGTTCTATGGAGAATGTTAAATTGCATAAGTTTATGTCGAGTGTTATATGAAAAAGATAGTGCAGACTCACATAGTGATTCCCATTCATCTTCATCAAAGGTACAGTCCAGGTCCCGCTCCCATTTGTTCTTGGCATTTAGGGGTATAATTTCTGTACTGGTCAGGATTCTATCATATGTTAATGATAGGATGCCTCTAGTGTGAATAACTCCTTTTAGAATATCATCTATGAGGAGGGGTTTTGGAAGAGTGGAGTTTCCTCCCTGGCCTGTACCTATGAAGTGTCTGATCTGTAGGTATTTAAAGAAATTAGTAGTTGGAAGGTGGAAGGCGGCACGTAACTGTTCAAAGGACATAAGTATGTTATTATCAAATAGGTCCCCAAAAGTTTTAATTCCCTGAGTGTACCACTTCTTGGTGATGCCATCTCTAAGTGATTCTGGCAAAGCTGGATTGTTGTGGAAGGGAGTCTTCCTGTGAAATGCAATAAAGCTACCAAGATGTGTCTGAATCTCAAACCATGTTCTTGCTGTGTGTTTAATAAATGGGTTATCTGAACAATTCTTCAGGGTGTGGTACTTCCTGATAAAAGGAATTCCGGCCAGCGGTACGTCCATCGTATGGCATTGTTCTATTTGTCTCCAGGCAGGGGAATTAGTCGACTCATTCTGCCAAATCCACAGAGCCCTTGTCTGTGCAGCCCAGTAATAGCGTTGGAAGTCCGGGAGTTTCAGTCCACCACACTGGGGGGAATTATATAGGGTTTTAATTTTAATTCTAGGGACCTTCCTTCTCCATATGAATGCAGATATTATCCTTTGTAATTTCTTGAAGAAGTTCTTATGTATAGATATAGGGAGGGTTTGAAAAAGATAGAGAAATTTAGGTAGGATGTTCATCTTAATGCAGTTCACACGTCCGATTAGCGAGAGAGGCAGCTGCATCCATCTATCTAGGTCCTTCTCCACCTTTTTAAGAAACCATGCCTCTTGACCACATTATTGTTGTCCTATAGCCGGATTCTGTCAACAGTTTGTTCTACCAATTGAAAGTATTGTCTTGGACTTTGGCTTTGCATGACATTATGGCAGAACGTTTGACCTTCCTACTATACCGCCAATGTCACTTGTCAAATAATGTGTGTCCCATGTCCCAATAAATACACACATACAGTCTAATAAAAAGATTTTGTGAGGGAAGTGGCCCGAAAAAAATGGATTGTGGGGGCTGAGCTCCCATTTTATTACATTAAACTTTGTTTCTATAGATATTCGCAAATATTCTCAGATATTCTCTCTTTTGAGACCCCAAGCAAGGGGGGTCTGATTTAATCTGTTTTGTTCTTATGGACTTATTATGGAATATGTATTATACTGCAATGCACTGCTTGCTGGTAGCCACTTCAACTCATTAATGCAGCCGCCTGCCTGATCTCCAACCTACCAAAGTCAGCCCATGTTACCCCACTTCTTAGAGAGCTGGACTGGCTCCCCATCGCCGCACAATTATTCAAATATGAGTCATTATCTAGCCTACAGTTGGACAGCCTTCAGTGTGGCTAGTTCGGACTGGGAGCCTACAGCTGGATAGCCTGCAGTGTGGCTAGCTCTGATGCCTACAGCTGGATAGCCTGTAGTGTGGCTAGCTCTGATTGGGAGCCTACAGCTGGATAGCCTGTAGTGTGGCTAGTTCTGACTGGAAGCCTATACAGCTGGACAGCCTGCAGTGTGGCTAGCTCTGATTGGGAGCCTACAGCTGGACAGCCTGCAGTGTGGCTAGCTCTGATTGGAAGCCTACAGCTGGACAGCCTGCAGTGTGGCTAGCTCTGGCCGCTACTTGCCTCTGTGTGCCTTGCCTTTCCTTCACCTCAAATCCTAAATATAAAAGCAGCTTAATCTCCATTCTCCACGGAGGGGATGTGGGATTGTGGAGTCCGCTGAGTGTGTGACTGAGTGTGTGTGACTGAGTGTGTGTGTGTGTGTGTGTGTGTGTGTGTGTGTGCGTGCGTGCGTGCGTGCGTGTGCGTGTGCGTGTGTGTGTCTGTGTCTGTGTCTGTGTCTGTGTCTGTGTCTGTGTCTGTGTCTGTGTCTGTGTGTGTGTGTGTGGGTGTGTGTGTGTGTGTGTGTGTGTGTGTGTGTGTGTGTGTGTTTGTTTGTTTGAATGAAAAGAGACCGGTAGAAATAAAATACAAAATAGATGGTGTGGTCTTTTTTTTACGCTTTCCTGACTACACTAATATTTGTCCATTTTAAAAGTTGTGTAATAAATTCTAAATATGTGTGTCTGTGTGTGTGGGTGGGGGGGGGGGGGCACCACTACACTGTTCTACATGCCTTCTCTGACAGATTCAAGATTCAATAGTTTTATTTCAAACCACAGTGTTAGTTTGGCAACATTTACCATTGTCCGGCAAAACAACATTTGAAAATAAATGAAATGGGAAAAGAGGAACCCCCCCACCCCAAACATTTAAAAAAATAAAACAGCCAGAAACTATACACTGTTTGAAAAGGAGATGGAAGAAGCAACGCTTATTAGTTTCCATCCCCCATCAATAACTATATTATATATAATAATATATATACTTCAGCAAGTATGACACAATTACCAATACATATAATACAATACAATTTACAAATACTTCAACTACACACAACACAATCACACATGCACACACACACATACACACACACTAGACTATACTCCCGTGTCACCCTTCATATCATTCTCATACAATACATTGGTCTTCCTCCCTGGTATAATTTGTGAACACCATCTTTTTGAACTTCCTCTTTAATATACTTATAGATTGACTGGATTTTATCTCCTCCTCCAGATTATTCAACAAGGTGACTCCACACAGAGAAATACACATAGCCTTCCTGGTTGTTCTTGAAGATTGCTGTTCCAGTTTGAGTTTCCCTCTAAGGTTATATCTTTGAAGTGGGCCCTCATTCATCAACGTGGCGTAGAAAATGTTCTATTTCCACACGTAAGCGCAGAATTTAGAATCAGTGCACGCACAGAAAAAACTGGATTTACCACACGTGCGTACGCAGGTTCTACGCACACCTGTCATGATAAATATGACTTTGATCCTACGTTTGCGCTCGTGCACTGTTTTAAGTATTTGCATACCAGAACCGCCCCGATTAACCATATACGGTAATTGAATACCCCCATGAAATGTGGAAAAATGGACTAAGCCGAGGGAAGCGTGTTATGAGACAGGCTGACAGACGTGTACACGTACGGTGATGTCGGATATGATATCTATTAACCATTGCTGCCTGGGCAGCGCAAACACTAATAAAGACCGTGCTGGAATATGACTGCCTTTTCCCGTGTTGTTTGATTAATACCCAGGGATTAAAGTTCTCCTCAACTTTATTCCAAATCGCGATGGATTTTCCGTCAATTTTCTACCTGCTGCATATGATTTCTAGAGGCATACTACAATCTATTTTGATGTCAGTATTGGGTAGACTATATAAACAATAATACGAGAGCATATACAAGAACAATGAATCTCACTGCATGTATGATGTAGCCTGCCTTTCAATACATGAACTTGAATTCCATCATGTTTGTGTGCGGGACTCACAAGGCTGTTGTCACAATGGGTGGTACCGGTACAGTAATAACAGTCTACACAATATCACGATGGACCATGCCATAGCCTATGTTCTATTATGACATGATCTGTGACGACAAATGTTCTAGAATGTTTGATTAAGATATCATACTCTGACAGCATGCCTATGATCAACAAAAACGCGAACTTGAATCCCATCATCATATTTACATAGTCTGTCCACTATCTGGTGTCATTGCAATGCGTTTTTTCTTTTTTCTTATACAGTAAAAAGGGGGAAGAACACTATATCGTGGGTGTTCATATGACTTGTATTGTGCTTACAGCTTCGAAACTCCACTTGTTTCGTTTAACGTAAAGCCTTTTAAATATAATCAAAACGTTCCCGTGTTTCTGCGGTCTGTGCGCAAAATAATAACGAGTTGAGCTACGCGGAGCGCAGTCAGTCAGTACACCCCGTATATTCCGATAACGCTATATAAACCATGCTGCATTCATTCTGAGAGAAAGATCTATTATTCCAAATGCTATTTATAGGGTTTTGACCATAATTACACTACTGTTGCTATTTTACAATGAACTATAATGAATTACGGTTCATACAGAACATGCCAGTGTTGAAACTAATGCACAGAAGCTCATTTCCTTGTTGTAATAATATTCTACCACTGGGCGTCAGCTAAGTGTGCTCCGAGCTGTGCGTACACATAAGCACGAAGTCAAGTTCAAGTTGAAATTGATGAATCCCACTCTTTGCTTAGAAATGGTCGTACGCACAGGTTAAGCACATATCTGTGCGTAAGACACGTTGATGAATGAGGGCCAGCTCTCTCACAGAACAATTTCTGTATCTTGTCAGGAAGGCTGTGGTGTATGACTCTGTACATGAACTGGGCGGTTTTGTAATCCACCAGGTCCTCTAATTTCAGGACTGAAACTTTTAAAAACAAAGAATGTGTATGTGCTTTGTAGCTCTCATTTGTTACAATCCTGATTGCTCTTTTTTGGAGCATAACCAAAGGAAGTAGGTTGGTTTCATAGGTATTTCCCCACACCTCAACACAATAATTCAAATATGGAAGGACCAAAGCATTATATAAGATAACAGAAGATTGTTGGTTCAGCCAATACCTTGACCTACACATAATACCCACACTCTTTGAATTTTTTGTTCTTACATGGCTTATGTGAGGCTTCCAACAAATCTTTTCATTTATGATCACTCCTAAAAAAGTGGTTTGCTGTACTCTTTCAATAACGGTGTCATCTATCGTAACTTGGATCGGTGTGTCATATTTACAATTTCCAAAAATCATTAGTTTTGTTTTGTTCAAGTTTAGAGACAAACTGTTTTTGTCAAACCACTTTTTTAATTTGACCAATTCAGTCCTGGTTTCATTCAGGATCTGTTGTAAACTCTCACCAGAGCAAATCATATTTGTATCATCTGTAAAAAGCACAAATTTCATTGTTTCAGATACTTTACAGATATCATTTATGTACAAAAGAAACAAAACTGGACCCAGAATTGAACCTTGTGGTAAGCCAAACCTAATATTCCTGTTTGTTGAGATGGCACTGCCCATTTGAACAAATTGATTCATGTTACTCAAGTAACTTTTAATCCATTCCAATGCTATACCCCTAATGCCATATCTTTCCATCTTTTTAATTAAAATACTATGGTCAATCGTATCGAAAGCTTTTTGAAGGTCAATAAAAATTCCCAGTACATGGTGTTTTTTGTCAATTGAAGTTGTTATTTCCTCTATTAGCTCAATGAGGGCCATGGTGGTGGATCTATTCCTCCTGAAGCCATATTGGCTGTCAATCAGCAAATTGTGTTTCTCAATGAACTCTTCATGTCTTTTTACATAAATCTTCTCCAGAATCCTATACAGGAGATTTCTTCCCCTGTCAATCATTCATTCTAAACTATCTCTTCATCTAGGAAAAACAGAGGCCATCCTGTTTGGATCAAAGAAACGGCTTGGTAAAGATATTGAAATGAAGGTAAGAGTAGGTGAAAAGCAAATAACAAACAAGGATTCTGTTGTATATCTAGGCTGCATACTGGACAAACATCTTACAGGAGAGGCCATGGCTAAAAAAGCCCACACTAAAATCTGCCAGAAAACGAAATTCCTAGCTAGACAAGGGAAACTACTGGACCAGGCAACACTTAAAATGCTAGCGGGCGCATTAGTACAGAGTCACTTTGACTATGCTGCCACCTCCTGGTTCAGTGGCGCTCCACAGGTCCTGAAAAATAAACTTCAGACAGCTCAAAACAAATTAATTAGAGTAGTCCTTAAACTACCTCCACGCACTCACCTAGGGCCAACTTTCTTTAGGCAACTAAACTGGCTTCCGGTCAATAAAAGGGTAATTCACATCAAATTAGGTCTCACACACAAGATAGTTCAAAATACAGGTCCGAAATATCTATCTAATTATTTTAATCGATTCCGTGACAATCATTCATACTCCACTAGAAGGAGCAGTACGGATTTTATTCTGCCAAGATTTAACTCCCTAATGGGCACAAATACATTTTTATATTCTGCAGCACTGGAGTGGAACAAGCTTCCAGTGGCCCTGAAAAACATCGAAGAGGGGGGAAGTTTTAGACGTGCCACAAAGAAATGGCTAGCCAGTGAAGTATAGAATAGCCATAGGAAGGAGAGGGTAAGAAGTGCTTTTTTTGTATGGGGTTGCTATTATGTTTTATTCTGTTTTTTATTATGATGATCTTTGTTTTATTATGATGCTCTATGTTTTATTATGATGCTCTATGTTTTATTATGATGCTCTATGTTTTTATTATGATGCTCTGTTTTAGTATGTTTTATTATGTTTATTTTTATTTTTATTTTTATATTTATTATGTTTATTATGTTTTATAATTCTCCTCTCACAATATTCACCCTCACTGAACTGAGTCATCTGAAAATGTGCTGATTTGTGATGTCAGAGAGACTCCGCTGCATGATAATGTTCAGGCGGCGCAGTGGTTTAGGAGCCCAGGCTCAAAACGGCTTAAGATCTTGAGGTAGAAAAATGCTGTTTTGAGGACTTCATTAGAAATACAAAACAATGTATTATAAAAAAATAAAAAATTACAGGTGTTCCATAAACTCACAGGAATTGTGTAAAAGTGCCCAAATAGTGAAAGAAATAGTAAAATAGTTCCCCTTTAATAAAAAATGTATTGAGGGCAAGTCCTCATTTACAATGATGTCGAAAATACATATTCAGCAACACTATGCATGCAAAAATAATACAAATAAATCAATTAAAAGCAACTGCAGACTGGCAGTAAATGGTTGGTTATTAAGTTTTTTTTTAAAGTGCACTGCAGGACTTTTCAAGTGTCGGGGGCACGGAAGCTAAAAGCAGATTTCCCCCAAGTTCACTGCAAACTCTGGGGTCTCGAAGTGTAAAGCCAATCGTTGGAGCGAGCATGATGGAGTTCCAGAGGTCCAGTCCGATAATGAAGTGATATATAAGGTGGAAGATCTCCAGCAATGGCTTCATATGGAAACAGACGCCACTTGCTTTAAAAGTGAAAATACTAATAATATGTGTGACCAATTCTAAGAGACCAGTCACAGCTGTAGAAGTAGAATTGGATGTGGTGAATCATCAGGTGTGCTGTTATGGTCTATACACATATACGTGGGTGGTGATGTGAGTGAGTGATGAGTGCACTGCTCACACAGTGGTTCGACAGTTGAAGGCCATGCTCACCGGGTGATAGCAGAACCATGCTCAGAAACCCGCAGGCTTTGCCCGATCACATGAGGGTGAAGGCATCTCTGTGAAGTGTCCTTCTAGTTTATTTATGTATTTAAATGCATTAATTAATTTATTACATTGCAGCATTTACTTGTCCTCTGGGATCAACAGAGTATTTGTTTGTACACGGCCTATTAGTTGGTGGAAAACGGACACCAGTATATTCACTGAGCAGCTTGACTTCACAGGACCATCGGGATATCCTGGGACGAGGTACGGATGTGAGAGACAACCGGTTTAGATATACAAGGAATGGGATCACAGACAAGACAGACAGACAGACAGACAGACAGACAGACAGACAGACGGACGGACGGACGGACGGACGGACGGACGGACGGACGGACGGACGGACAGACAGACAGACAGACAGACAGACAGACAGACAGACAGACAGTGTTGCTGCTTGCTAACAATATCTAAAATATATCGAGATCCAAAAATCTGCTAGCTAACGTTATCGATATCAATAGTTACATTGAATTTGATAGTTAATTGAATTGAATTGAATTTGTACCATGCACCACTTGCAAGAAACATTCTCATAAAGTGAGAAAATATTAACATTTGTATGACTACACATGTAGTGAGTACAAAGTTCCACTGGTTACAAAGACGGTTGAGCCCCAGACCTACTTAGAACCTGTCAGAACAGAACCTGTTCAGCCCCAGACCCACGTAGAACTTGTCAGAACAGAACCTGTTCAGCCCCAGACCCACTTAGAACCTGTCAGAATAGAACCTGTTCAGCCCCAGACCCACGTAGAACCTGTTCAGCCCCAGACCCACGTAGAACTTGTCAGAACAGAACCTGTTCAGCACCTGTTCAACACTTTAACATGAGCGGGTACACACTCATGCCGCACTCACCCACACTTATTGCCAAAAGGAAAGGCCACTTTAAATTAGTATAGCAACAGTAACAGTGTATTGCACTACCAAAGCTACCTAGCATGTCCTATATGCTCTGTAAATAACTATGTACAGATACCGAGATGTCACACCATGTTACCTGTTACCTGTTATTGCACAATGTTGTTTTTATTGGATTCTATTATATGTTGTACCACTGTATTGCACATCGTTGCGGGCAAGACCACCCGCATTTCATTGTATACTTGTATGCCGTGACAAATAAAACTCTTGACTTGACTTGACTTGACTTGACTTGACTTGACTTGACTTGACTTGACCAGGAGACACAAACCCCCAACAACTCCTTTTTCAAAGTTGCTTATTGCAAGTTGTCAAAACAAAACTTTGTGTCTTACCTAATGTCAGTGTTGTAGTACTCGAGTCCAGAACTGATTTTCAGGACTCGTGACTCGACTTGGACTTGAGCACTGATGACTCAGACTTGTTCATTGATAATGTACTATTTGTAATATGCCCTAATCATTTGGCATAAGATATTGATGGCCAGTGCATTTGTTTGGCTATTGTGTCACAGTGTAAATAAACTCCCTTTGAAATGATGACCGCTGTGTCATTTATGTTTTTATTACTTTCATTGCTTTACTATGTTTTTAATCTTATATCTTGCATCATATTATTTTGTTTTTATTACTTTCATTGCTTTATTATGTTTTTAATCTCATATCTTGCATCACATTATTTTGTTTTTATCAACCTGCCTGTGAAGCACTTTGGTGCCAGCTGCCGCTGCCTGGAAATGTGCTATATAAATAAAATTGACTTGACTTGACTTTAATGTAGACCTTTTTTATTTGTATGACAGCTCAGACTCAACCTTGATGACTTGGACTCGGACAAGGGTAACGGGGACTCGACTCAGACTTGGACTCGGACAAGGGTAACGGGGACTCGACTCAGACTTGGACTCGGACTCGAACACTGGGGACTCGAGACTCAAACAGTGTTGAAACTTGGGCGCTGCAGTGTTGAGGGCATAGTAGTAAAGACATAATTGTAGGTATTAATATAGACAGGGAAGATGAATTAGTGGAAGAGTGCATGATGGTAGAAGACAGTAAGAAGGTTTTCGTTTTCTTTCATTTAAGATATTGATTGAAGTGTGTTTTTAGTGTTTTTAGGCAGTTGCAGACGTTTATTATGATTATTTAGTGCCATCTTGTGGCAGGGAGACGAGTCACGCTGCTAGGGGAAGCTAGCTACGTACGGGATAGGCTAGACTGCACGTAGCCTTTGCAGAAGTATAGAGTGCAAGCAAAACACTGTTGCATTGCCCATGTTGTGTTGCTGTCATGCTGTTGTCGATGGAACATGTGGAGCTCTTTAGACATAAAGAGAATGAGAGAGAGAATGGAAACAGTTGGGATCTCATTGGTTTATCTGTATAAAGCAACTGCAAAACGGTCATCAGGTCGATCTGGGGGGTATTGATCCAACCCCACCCCCCCCCCCCACCCCTGGCAAATTACGGTTAATGGTAAAAGGGCGAAGGCCTAATGATGTTACTGGTGGTTTGTATTAATAGCCGTTTATTCACCAGAAATAGAGAGAGTGAAGGCTGTGACAGCGAGAGAGAGGGGGGGGGGGGGGGGGGGGGCAGAGAGAGAGAGGGAGAGAGGGAGAAAAGGAGAGGGTGGGGGGTAGAAGGAGAGAGATGTAGACAATGGGTGATTTTTCATCAGCCTTATTAGGCGTCTGTGGAGATGTATGACTTTAGCAAGTGACAGGTTCCATTGGATGTGTCAGGTAATGCATTAGCTCCACAACAGAACTAAAACAAATAACCTGGATGACATTCATGAACACTCTGAACCTGAAGCCATGGAGGAAATTAACAGTTGTTTACTCACTGTGTGTGTGTGTGTGTGTGTGTGTGTGTGTGTGTGTGTGTGTGTGTGTGTGTGTGTGTGTGTGTGTGTGTGTGTGTGTGTGTGTGTGTGTGTGTGTGTGTGTGTGTGTGTGTGTGTGTGTGTGTGTGTGTGTGTGTGCGCGCGTGTGGGTGTGTGTGTGTGTGTGTGTGTGTGTGTGTGAAATAGTTGACTGTGAGTGTGTGTTGGAGGGGTTGCTTCTTTGTAATGTGAGTGAGTGAGTGAGTGAGTGAGTGAGTGAGTGAGTGAGTGAGTGAGTGAGTGAGTGAGTGAGTGAGTGAGTGAGTGAGTGAGTGAGTGAGTGAGTGAGTGAGTGAGAGTGTGTTGTGTCCTACACAGTGTTTAAAGCATGCAGTTACTTATTTGCACCACTTGGTGTGACCGGAGGTGACCTGCCTAGACAGGTATGTAGAAGAAGCGTGAATACAAGAAGTCAGGCTTGTATGCCATGATGTGGGATGCTATGCAGCTAACCAACAAAGAATAGTCAATTGAAATGGATCCACTTTCTCCAGTGCCTTATTCATTGCCATCTACCTCTACAGAGTGAAAGAAAGAAGGACTAGGTGTGTGTGTGTGTGTGTGTGGGGGGGGGCATGTGTTACTGTAGCTGACTGGAAGACTGGCTCTGCTCCAGCTAGGTGGATGCTGTACAGCCTCAGAATTACTGGAGCTAAAGCTGCTTTGCAGCATGCAGTCTATATGATTTCTGTTGTTGTTGTTGTTGTTGTTGTTGTTGTTGTTGTTGTTGTTGTATTTTTATGATTGTATTTTTTTGTTTATCTAACCATAGATGTTATTAATGGTCTCCATCAGTCTTGCATAAAGTCCTCCAGGGGTTCTTGCCTCTCATTTCCACTCAATCTTTTATTTTACACCTGCTCTAAAGATACATCTGTATGCAAAACCCGCCAGTCATGCATATTTAGGAGAAGACACAGTAGGCCGGGGAGACTCATTACAATATTGTGCAGACGTGCACGTCAACCTCCGCTTGTGTCCCTCCCCTCAGTTGCACAACTTCGCTGTCTGGGTCATACGTGAACAGACCGGTTTGAGGAGATATGTCGACTCGTCCCATCAGGTTCTAGCTAAATGTGGATCACACAGGCAAGACCACATAGAATGCAACTGTATGTTTACCATAAATTATTTTTTTAGCAACAATGCTAATTCCCCAAAGACGAGGTCAATGAAAAGTTGCTGTCAGGTCAAATTCAGTAGCAAAGTGAGCAACAATCATCTGTAAAATAATGTGAATCCCTACCCTCCTTCAAAACCGCTTTCAAAGAGCACCTACGGGTGGCTGCAATTAGAAACGGGCCACGGTAAATGTCCAAACCCCCCCCCCCCACCCCCCTATAATGTACAGTTTCTTCCCCTTCGAATGTATATATTTTTCTTTTAAGATCTCTTTCTCTTAACCCTTTCACTGCCACACTACAGAAGGTTAACCCTTTCACTGCGACAATACACAAATGTTAACCCTTTCACTGCCACACAACAACAGGTTAACTCTTCCACTGCCACACTACAGAAGGTTAACCCTTTACTATCACACAGGGTTAACCTTCTGTAGTGTGGCAGTGAAAGGGTTAAACAGTACTGTATATTGTGTATATCTTGTATATCATAAATGTTCTTGATGAAACAGTACTGTATATCTGTATGTCATGTATGTCATAAATGTCTTGATTAATTGAAAATGGGGGACCCTGATGTAAACAAGACAAAAGTATTTTTCTGGTCTGCATCCCCTTAACAATTGTTTGTATTGAGCCGTACTGTATTGTACACATTCTGCAATCTGTTAATACAATTTTCAATCAATCAATCAATCTCCTTTTATAGGTGGAGCTCTCATCAGCACCCCTGTGGACACATGCAGTCAATAGAGGGAAGTTGCACAATGATTACACACACACAGTGTGCAGGTACCGTGTGTGTGTGTGTTTGTGTGCGTGTAGATATATTATCACAATTAACTCATTCAACGCCAGACCCGACGATAGTCGGGTTATCTCGCCAACCGCTCAGCGCCAGACCTGAGTATAGTCGGGTTTTCATCGTTATTTATTTTATTAGCTATATCCATAAATTTTTCATCCATCCAGCCTGATGTTATCATTGGGAATGGGTCTGAGCTCGCAAAAGGGCAAATACCGCCGCCTACGCCTTCCAGCCGGTATTGCACTCTATTAGAAATGGTGTAGTTTATTTTCCGGGCTGATCTGAGCCGTGCTGGTGGGGTTTAAATACTCAGGCAAGGCAGGCCTTTACAACGATAGCATGTAACAGTAACCCTGCCCGCCCGTTCATGTGTAACGCTTGGTAATGTGGGACGGACCTCCACAAGCAGTATTTGGAATGGCGATCAGATAATTGGATTATTCCTTTTGCATTACATCAGAGACCAGGTAAGGACTCTATATATAAAATCTTGCGTTGGTCTGATATTTCTTTCTACCGTGATCGAAGCTGTGTGTGTGTGTGGCTGTTTACCGTTCAGTGCAGGAGGTGGGGGGGGCGAGCGCCGCACTACGAGGGCCATTTCATGTATGTGCGAGGAAGGTTAATAATGATAATCTAGCGTTGATTTCAGGAAGATTCGATAATCAGGCGAAAAATTACAACGTGTTTAGTGTATTCCACTAAAGGGCTATTATCGCGTATTTTCCTGGGATTACTAAGAATCACCAAAACTATACTCATATTCAAAAACGGTATAAAAAAAACGGAAATGTACGGATGAAAAAACAATCTGTTTTGTGTATGTTGACTGGAAGCAACTCACTGACAATCGACGGGTGTATTAGACACATAGCTATAATATAAGACGGACGGAGGCTGGCTGGCTGTCATCAATGCTATCTAGCATTTGGATTACAATTATTACTTTGCTGCTGATCAAGGGAGTTTACAAGGACCGACTCCTGTACCTGGAGTCTCTTTATTCCTCATTGAATCAGACGGAGTACCCGAACATTCCTCTACCCTCCAGGCCTTACACCCCCGGAGGGAACCCATTGTCTCCAGGCGGTACCAGTGTTGCCCTATCTAGTTGCTACTATACGACAGGTGGTGTCAACTTAGACCCATCGTAGGATTCCTGCTATTCTTAGTTACTCATGCTATTGACTGACTTTACGTATATTCTTCGCCATACAAGCGCGACCCTAATTCTCATTCTGTAACCTAATGTTGCCTAATAATAATAAATTACCCTCAAATACTATTTCTTTGTCAATGCCGTGTTCTTGTGGGTGTTCACCATCTATATTTGATGTACTGTCTGGCCAGTAATTAAAGTACATAACTAGCAGTGGTTTAATCTATCACAATCTTTAATACAGTCAGGGTTTTGTAACCCCTCAGTTACAATTGGTCCTTCAAGCCGGAGGGTATCAGTGTAATATTTAATATAATATTAATATTGACATGGCCAGCGGTGAACACTCTCCAAGCGGCTCCCCTAAGCTAGAACGCCCGCAGCGCAAACGTCAGCTACCTCCATATCTGGAGGAATTCGCTTTCGTTCTACCCCCTAGCTTATCTAAACAGACGTTAAATACGGATAAATCGGATAGTTTAAGCATGTCCAATCCTATCGACTTGGCGACCCTGCCAGTAGAGACCCCAGTGGGTTCAAACGAAACTGACTTAGCTCACGGGGGGGACCAAGTGGGACATGACGTGACTATACCTCCAGACAGCGTCACCGGGATAGACCCCGGAGCGCTCCAGGATAAAGAAAGCGCTCCAGGGATAGAACCCGACACACAACCAAGAGAAGAGAACCGCGCCCAGGAGATAGACCTCGGAGCGCGCCAGGAGAACAGATCTCCAACAAGCCCTGTCAGCACCCGATCACCTCCGTCAGTGTCATCCCCCAGCAAGGCGGACCAGAGACTGGCACAAGCCTTGATCGCCACGCTGTTAGCCTCAACCGAAAGAGACCGACTTCAGGGTGAGCGCGACCGGCTTCAAGCAAAGACGCTTAGTGAGCGCGAACACTCTGCCACGGAAAGAGAACGCCTCCACACGCAACTCCAAGCGCAAGCCCTTAGTGAGCGCGAACACTCTGCAGCGGAACGAGAGCGCCTCCGGGCGCAACAATTAAGTGAGCGCGAACACTCTGCCGTGGAACGAGAGCGCCTCCAGGCTCAACAGATGAGCGAGCGCGAACAACGAGAGCGCCTCCAGGCGCAACAATTAAGCGAGCGCGAACACTCTGCAGCGGAACGAGAGCGCCTTCACGCACAACTCCAAGCGCAAGCCCTTAGTGAGCGCGAACACTCTGCAACTGAACGAGAGCGCCTCCAGGCGCAACAAAGGAGTGAGGACGACCGCATAAGACTGGAGGAGAGGCGCCTTCAGACGGAAGAGAACATCGAACGAGACCGCGCCAATGCACAGCGCGACGCCGCCAATGCACAGCGCAAAGCAGAGCGCGACCGGCTGCAGGCGCAGATGATAGAACAATTGATCGCCAGGGCGACACCCCCTCTCTCCGCACGGAGCTCCCGGAGATCATCACGACAAGGGTCTAGGGCACCTTCCCCTACCCGACAAAGCGACCCGGGACCCGGCCAACAGGAGGAACCTGTCTACGTCTCCGAGCCCCCTCCCCGACCGGTCCATACAAGACCCAGCCAACGGGAAGAACCGGCCTACGTCGCCGAGAGACTAACTAGAAGACTCCAGGACCTAGAAGAGGAAGAGGAGGAATATCAAGCCCACCAGCACGAACGTACTCTGGACCAGGAGGCCCAGTACAGCCCCGACTTCAGCCCCGAGTCACTGCACTACAAACCCCCGACCCAACTCACGGGTGAGTTTGACGTACAGTCAGCACCGAGGAACAGCACCTGGGGACCCGGCCTCTGGTACCCACCAAGTACTAACCCACGACCACACGTACGGGGAGACTCGCCCAGGAGGCCTCTTCCCCTACGCTCACCAATGTACCAGCCATCCATGGCATCGTACCTTGGCACACCGACGTTCCCAGACTTTACGCGCGAGGACAGAGCACAGTACACGGAATTACGCATGTGTTTGGAGACTATGATGTCCGATGTCCCCGACGAGTCGTACAAATATGCCATCCTCCTCAAGCATCTCAAGGTGCCCAGAGCGCATAACATAGCGCTGGCATATTCCAACTCAAGCACCCCATACTCCGCGGCTCTGGTGGCCCTCGACCAGCGTTATGGACGCATATGGGATTACGTGATCCAAGAAATACGGGATATCGACCGCCTCCCCCCAGCCAAAGACAATAGAGCACTGGATGACCTCTCTATCAAGGTACAATCCCTTGTGGGGATGCTGGGGTCCCAAAAGGAGAAGGGGAGATATGAACTGTATGCAAATTCTAATGTGGAGCGAATACTGGAGAAGCTCCCTCCAGCCCGCCAAGAGCGTTTTCGGCGGCAGAGAGACCACCGTGATCCCAACGGCCCAGAGCCATCCCTCCTAGACCTGGCCGCTTTCCTCGCAAGGGAAGTTAGCAGCCTACGACTGGACACATTCGTGTGGAGTGGATCTAGCCCAAGAGATGGACCTTGGAGGTCCAACGATAACCGCCGGTCAGTGACAGTTATGCACCAGGCCGAGTCAGTGCCGCAGCACAAGAACCACAGCACCCCCCAGACCAAGGGAAAGTGTAGATTGTATGCCAGTACTGTGAAAATGAACATTGGCTGTCTCAATGTGACACCTTCAAGAAGCTGACCGCTGACGAGGTGAGTCAGTGGATCAAAGCCAACCGCCGCTGCTTCCGCTGCGCGCGCAGCCATATGGCAGCTGAGTGCCGCCTAAAGAAAAGATGCAGCAAGTGCGACGGCGCCCACTTGGAGGTCCTACACGACAGCAACAAGAAGAAACCCGTACCCCCAAACAGCTCGAGAGTGAACGTCATGTACATAGACCCTGCGAAGAGCGGGAGCTCCCGAGTGCTCTTGAAGGTGGTCCGAGTGATCTTAAGCTACGAGGACAAGGTCATGGACACTTACGCCGTCCTAGACGATGGGTCAGAAAAGACTCTCCTCCTCGCATCCGCCGCAGCCCGGCTGGGTCTGCGGGGGAGCGAAGAAACAATGACAATCCGTACCATTAGAAGAGACCTGAAGACCATAAAGGGTGAAAATGTCTCCTTCACGATAGCAGCGGTCGGGCAGCCCGAGAAGCAGTATAGCATCACTAACGCCTTCACCAGCCACGACATAGGCCTGTCACAGTACACCTACCCCATCCCAAAGTTGATGGAGAAATTCGTGCACCTACGTCAACTACCTATACCGCTCATCGACGACGCCACCCCGACCCTGCTCATAGGATCCGACCACGCACACCTCATCGTCCCAACGGACCGGGTCCACATCGGGCCCAGAGGCTGTCCAGCAGCGGTCGAGACCCGCCTGGGTTGGACACTACAAGGCCCCCTCTCCGGGTCTTCCAACCGACCGACAGCCACTCGCTGTCTCTACACGAGGATAAACGAAGAAGACACCACCCTCTTGCAGCACGTCGAGAGGCTATGGACATTAGACACGAAGCCCTTTAAGAATGAAAAGAAACTCGTTCACTCAAAGGAAGACACTTATGCCATAGCCCTCCTGCTCAAGCTCCGCGCCTCACTGATCAAAGGCGGCTTTGATCTCCGGCAGTGGGCCAGCAGTGACCCTCAAGTACTTCGCAGCCTCTCCCCAGAGACAAAGGCAGCAAGCAGCGAGACCTGGATGGCGACCACCCCAGGTGAAGCACAGGAAATGACATTGGGCCTAGTCTGGCGCTTCAAAACAGACTCGCTCCATTACAAATACACACCCCTGACCACGGAGCAGGGAAGGTCGACCCCGCTACCGACCACCAGACGGAGCGTATACAGAACACTCACAAGTCAATACGACCCGTTGGGGTGTATCCTACCTTACACCACTCGGGCGAAAATGATTGTACGAGAGCTGTGGGACAAGGAACAGGGCTGGGACGACCCCATACCCGACCACCTAGCTTCCACCTGGAGAGAGTGGGAGAGAGAACTCAGTTCGCTCCAAAATGTGAACATACGCCGAAGCTACTTCCCACCCACAGTGCGGCTGGAGACGTGCCAGATGGACCTGCACGTCTTCAGCGACGCCTCGGAAGTGGCCTACAGTTCGGTGGCTTACTTGCGGGCCCGAGAGGAGGGATGAGAAATACACACAGCCTTCATCCTGGCTCGCTCAAGGATAGCCCCCCGCAAGCAACAATCGATCCCGCGTCTAGAGCTCTGCGCAGCTCTGGTAGGCGCGCAACTCGCCACGTTAATCCAACGTGAACTCACCATCCCGGTGCAAAGAACAATCTTGTGGTCAGACTCCATGACCGTACTCACATGGATCCAGTCCGATTCTTGTAGATACAAGGTCTTCGTGGGAGTCAGAATCACAGAGATTCAAGACCTGGTAGGATCAGCGTGCTGGAGGTACGTGGACACGAAACAGAACCCAGCCGATGTCATCACACGGGGGATGTCCCTAGATGACCTCACACGTCACAATATCTACAGTGACGGTCCTGAGTTCCTCAAGCTCCCGGAGGAAGAGTGGCCTACCCCCACCCCTCGGGAGGCTAGTCAAGAGGAGGCAGAGAGCAAGAAATCTATGTTCTGTGGGTTGACGCACACCCCAGTCCCCACTGACCCTAACATAGACGACTGCCTCACCTTTGAGAGTGCGCAGCTAAAGACATTCCTGTGGCACCACCCTGAGGTTCCCCCCACTACCGACATTGACGCATCGAACTACGCAGAGGCAGAACTCCTTCTGCTACAGCGAGCCCAAAGAGACTCGTTCCCCGACGAGCTAGACTGCCTGCAGGGAACAAAGCCAATCCCGTCAGACAGCAGACTGCTCCACTTGGCTCCCGAGCGCGACACCCATGGCCTCATCAGGGTGGGTGGTCGTCTGAGACGGGCCCCGGACTTAACGGATGACGTCAAGTTTCCTATAGTCCTCAACAGCCGACACAAGGTCACTGAGCTCATCATAAAGAAATACGACGAGGATGTGCACCACGCTGGGGCAGAGAGAGTCTTCGCTGAGATCCGACGTCGCTATTGGATACTGAATGGAAGAGAAGCAGTACATCGCTTCCAGCGGACTCGTATAGACTGTCGCAAGTGGCGAGCACAACGCCCCCTCGAGTACGTCTCAAGTGATGTAGCAGATGTCGACCCAGTCACCCCCAACACTCTCTTGATGGCGCGGCTGGACCCCGCGCTTCCACAGACAGTGTACAGACCTGAAGAAGCGAACGGCCGAAGAATGTGGAGGTACAGTCAAATACTGGCTGACAAGTTTTGGAACAGTTTCCTCCTCCACTACCTACCGTCTCTCCAAACCCGTCAGAAATGGGTAAAGGATAGAGACAACCTACAAGTGGACACAGTCGTTATGATCATAGACCAGTCACTACCCCGAGCTATGTGGCCGGCCGGCCGCGTAAGCAAAGTGATCACTGGTGCCGACGGAAAGGTCAGAGCGGCAGAAGTTATTGTCCAGGGGCGGACCTACACCCGACCCGTGGCGAGGCTGATAGAGTTGCCGAGGCTCCCTGACTCCCCTGATGACGATCATGACCCACTGACTTTGTAGATTGCCCTACTCCCCACAACAGACATTGAGCAGTTGACTGGACTATTAATCTGTCTCCTTTAACTAATTAGGTGCGGACTAATTAGGAGGCGGCTGTTGTGAAGGGCCAGATTAAACTGAGAATCTACCTTTATTGTTTGATATACTTTGTATATTATTTATATATATACACGGAATATCCCTTTACCTGCGTTCAAACCAGAGTAATATTCGCTCTCCTATTGGACAGCACCCCCAGGCGCCAACGCGCAAGCCCCCAACGGCAGGTTCAAAGACAAGTTCAGGCATGTCAGAACATGCCCGGAGTCAGCGTATTGATACCAGACAAAGACTGCGGTTTGGGACTAGATATTCACTTAAGTATAAATACAGCGCAAGGTGCGCACACCGTGCCTCGTTCAGTACCTTACCCACCTTCACCACGAGTCAATGTGCAGTGAAGTGAGCAACCTTGCGTCTAACAGAGCATTGAGAACCACGTGCGAATAGAATAGTAAAAGTGTCAGAGTTTAATGAAGTAACGTCGAGTTCGACCTAATCTAATGTGAAGTAAATAGTCGTTCATTTATTGTATATCGTGCGGCCACAGTTCGTTCGTGTGTAGCATTACCCAGCGGTTCGTCGTGTTTTTAGCTAGTGTACTTAGCCAGGGTGTGTGGCCTAAATACGTCGCCCACACCCGAGGAGTCCTAGGCGGAGAACCGTTGGACATGTACACAGGAGAATCGGCGTCGGCGATTGCAGAACCATTACTGGTTGGATTATATTGATTTGGAACGTGGTACCCGGAGAAGAGCATCGTTGATTTCCACTGTCGTTTGGGATTCAACCTCGTGAGGATTACAACTCGGGCCGGCCTCGTGGACGGAGGCTGGCTGGCTGTCATCAATGCTATCTAGCATTTGGATTACAATTATTACTTTGCTGCTGATCAAGGGAGTTTACAAGGACCGACTCCTGTACCTGGAGTCTCTTTATTCCTCATTGAATCAGACGGAGTACCCGAACATTCCTCTACCCTCCAGGCCTTACACCCCCGGAGGGAACCCATTGTCTCCAGGCGGTACCAGTGTTGCCCTATCTAGTTGCTACTATACGACAGGTGGTGTCAACTTAGACCCATCGTAGGATTCCTGCTATTCTTAGTTACTCATGCTATTGACTGACTTTACGTATATTCTTCGCCATACAAGCGCGACCCTAATTCTCATTCTGTAACCTAATGTTGCCTAATAATAATAAATTACCCTCAAATACTATTTATTTGTCAATGCCGTGTTCTTGTGGGTGTTCACCATCTATATTTGATGTACTGTCTGGCCAGTAATTAAAGTACATAACTAGCAGTGGTTTAATCTATCACAATCTTTAATACAGTCAGGGTTTTGTAACCCCTCAGTTACACCCACTGTAAGCGCTATTGCGTCTAGCCCGAGAGAAATTCGGCTACGGCTAGCCCGAGAGAAATGCGGCTACGGAAAGTATTCTCTATCAGACAGTCACTTCCTGTTAATGAAAACAATTATTTATATTTGATATATTAACGTTATATTGTGCATTGGAAACACAAACATACTTAAAATTTGTAAATATTATTCATTTTAAACATGTTTATTTTATTTATAGGGCTCTAAAAAAAAATAAATAAATAAAATGTCTTCTTCTCTCTTTTAACCAGGGAGGGCGGCGCTCTAGCGCCCCTATTGACCAGCCGCCACTGGCAGCAACAATCTCGAACACATGAAAACCCTGAAAGAAGTCAAACCATCAGCTGATCACCGGCACAGGTACTCAATCCATGTTAGGAGCACTGCATGATGAATTTTCAAGGCGTTTAAGATTTCAAAAAGGTTGAGGATGAAATACAGCTGGTTTCCTCTCCCTTTACCTGCAGTGTTGATAGTGCACCCACTGATGTTCAGCTTGAACTCATTGACCTGCAGTCTGATTCACTACTGAAAGAGCACTTTAAGTCAGCATCACTGCTAGAGTTCAAGGAGGATAACTTTCCAAACATTCATGCTCAGAAGATGTTGGTTCTCTTTGGATCCACAAACATATATGTGAACAGACATTCTCAGTCATGAAGTTTACCAAATCCAGGTACAGATCCTCTCTCACTGATGAACATCTGTCAGCTGTGCTTCGCATCTCCACCTCAGACATTCAACCTGACTTTGATGTACTTGTTAAAGCTCAAAAGAGACTGGATTTCGCACACTGAATGAAAAAATAAGAACTGAAGAACACTAAAATGTGGAAATATAACAAGTGAAATGGGACACTTGAACCTTTTCTTTTTTTCTGCACAGTAAAAAAACAAGAACTGAAGAACACTAAAATGTGGAAATATAACAAGTGAAATGGGACACATTCTTTTTTTTTGCACAATTCTGAAAACATTAAATGTTTAATATAGGCATGTAAAGTCAAAAACCTTTCTTTACACAGTTACACAGTTCAGTGACTTAACAATTACTAAGGTAAGTTAGTTTAAATGACAAGAACAACTATGTGTTTAGTAAAAAAGAAAGAAAGAATGTTATGTTGCGGCTCCAACCAACTTAGGCTCATCACCACCACACACACACACACACACGCACGCACGCACGCACGCACGCACGCACGCACGCACGCACGCACGCACGCACGCACGCACACACACACACACACACACACACACACACACACACACACACACACACACACACACACACACACACACACACACACACACACACACACACACACACACACACACACACACACACACTCACACACACACAGCTTGCCCCTACCATGGTCCATTGGTCCGGCCTGGTAGAGTTAACAGTGTTCTATGAGGCTTGCTGAGGATCATCAGAGGAGACTGGCTCAGCCACATCTTTGAAGATTATTTTCTCATCACATAATGATATATATTTGATTTGCACAGTCCAGACGGAGTAATTCCTAAATAAAACTTGGCTGTTACCTTGGCATTGCCCTGCTTCTGCGCTTTGTGTTCTTCTAAGTGGTATTATGTCGCTGGTAGTAAGAACTTGTGCAGCCTATACACAGCAAAGGACACGTCGACGCAGTAGAAGTAGAATATTCTAAACTTCTGTTGATTTTAAGCTTCTCACAAACCTCTTTGATATACCGAGTGTCAAATATTTAAAACCATCCCTCTCTCTCTCTAGTTCAAGAGAGGAGCAACAGGGGGCAACAGAATGAATAAAGAGGTGCAGAAAAGAGATGTCACCAAACCGGTAAACAGTGTAAAGAAAGAGGGAGCAGCGCCACAAAAGGAGGGTGAGACGGTAAAAAGAATAGCGTCCGGAAACTGCTTTAAGAGGAGCGAGGGAGAGATTTTTTCTTCTCTTAAATCCCTGTGAAGCAAAGCGACTTAATGGAAGCTCCCTCTTATCAGACATGATGCAGAGAGGCCTTGCCATTGCCTCTGCTCCACTTTGATGTGTACCGAGAGAGAAAGAGAGAGAGAGAGAACTAAAGACCGTCTCGCACACACACACACACACACACACACACACACACACACACACACACACACACACACACACACACACACACACACACACACACACACACACACACACACACACACACACACACACGCTAACACAAGCCTCTGGCACAGAACAATAGATCTGTGCAATGGCCCCTGAAGATATGACTTTCCAAAAGTGCTGGGGTTATTGTTGCCCCCCCCCCCCCCCCCCCCCCCCCCCAGATGTGTTTTTTATTCAAATAGGCCATTTAAATTTCAAATCAGATTCCCATATGCTTCCCCTCGATACTGCTGTTGTGCGCCACTAATACACTTGTGTCTTTTTTTCCGTGTGTGTGTGTGTGTTTGTGTGTGTGTAGATAATGCAAAGTAATTTGAGGAAGGGATTCGGTTGTTGTGTTTTCAAGAGGCCAAGACTTGCCCTCCTTCAGACGCCCTGCTGTAGCAAAGACACAGATAAGGAGGGAGGAATAAAACGCAGCCAACCAATAAGGTAATCATTCATGCAGTTTACCTACCAGTAGTGATGCGCCACACGTGCCTCACAGTGATGATTACTGCACTGTTTGTTCTGTGATGTGTGTGTGTAAGCGAGAGAGCCATAGTGCTTATGTGTGTGTGTGTGTTTTTTTTATGATTGTGTGTGGAAGGGTGTGATAAAATAATAATGCCTTTGTACATTGTGCCAGGACTTCAAGTGCTCACGTCCTCCACACAGATAATAACCGTATTCTGTAATCACCATACAGTAGCTACGGTACTTGGGGTTAAAATCACAGCAACATGTTTTATTGACTGGTCATGGGCAAACAAAGACGGGGGGCAGGACGTCCTCTGATATGTTAATGACAATCACTCGTCCGTCCTCCTCTCTGGGTGTCAACTGCCAACCTGCTCTCCTGTTTGGGCCCTGACACATCAAGCTAACTGTCGCCCAAAAGAATGGCGATAATCTCCCAACGTTTTTGCTGTGTGCCTTCCTTGTACCAACGGCGGTAGCTTGTGGTTGTCGGTCAGCGTGGGTTTTCTACATGTTGAATCAGAAACCTGTTTGTTGGAAGTAGTTGGCCAGGAGAGATACAGCAGAGAGACGGAGGAGAGACAGTAGAGAGACGGCAGAGAGACGGGAGAGAGACGGGAGAGAGACGGGAGAGAGACGGGAGAGAGACGGGAGAGAGACAGGAGAGAGACAGGAGAGAGACAGGAGAGAGACGGCAGAGAGATGGGAGAGAGACAGCAGAGAGACGGGAGAGAGACGGGAGAGAGACAGGAGAGAGACAGGAGAGAGACAGGAGAGAGACAGCAGAGAGACAGGAGATAGATGGGAGAGAGACAGCAGAGAGACAGGAGAGAGACAGCAGAGAGACAGCAGAGAGACAGGAGAGAGACAGGAGAGAGACGGGAGAGAGAGGAGAGAGACAGGAGAGAGAGGAGAGAGACAGGAGAGAGACAGCAGAGAGATGGGAGAGAGAGGAGAGAGACGGGAGAGAGACAGCAGAGAGACAGGAGAGAGACAGCAGAGAGACGGGAGAGAGACAGGAGAGAGACAGGAGAGAGACGGGAGAGAGACAGGAGAGAGACAGGAGAGACAGGAGAGAGACAGGAGAGAGACAGCAGAGACAGGAGAGAGACAGCAGAGACGGCAGAGAGACGGGAGAGATACAGGAGAGAGACAGCAGAGAGACAGCAGAGACAGGAGAGAGACAGCAGAGCGACGGGAGAGAGATGGGAGAGAGACAGCAGAGAGACGGGAGAGAGACAGCAGAGAGACGGGAGAAAGACGGGAGAGAGACGGGAGAGAGACAGGAGAGAGACGGGAGAGAGACAGGAGAGAGACGGGAGAGAGACAGGAGAGCGACGGGAGAGAGACAGCAGAGAGACGGGAGAGAGACAGGAGAGAGACGGGAGAGAGACAGGAGAGAGACGGGAGAGAGACAGGAGAGCGACGGGAGAGAGACAGCAGAGAGACAGCAGAGAGACAGCAGAGACAGGAGAGAGACGGGAGAGAGACGGCAGAGAGACAGCAGAGAGACAGGAGAGAGACAGCAGAGAGACGGGAGAGAGATGGGAGAGAGACAGGAGAGAGACAGGAGAGAGACAGCAGAGAGACAGGAGAGAGACAGCAGAGAGACAGCAGAGAGACAGCAGAGAGACGGCAGAGAGACAGGTGAGAGACAGCAGAGCGACGGGAGAGAGACGGGAGAGAGACAGCAGAGAGACAGGAGAGACAGGAGAGAGCCAGGAGAGAGACAGCAGAGACAGCAGAGAGACGGGAGAGAGACAGGTGAGAGACAGCAGAGCGACGGGAGAGAGACGGGAGAGAGACAGCAGAGAGACGGAAGAGAGACAGGAGAGAGACAGCAGAGAGACAGGAGAGAGACAGGAGAGAGATCGGAGAGAGACAGCAGAGAGACAGGAGAGAGACAGCAGAGAGACAGCAGAGACAGGAGAGAGACAGCAGAGCGACGGGAGAGAGATGGGAGAGAGACAGCAGAGAGACAGGAGAGAGACAGCAGACCGACGGGAGAGAGACAGGAGAGAGACGGGAGTGAGACAGCAGAGAGATGGGAGAGAGATAGCAGAGAGACAGGAGAGAGACAGCAGAGAGACGGGAGATACAGGCGAGAGACAGCAGAGATACAGCAGAGAGACGGGAGAGACAGGAGAGAGACATGAGAGAGACAGGAGAGAGACAGGAGAGAGACGGGAGAGAGACGGGAGAGAGACAGCAGAGAGACGGGAGAGAGACAGGAGAGAGACAGTAGAGAGACAGGAGAGAGACAGCAGAGACAGGAGAGAGACAGGAGAGAGACAGGAGAGAGACAGCAGAGACAGCAGAGAGACAGGAGAATGACAGGAGAGAGACAGCAGAGAGACAGGAGAGAGACAGCAGAGAGACGAGAGAGAGACGGGAGAGAGACAGGAGAGAGACAGCAGAGAGATGAGAGAGAGACAGCAGAGAGACGGAAGAGACAGGAGAGAGACAGGAGAGAGACAGCAGAGAGACAGCAGAGAGACAGGAGAGAGACGGGAGAGAGACAGCAGAGACAGCAGAGAGACAGGAGAGAGACAGCAGAGAGACAGGAGAGAGACGGGAGAGAGACAGGAGAGAGACAGGAGAGAGACGGGAGAGAGGCAGGAGAGAGACAGGAGAGAGACAGGAGAGAGACAGGAGAGAGACGGGAGAGAGACGGGAGAGAGACAGCAGAGACAGCAGAGAGACAGCAGAGAGACAGGAGAGAGACGGGAGAGAGACAGGAGAGAGACAGGAGAGAGACGGGAGAGAGACAGGAGAGAGACATGAGAGAGACAGGAGAGAGACAGGAGAGAGACGGGAGAGAGACGGGAGAAAGACAGCAGAGAGACAGCAGAGAGACGGGAGAGAGACAGGAGAGAGACGGGAGAGAGACAGGAGAGAGACGGGAGAGAGACAGCAGAGAGACAGGAGATAGACGGGAGAGAGACGGGAGAGAGACAGCAGAGAGACAGGAGAGAGACGGGAGAGAGACAGGAGAGAGACGGGAGAGAGAGACAGGAGAGAGACAGGAGAGAGACGGGAGAGACAGGAGAGAGACAGCAGATAGACAGCAGAGAGACAGCAGAGAGACGGGAGAGATACAGGAGAGAGACGGGAGAGAGACGGGAGAGAGACAGGAGAGACAGGAGAGACAGGAGAGAGACAGCAGAGACAGCAGAGAGACGGGAAAGAGACAGGAGAGAGACGGGAGAGAGACAGGAGAGAGACGGGAGAGAGACAGGAGAGAGACGGGAGAGAGACAGGAGAGAGACGGGAGAGAGACAGGAGAGATACGGGAGAGAGACGGGAGAGAGACAGCAGAGAGACAGGAGAGAGACGGGAGAGAGACAGGAGAGAGACAGGAGAGAGACAGGAGAGAGACGGGAGAGAGACAGGGGAAAACCGGGGGAAAAACCACCCCTCACCACCTTACCCCTGATACGACTTGTTTGAACAGGTACAGCCCTGTTTATATGTGAAACTTGCCACCTGTTTATTGTCATCACAAGCTGAGAGAGGGACTCATCCCTCGATCACATGCCACTATGCATAGCTTTGCAGGGTTTTTAACCCAGCCAGTTGTGAGCTCAGCTACGTTGTCTAACGTTACATGAACACACACAACCTCTCATCACACAACAAAACCAGTAAATTTTTACTTACGTAAAAAACAACGCAGTTTTCTAGGTAGAGAGAAAGCTATACCAGCGATCAAGACAATTCACACACAACACATGTCACATCCCCAAATGTAGTGAAGCAACATACGTTTTGGAAAAAACATCGTTATTACAAAACATTCGGAAGGGGAAGGAAGGAAGAGGGGGGAAATGTCCAATGGATCCTTACCTGCACCAATGAACGCAGGCTGAGAGGACTGCAACAGGCTGGTCGCCACGTTGACGAAGGCCCTCGCTGGCGGGGCAAAATAAGCTAAGGCCGGAGCAAGGCTCCGGCGAGACGCCCCCCTCCAACAGCCGATCATGGTGCAGGGCCAACTACATCTTCTGTCAAAGATGACGTTGTAGTCAGAGTGCTATGGCCTGCTATTCTCACGGCTAATGTTCAATGGTGTAGCACAAGCTAACAGCTAACTCCAGGCTAACTGGTAGCATCAGGCTAACGTTACCAGCCGAGCAAGCGTACAGAGCTAGCGTCGTAGCTAAACAGCTAACTGGCTAACAGGTAGCTCAACCCAGCTAGGACGCAAGCCAAGCAGCTACCACCGAAACTGTACAACGTGAGAACACAATATAGGCCAACACTCAGACAGCCGCTGTCTGTCCCTCTCCTCATCCGAAGAAAGAAGAGGAAAAGAAGTCAACACAGTAACACAGTCTTCAGAATGGTGATTATCAGACACAGCGGTGCCGGCACAAGTCCCTCATGGGCTGCAGCCGACTTGAGCGTGGAGGTATTCTCATAACGAAACACCAAACTCACCTCCCTCACGCCGGGTAACTTTCATTTTGAAAGGCGGGGCCCGCACGGTGACAGAGAGTATCCGTTTGTCCAGATATCCGGGGGATTGAACCGCAGTTTCGGATACGGTCCCAGGTAACAAAGCTCCCGATGAGGAGCTCATGTAATGTGGGCGTCAAACCAGAACCCTCTCCACGCCGCTAAGAAGCAGTAAAAAAGGGTACCAGCCTGGAGCCGGCTTTCGTAAGTCGTGCAGCCATTCCCCCCATAGCAACACAACTGGTGCTTGCATCTCAAAACCATCACCCACCCGGAGAGGCAGCCAGCCCTCACACGGCCGAGCGCCTCTCAAGCAAAGTCCAACTGCAGAGCGGAGGTAATACCTGTCCAACTGCAGAGCTGGAGGAATGCCGGCGGGGATTAGGCCAGCGACGCGAGCCCCTAATACGAAAATTCCGGTGGAGGTCAGAATGATCATCATCTTCTAGACACCCCGTGGCGAAGACATTATCGATGTATTTCCTCGAAAAATAGTGAGAGAGAAAATAAAGATATAATGTCAACGCAGCTCCTTCATCGTAGCTCCTTTTCAACTATTCTCTAAACTCAAGTGGTGTACACAGACACTTGATGTTGGTGAAAACAAGGAAGGAGCTGTTAGTATGGCAACACCCCTGCTTATGTAGAGGAGCGGATGGGGGTGTGGCCAGGCGAGTGGGTGTATATAGGTGCATGTGAAGATTTATTCAGTGCTAGTACTGATATGGGAGTGTATTCCAGTAGACGCAGAGCGGAGCTATACGATATATAACCATGCTAGTGGTTCATATCATACATATTAACATTTTTCTTTCATATTTGAAGTAGCTGGTAAATTACTAGTAATACATTGGTTAAAATCACAGACTTGTTCATTCAGTTGACCAGCTTCTACCATACGGTGGTTTCTGTCATAGAATCCATAGTTACCATGGCAACCACTAACTGCAACGATTCCCAGCCTTTTTGCAGGGGACTATTGAGGACAATTCCAATCAAAATAGACAGCCAATGGGAGGCTTATATGTGTGGCAACATCCTGGGAGTTAGACTACTCACCAGCTGATGATAAAGTGCTATATGGATGTTAGGGTGAATGGTAGGAAACAGGTGATCCAATCAATGAATGAATGAATATTCACCAACTCCATGGTGACTGGTTATTGTGCACATTCCCCAACCACACACACACATAAGGGTAAAGGTCCATGATGATTTATTGAAAACCAAGCATGCTAGATGGGGGTCCATGGTGTGGAGGGTGCAGGGTGGTGTGGAGGGTGCATGGTGGTGTGGAGGATGCAGTGTGGAGGGTGCATGGTGTGGAGAGTGCATGGTGTGGAGGGTGCAGTGTGGAGGGTGCATGGTGTGGAGGGTGCATGGTGTGGAGGGTGCAGTGTGGAGGCTGCACAGTGTGGAGTGTGCACAGTGTGGAGGGTGCATGGTGTGGAGGGTGCAGTGTGGAGGCTGCACAGTGTGGAGTGTGCACAGTGTGGAGGGATCCATGGTGTGGAGGGTGCAGTGTGGAGGGTGCATGGTGTGGAGGATGCAGTGTGGAGGGTGCATGGTGTGGAGGGTGCAGTGTGGAGGGTGCATGGTGTGGAGGGTGCAGTGTGGAGGCTGCACAGTGTGGAGGGTGCAGTGTGTAGGGTCCATGGTGTGGACGGTGCAGAGTGTGGTACACAGTCACCAGCCCTGCAGCACAGCACCCCAGACGCTGTCTGGATCAGGCTGCAGGGAGAGACACCCCACAGCCTGGATGAGACTGAGCGGTTGCCCACATGTGCAGCCCAGTCAAGGTAAGGGAACTCCCTCTTCTGGAGAAGGGCCTGATTGGAAGGGCAGGTGGGCTGGATGTTATTCGACTAGCAGCCTCCAGGCTCCACAACAGGGGGCAGCGACAGCGACTGCTACCAGACATTGACCTGGGACTTATAGGAACCCAAGGAGGACAACCTACACTACCTTAGGCTTACTGCACCCTATGTGGATACTGTGATACTGTGAATAATGTATATTTCAGTGGATACCGTGATACTGTGAATAATGTATACTCAGTAGATAGTAAATTATAACACTACCTCATGCATACTGCACCTTATGTGACACTGTGAATAATGTGAATATTCCTCAGCTAGTCAGATAGTAAATTATATTGACCATATTGATCAAATTGTTTACACTGCCTGTATTGTTTTTTACTACCTGTATACTGTGTTGTTTTACTACCTGTACCCCCCCCCTCCCCCCCATGCTGCTATGATGCTTGAATTTCCCCAAGGGGATCAATAAAGGAATATCTTATCTTATCTTATCTTATCTTATCAAAGGAACGGAGCGTCAGTTCACGTTGACTGCTGCAGTGAAAGAGAAAGGAAACGAGAGGTGAGTTCATAAAGAGCTGGAAGAGGGAGAGGAAGCTTTGGACCGGGTGCTATTTAGGAGACGGGCATGGTGTAATCGGAGGGGATAGCAAACAGGTGTGTACAATTAACGAGAGTTAAAGGCGCAGCTGTCTGTCTGTCAAAGTGTAAAAGGGGAAGACGTATGTGTAGACAGGGCTGTGTCGTTGGCTCTGCCTTCTGCCTTCCTCTTCAAATTGCATTCGACTTCAATTACTTTGTTAATGCCAGGTGGATTTGTGGCCATGGGTTTTGTGAGAGACTTAACATAATCAAGAGCTGTTTCCGTCGCACACCAGGTATCCATGTTAATTGTAGTACTGTTGCATAATTCCACCACATTAACCGCTTCACCCGGAAATTTGGGATTTACATGAAGATTTTCCGTCTGGTCGGGGAATATCCACATTCACCGCTGAGTTGGTGAATATACAGACTGTAGACTGAAATACTGTATGTATGTAACGGAGGTACCGCATGTCTATCCACAGTCACGAGGGACTTGTATAGTGAAGTGACTGTGGACGTTAAGCGGTACTGCAAGTAAACTCACTCCCCAGAGGCATCCAGACCCAGTACTTAGAAGTGAATTCACCTCTTGGTACAGTGGTCTGTGATGCCGCCCGCGGCGCGGGAGACCAGGGTTCAACTCCCACTCAGGGCAATCCCTTAACAGGGGTAGAATCTAAACACAATGCAGAGCGAGATCACACCGGTCACACGTGGTGCCGTGACCCGGATTCCCTGGGTGGAGTGAGTTTAGGGGGGTGAGTGTAACGGAGGTACCGCATGTCTATCCACAGTCACGAGGGACTTGTATAGTGAAGTGACTGTGGACATTAAGCGGTACTGCAAGTAAACTCACTCCCCAGAGGCATCCAGACCCAGTACTTAGAAGTGAATTCACCTCTTGGTACAGTGGTCTGTGATGCCGCCCGCGGCGCGAAAGACCGGGGTTCAACTCCCACTCAGGGCGATCCCTTAACAGGGGTCAAATCTAAACACAATGCAGAGCGAGATCACACTGGTCACACGTGGTGCCGTGACCCGGATTCCCTGGGTTGAGTGAGTTTAGGGGGGTGAGTGTAACGGAGGTACCGCATGTCTATCCACAGTCACGAGGGACTTGTATAGTGAAGTGACTGTGGACGTTAAGCGGTACTGCAAGTAAACTCACTCCCCAGAGGCATCCAGACCCAGTACTTAGAAGTGAATTCACCTCTTGGTACAGTGGTCTGTGATGCCCGTGGCACGGGAGACCGGGGTTCAACTCCCACTCAGGGCAATCCCTATTTACCCCGTTGAATGCCACCACCCACTTCAATGATAGCGTTAAAAACGCATAATCTATATTTTAAATTATGGCTATGTGTCTACGCATAATCTATGTTTTAAATTATGTGTCTAATCTGCCCGTCGCTTATCAATGACTTGTTTGCAGTCAACATTGTCGAAACGGATTGTTTTTTAATCGGTTCATATCCTTTTTATAGCATTTCAAAAAGCTATTGTTTTCTCAAAAATTTCAGGAAAATAGAAAGATTCCGTCATAAACGGCATTTATTGGAATATTCTCGAATACACTAGACACATTGTCATTTGTCAGCCTATTTATGAATCGTTTTCAAATAAACGCTAGATTATCGATAGCATATGTGTACTTATGCACGCTATAGAAGCGAGCTGAGAAATCGATTCTCTTATTTCCTCAACAGCACACACACACACACACACATATACACATACGGGACACGCTGAGATATAGGTCAAAACAGCTCAGATTACCCCAAGACTGGTAACATAGATTCCTTACCTTAGATCAGATGTTCTCCAAAAAGATTATTCCAATTCCTGATCGCCATTCCAAATGTCGATCGCGTTTATTGATTGATTATTGGCTGCTGTAAATATATATTCCAGGCTGCTTTCCATCTCACGATCACTTCCTTCTTCATCAGACGGCTCGCCAGCATAGTGGAGCCAGTAGCCCCCCCCCCCCCACACATCCACCACACATCCACAAGTGTAATCGAATGGCCTGCAGTTACACAGGGATAGACGATAGGGGGCGGTATTTTCCCATCGGAGCTCCTAGAGGGGCTGCTGTACCAACGGGAGACTTGGTTGATGAAATATGAATTCAGATCGCTAATAAAAAAAATAAAACAACAATTAGCGTCGTCTGCACTCAACGGGGGGCATGAAATAACGACAAAACGCGTCGCTGGCACTCAAAGTGTTAACATGGGTTGAATCGATACACAATGCAGAGCGAGATCACACCGGTCACATGTACAATCATAATTTTATATATGTCCTTGGGGAAAATGTGTGATCAACATTTCTCACCTTACCATAACTTACATTTCGTTCCGAATTAATTAACCCCTTAATCTCTTAAGACCGACGAGACCGGTACCGGTCCCAAAATGACATCACGTCATAAACTGTTTGACAAAAGTATAGTTTTATTTTTCAAACGTATTCAAGTATAAACATCATAACCATGTCACAACAGCAGTTATAATGTATATTATCATCAATACGTTAGTTTACCAATAGGTTAAAGTGTTATTAGATTAGAGCTTTTCGTTGGAAAATTTGAACGTTGGGAATTGTATTTTTTTGTATTTTTTAGAGGACACCGAGAGCTTTCGATGAACGTTGGAATTTTTTCAAACGACACTTCCCAAAGCCTCTATGGGGTTTCAAGCAAATTACTTCTGTATTTTATATCTCTTATTACTTGGGATAATAAACCACAAAACTTAACGTTATTGGTATATATTGAAGCGTGGTTAGTTTATCTTCCCTATTTTTAGCATGTAGCAACAATTACATTTGAAATTTGTTTAAAAATGGTTGCACCCTGGCACAAATAAAAAAGCTACTGTACATACAGTAGATTTCATTATCTGTTCTTCTTATGCATGCCTGGTGATACTAAATCCAAATTGAACTCGGACATTTGAAATATAAGATTTGGCACAATCCATACATGTGCGAATTGGCTATAATAAGGTAATTTATAAGCCTTCTATTCTATATTCTATAATAATATTTCAAATTGCATTGGTCCGGACGGGAGAATTCAGTACTGTATCTACAAAACCTTCTGTTTAATCATCTTCCCTTTATTCATTACCTTAGATTTTTTGTACACATGATCTCAAGAAGGTAGTGAACGTTTTTCATGTCTGGTCATTCTTAGCATGGTGTTATTCACTGTCAAAGATGCAAAGAAAATTCATAATTCATATTCTCCTTTGTTTCATCACAATTTAAGCAAGCCGAGTAATACACAATATTTCTGACACTGGGAATCCATTCACTGAGGTCCATAGATGTCCCTAGATACCAAGAATATGCAAATAGCCTTGTAGAAGTGGAGCAATATTCAATTTACTTAGGTATGTATTTTAGGCAGATTTTCAGAAAATAGGGCTCTGGGCTTAAGAGGTTAACAGTCCTGCATATTTTGCACACAACACCTGTTGATTGCATAGTGCATACCCAAAGTAATTTGTGATTTATTATACTTTATACTTATAGCACATGCATGAGTCTGGTCTCTTTTGAAAGGTAACATTCTGAAGTTTCTTACACAATAAAGTTAAAGGTGACATGCATTATAAATGTCATTTTTCAGTCTCTAGCATTGTATTATAGTAATAGGAGTTAGTATCAATGTGTTTTTGTGTCTAAATACCATATTGGCGGATTGCTCGGATTCAGCTCAGACCATTTCCTGCTAGATTTAATTAGGTCATCCTGATTTGAGGCATGTCGTGACGTCACCCGGGCCTGGGTAAGCGGACAGTGATGCGATTGGCTCTGTGGTTGGAGCTAATGCCCGCCCACAATCTACCGAGACTAAACAGCGAGTGGAAACCACTTCCTCATACTGGGAGGCAGAGTGAAACCTAGTTTCAACAAACTAGGTTTTCTTCAGAGTCTACGAAAGACAAGGCTTGAATGACAAGTTTAAGTCTAGTAAGCTTCTCTACAAAGCAGCTTGTTGATTATGTCACCACTACCACTTGATAATGGGGGGGGGGGGGGAGTTCTCTCTATCCCCCCAGTATTTGAGGGACCTCACCGAGCCATGTTTTGCTTGATCTTACTGACGTGCGTCGTACTTGGTTTGCCCAACTGTACATATACGAATAACCACATGGGTACTTCAACAGATAAATAACACAAGTGCCATTCATCTTAAACCCTTCTTCTTCCATCTTCAAACCTTTATTTCAACTCGTAACTGAGGTTACCCTCATTTACAGAGACAACGAGCTTACAAAACAAACAAACTAGCTTCAAAAATAGTTTATCAGCAATTTCATATATATAGACACAATAAATAACAGAAAACAATAAAACACATGCTTTAACCTGTTAAGCTGTAGGCCTATTTTCAGAAATCTCGCCTAAAGGTACATGCCTAAGTAAATGGAAGATTGCTCCACTTCTACAAGGCCAATTTGCATGTTCTTGGTATCTAGGAACATCTAGGGACCTGGGGGTATGTATTCCAGTGTCAGACATATTGTGTCTGTTACTAGGCTTGAGTAAATTGTAATGAAAAAAGGGCGAATATAAATTATGATACATTTTTGCACCTGTGCTGGTGAATAACACCATGAAAACATTGAGGTCCTTTTGATTTGACTCACTGAGCTCATTCAGAACCTTCTTGAGATCAAGTGTAAACGAAATCTAAGCAAATGAATAAAGGGAAGATGATTAAACAGAAGGATTTGTAGATACAATAATAAATGATAATCGATTTTAATTATGAATTCATATTTGACCTTGAACTTGACCTTGACCTTATTATGGCCAAATCATACATCTATGGATAGGGAAAAGGCTCCTATTTCCAATGGCAGGGTTGCATCTGGATTTAGTCATTTCCTTGCGGTTTTACGATAAAATAGATATAATTAGCATTTTTTCGATAAATTCGTATTTCCGATAAATCATATAAAACATCAGTAAAAATGAAAATACACTTTGACTGCTGTTTTGATAGGGTTATGGTCTTTACTCTTGGCCAAAAAAAATTTAAACATTAACCTCCTAACACCCAAGGGCCCACATGTGGGCCCTCATGAGGACGATTTGCGACGCGCCACTTTGCCGACCTCTAGCAGCTCGGGTGTGCATTTATTTTAATACAATATATAGATAGAATTAAAGTCCTATTTGTTGCCTGTCAATTGTCCTTGAAGCAGTAGCATGCCTATAAATCACCATAGTCCCAACATTTATCCGAAAACAGCTTCAACAATCAAGTAAGTATGTGAACTCCTTACTAACAGAGGGAGGGGGTATACGGATTGTCTGAGTGGACAAGCCAATTTTGGCACAACACCTCCCTCAGAGAAGGGTCACTCTTAAGGATGTCCCAGAGTTAGAGAATTGCTTGTTTCCCTTGAGCAAAAGGGCCACTGTGTGAATATTATGGTCAATAGCCATGGTCAATTAGCCATCACTAAAGTCCCAATTCTGAGAAGCACCGCCTTGTTCCTCAGCTGAAGCGCGGATGTTCCCTCTTTGTTATACATCTCATTTCTCTTTGGAGGCTCGTTCCCTCAAGAGTATTTACTTTGTGTTTCTAGACAACAAGGACGCTGCCAGCTTTCAGATTCTGTCTTTCAACGTCCTTTGAGCTTGTGACACTGTATCTAGGAAGGGATATTAACTTTCAGAATCTGTAAATATTTCATGAAAAACCATGTCCCTTGTTTTATTTATTTCTATTATTATTATTTTACAGATATATTTGTTATAAGGATAATGAGGTCTTGTGATTATAGACATGTAAATATTAGGTTTATCAATATCGCAAGCTAGCATCTTTATCACGGAATTCAGCTACGGGAAACGAAGAGATGGCAGCAGAAGTGGGCGGGGCATATCAGGTGAATAGATTCCACGAAGAAAGCTCAATACGAAGACTCGGAAACACACACAGGCCGCGTTGATCGATTTTCAAGACAGCATGAAAGGTATCGGGGAGGACTTGAGTTGAAGAATATTGCGCACAACACATTATGGAATGAGCTGCAGTCATGAATGAATGAATGAATGAAAACTTTATTTAACAGATTGCAGAATGGGTACAATACAGTACGGCTCAATACACACAATTGTTAAGGGGATGGAGACCAGAGAAAGACGTTTGTCTTGTTTACATCAGCGTCCTTCATTTTTAATTCATAGTGACATTTATGACATACATGACATCATGACATTTATGGCATAGGGACATACATGACATACATATGGAGCTCATACGGAGGAAACAACCCAAAGGTAGCGCTACATTAAATTAAATCTCCATTCACCAATTCTTCTACGACACACACAGAGCGGAGACATTTGCAATTATTACTCATATCGGTCCACTGAAAACAGTCAATTGTAGCCCCTACCTATAAATCAACTGGCCTCCATTGTGTCGGGCTGAACTGAATGATTGAGCAAAGAAACTCTGCCTGCTTACAGATGCAGTGTCGGCAGAAACTTTACCTCCACTTGCTAACCTGAGGAAAACACACAAGACACACACACACACAGTTACAGGCACATGGACACCCCACTGTTGTCAGCACTATTTTTGACAGGAGGCTAATTGTTCTCGCCCGCCGTCTGATGGGTTCCCATCACTCCTGATCTCCTCATTCCGGGACGATCAATATTCCTGAGTTTGTTCTGTGGGGAGTCTGCTCTCTGAGCCCTGGTCATGCTCTCAAAAACAGAGGACATTAAGTTCAGTCTGACGTGCAAGGCCGACTCGACGACGGTGGGGGGGTAATGTTTTGATGTTTTAAACTGTAGTAGACTCTCTAAAGCTGCAACCCCGGGATTCTATCTAAAGTCTAAAGTCCAGATTTTTCATATATTTTTCCTAGTTTGACTGAAAAAATCTCAGATCACTAATGAAAATGCACGTCTGTTTTACTCAGTATTTACAAACGTAAAACCTCAGCCTTCAGAATAACCGAGTCATTCCACCAATCCAGTCCGATTTGGACTTTGGGATTTAAATTTTTTTACCAAGAGGTATTACTTTTCTGAACACCCCTCAAGATGAATGACATATGTAACTTCCAGAAAAACATATTTCCCCATCTCAGGCATGAAATCTCTATTATTTTTGGTCATTATTGTATGATATGGACAACATTATTCTTCAACCCCGTTATGGACACTCTGGAAGCTCTCTGAATAAGATTAAAACATGTATTTGTGCTAAAGTCAACATTTCTATAATAATTAGATGTCCTTCACACCATTTCTATAATTGCTCGTCTAAAAATTACGTAAATTCCTACACTTTTGCTATTCTGAACCCTGAAATTTGCCTTTTTTTTTACAGCGGCCGCAAGCTTTTTCATCAGAATGTGATTTGACCTCAGATTTTGAACTAAAATCGATATTCTTATGTTTGCTCTAAACGTTTCAGACAAAATTTATCAAAAGTTGAATTTGTTTTTCATAAACGTAAAGAAATAATTAATAAACATTTAGCTGTAACAGGGTTGAGTCTAGGGTAACGTGTGAGCACACACACACACAGCAACATGCACATTACAATTAATATGTATGTGGCATAAGCATGTTGAAAAAGCTCAATAATTAATTTAACTATTATTGTATAACTTCAAAATCAGTGTTAAAATCACAACCCTGTTACAATATCACAACCCTGTTACATTCAAACACGTAACGGGGTTGAGTGTAACGGGGTTGTGATTTTTTGCACAAAATGGTTGCTACTCCACATGTGGTGAATACCAGGAGAGCACATGGCATGCATGATTTAAGAAAGCATCTAAATTTTTTTAATAACAAAGATCATATTCACAAGTAATAGTTTGCTATATTTTTTTCAAGTGACGGTGTTGAGTAATTATGCTTGACTACCATAATATTACATGATAAATGACTGAAAACATAGTACAATGAGGTAGCTACTTGCCTGTTCCTGGTGTTGTGTTTTCCAAAAGACTTCAAAGTTGTCACTTCCTGTTTCACATGCTTCTATGGATTGAACCATTATTTTTGTGGGGGGGAGAATGCTCAGTGTAACGGGGTTGAGGGTTACTGAGGGACAGACTGAATAATGTTATTTTAATGAATAATTATACATTTATTTTGAAATAAATCATTACCAGCATTAACAGCACAGATGGATGTGTATGTTCATGGAAAAAAGTATGGACTTTTTACAAATTTTCTTGATCATATCCCAAATACATTTTCATGAAATGCCACGAGGGACATGTCAAAATACATGGTGTCAACTGAAATAACAACATAATGCATAATAAAAAAAATTACATTCATGCAATGTTTTTACACTTTATTAACACTTTCTATGCCACTCACGAGTTTTCTCGGAATTATTATTTAAATTTTTTAGCGATCTGAAATCATATTGCATCACGCGAGCCTACCCTAGTATACCCGAGTGCCGCCCGCGATCAGATGTGGAAAAAAGCGCCCCCTATCGTCTCCCAGATGACATAAGGGATTTTGGAATGGACTCAATGAAAATGGATGGGGGAAAAAATCCTGTACTCCACATTTTCCAGTTCCAGCCGGGGTTACCACAGTTCATTCTGGATCCTCTGAGCCCCGCGGAATCATGTGTACTACTGTATCACATTGGATCTATACACTTATCGTTTTTTTCGAATGGTGATCAGGAATTGGAATATACCAGTTGGATACCATCTGATGTCAGGTAAGGAATCTATTTTATCAGTGTTAGGATAATCAGACTCATTTTGATGAAGATATAAGCTGTTTTGTGAAATGGGCTCTATCGGTTTCACTGTAAAAATCCAAGAGGAAATGAACACGGCGATTATCCGTGCGCGGCTCGAATGTGCGTGCGTGCACGTATAATATTGATCATCTAGCGTTTATTTGAAAACGATTCATAAATAGCCCGACAAATATCAACGTTCTGGAATATTCCAGTAAAAGACGATTATCATAGATGGTCCAGAATGGACTGTTTTTTACCTCAAAACGGGTGCTTTTCAAAATGCTCCCAAACGGAAATTAAGCGATAAAAAACCAATCTGCCTTGACAGCACTGACTGGAAAAGGATTCTTTGATAAGCGACGGGCAGATTAGACACAATTTAAAACATAGATTAGGCGATATTAAGCGTAACATTGGCGCCGATGGTGGCATTCAAGAGCTAACTCTGGCGCCACCTCGTGGCACTGAACGTGTTAAAGAGGACATTGCAACTGAAATAAATAGCATTTCAAAGCACATTTTGGTAACTGATTAGATACAAGACACTTAAAAACATCAGAGGGACTCAAATCGGACCGGATTGGTGGAATGACTCAACCCACAATTCAACTTAACAGACTGAACAAATCGAAGTGATAAAGTTGATGATTTAATATGAAACGATGGTAGAGAATATTGAATGAATGTAGCATAGCAGAATATATCATGAATGTAGCATAGCAGAATGAATAATGCTAAACCTGAATATTAAATGATAGTACAGTATAGCATGAATGTAGAATAGCAGAATGAATTATGCTAAATCTGAATATTAAATGATAATATAGTATATAGCATGAGCGTAACATAGCAGAATGAATAATGATAAATCTGAATATGAAACAATAGTATAGTACAGGAGTTCCCAAACTTTTTCAGCTCGAGACCCAAAAGAGAAATTTGGTGTTTCCCTGGGACCCAAACTTACAAAAATACATCATGAATTGCCATAACATACATTTATAAACGACTGATAAAGAGCACAACAAACCATGAATTTCAAATGTATATGCAATGTATTTATTTAATTATAAAAGTACATCACATCAATAATCAGAGTGTAATGTTAAGTTGCTCATCACCTCATAACATATGTACATACAATTTTGTAACACTTTTAAATGAACAAACATGTTCTACTCTCCTTTCTATTTCTCACCCCTTTTTCAACTCTCCATTTCTTACCCCCTCCCTCCGTCCCTCAACCTTAAACCCCAACATTGAGCAACATTCTGATAAATTTGTACTGACTTATTTAAAAATTCTACTGACCTGACATGCTAGAAGGGGTATAATATTTAATCTATGGCACAATGAAATCTAATGAGAGGTATGTGGCTGGTTGAATTTTTCAACCAGCAGATCTATTCTGGGCTTGGTTTTTGAAAGTGTTATTCTGAGGTCATGCTGAGCATTTAGTCTGTTTCTGTATTTGTTTTTCAGGTATGCTAGAGTAGAAAACCCAGATTCACATAAGTATGTGGTGCCCAACTGAATCAACACATCTACAGCTTTCCTAGCCAAGCAGGAGAGCTCTGCCTGCTGGAGATGAGCAATCCAAAACTGTGGGGTGATTGTCTCAAACAGCATGTTACTGCCATTGTTGACCTGCAGTGTGACAAGTGCCTCTAACTCTGTCTGACTTAGACCCAGCTCTAATGATGGCACAGCTTGGAAGGGATACTTCACCCACTGAAGGGTTTGAGATCCCTGTGAGTCAGGGATAGGGATGCCCCCCGAAACACGGTTCTAAACGGGTACCGGTTTAAAATTAGAAAACATTTATAAGATCCAACGTTATCGGTTCTGCTATCGGTAGTCTCTCTCTGCCTGCGCGAGGAGCGGGCTGTGCTGTGCTCTTACACTCACACACGCACGCACGCACGCGCACACACACACACACACACACACACACACACACACACACACACACACACACACACACACACACACACACACACACACACACACACACACACACACACACACACACACACACACGCACACACACACACACACACTCGGGTGCTTCAGAACAACTCTCAAGTTGTAGGCTACAGATAGCTCTGCTCTCATCATGGCGGACAGAACGAAACGTTCGAAAGTATGGGTATATTTTACTAAAGTCGATGCCAACAATGCTCATTGCCACAAGTGCAACAAGACATTTGCCAGTAATGTATAAGCGCTGGTACTCGTCAATGTGGCTGGCGGGGAGCTAACGTTGTTAGCGTGATCTCCGGTAGTTGAGTCTCTCGAGTAGAGTAATGGCCGACATTCCGGAAGTAAAAAAACGAATAAGAGCTTCCGATTGGTGGTAAGAACAGCAGGTAAGAATCAGCAGGTGGGTGCAAGCGGTGTGACGTAATTGGCAGAATCGACTGTCAATCTAAATTGTTCTGTTGTGGTCTGACATGCACAAACTCATCTTAAGAACACCACCATGCATTTTACTCTGCCAATTGCGACCCAATAAAATGGGTCGCGACCCTAAGTTTGGGAAACACTGGTATAGTATATAGCATGAGCGTAGCATAGCAGAATGAATAATGCTAATTCTTTGGCGTGGGCCCCATTGTTGACGAGGAGCACATGAGCAACCCCTGCATGTAGCTAGATGTCAGGGAGCTCTGGAGCGATGGTACCCTGCCATGTAGCTCGACGGCAGGGGGCGCTGGAGCGATGGTATCCTGCATGTAGCTCGACGGCAGGGGGCTCTGGAGCGATGGTATGCTGCCATGTAGCTCGATGGCAGGGGGCTCTGGAGCGATGGTATCCTGCATGTAGCTAGATTGCAGGGGGCTCTGGAGCGATGGTATCTTGCCATGTAGCTAGACGGCAGGGGGCGCTGGAGCGATGGTATCCTGCATGTAGCTAGACGGAGCTCTGGAGCGATGGTATCCTGCCATGTAGCTAGACGGAGCTCTGGAGCGATGGTATCCTGCATGTAGCTAGACGGAGCTCTGGAGCGATGGTATCCTGCATGTAGCTAGACGGAGCTCTCGAGCGATGGTATCCTGCATGTACTGTAGCTAGACGGCAGGGGGCGCTGGAGCAATGGTATCCTGCCATGTAGCTAGACGGAGCTCTGGAGCGATGGTATCCTGCATGTAGCTAGATGGAGCTCTGGAGCGATGGTATCCTGCCATGTAGCTAGACGGAGCTCTGGAGCGATGGTATCCTGCATGTAGCTAGACGGAGCTCTGGAGCGATAGTATCCTGCCATGTAGCTAGACAGAGCTCTGGAGCGATGGTATCCTGCCATGTAGCTAGACGGAGCTCTGGAGCGATGGTATCCTGCCATGTAGCTAGACGGCAGGGGGCTCTGGAGTGATGGTATCCTGCCAGGTCGATGGTAGGGGGCTCTGGAGCGATGGTATCCTGCCAGGTCGATGGTAGGGGGCTCTGGAGCGATGGTATCCTGCCAGGTCGATGGTAGGGGGCTCTGGAGCGATGGTATCCTGCCAGGTTGATGGTAGAGGGCTCTGGAGCGATGGTATCCTGCCAGGTCGATGGTAGGGGGCTCGGGAGCCTGCCAAAAAAGAGAAGACCTTACGGGAGGAAGGTAGAGCCATGTCTTAATGAGTTGACAAACGATAGCAACCCATTCCTTTGCTTATAGGAGATACTGCAGGGCTACAGTGGCTCAGGAGGTCGAGCGATCGTCTGGTAACAGGCAGCGTGTCGAAGTGTCCTTGAGCAAGACACTTAACCCCTCATTTCTCCCAATGAGCGAGTTGGCACCTTGCATGGTTGCCTCTGCTGTCGGTGTGTGATTGTGTGAGTGAAAGGGTGAATGTGAGGAGCAAAGATTGTAAAGCGCTTTGGATAAAAGCTGCTATATAAATGCACCATTTACCATTGCGACCAGCACCTCAAGGGGGAAACCCGATATGGGTACGAATTACCATGAAATCTGCATAGACGGATTGGAACAGGCTCCAGTGAATAATGGGGCCACTGCGGGCAGTGTCGCTGGAATGAAGCCCACGGGAGGGTCGGACAAATTAACATACAACAGGGACGATAAGGATAACAATTTTTCATTGACCGACCTGTAGCTTACAGGGATTATGCCAATGAGGATGAGAAAGTAGAAATAAATTGCTGAGACGAATCGGATTCCTGCTGATATAGGAACCACTGTGACCAGCTGTAGCAGGAACAGCGGCTTGCATGGAAAACCTGTAGGGACCATGGTTCAGTCCGAGAAAACCGCATTAGTAGAACGAGAGTGAATCTGGCTATGAGATCCTATATGGACATAGGGTGAGAATCCTATTATAAATAGCGACCATTGGTGAGGAAGGCTATAAATAGAAGAGAGTGCACCCGACCGCCTTGGCACCATCCTCCAGTTGTTGATTGAGAAGAGTGGAATGAACACACGGGAGAGGTGGTGAGCTCGGCACTGAGGATCAGCCACAGACCCGGACACACTGGACGGATAGATACTTGAAGTGGTCACATGAATTTAGGGGGCGCAAGCCACCCTGTGGTATCAACAGGTACTGTAGGCTACACGGAGCAAGGCTCTTGAGGTAAATGCCTGCTACTAAATTAACCTTGTGCAGAGGGTACTGTACAGGGGGAGTATAGTATATTGGATAGTATATTTTTTAAACGTTCTTGTATATTGGAGCCCTCACTACTGAAGGCTTGCAGGGGGTGAATGACCTTCAATAGGGATGTGCTTCATGACAATGTGATGTGAAATTACCTGACGTACTTGAGGTACTTGTACTTGACAAGCGAGTAGGATGGCGTTTAACGAGGCAGGGGTAAGTGGAGCAGGGGAGAGTGAATTCACCTGATGTTATATGAATCCTCACGATAGAGGAACCTCACTGCAGAGTGACAGGAACATGGGATGTTTTAAAACTAAATGTATTAGTATCCATTGGTCAGTTTAAATCGTTAATAACGAACCACTTCACCTGTCTGCAGTTGTTTTTAATTTATTTTAAATGTTTAATTGATGGACCTTCTGTTTCTATATTGTTTTCTTTTATATTTCATTTGATGTATTATGTTTTGTATTTCTCTACGTCATAGTAAATGAGAGCTTTCTCTCAATGATCCTTCAAGATTAAATAAAGATTGAATGAATGAATGAATGAATGAATGAATGAATGAATGAATGAATGAATGAATGAATGAATGAATGAATGAATGAATGAATGAATGAATGAATGAATGAAAGGAAGAGAAGGAGCTACTGTATGTGGGAACATTAATTAGGTCAGCTGTTGATATAGTTCTCACGACAGAGGTCTCCCAGGTGACGTCTGTACGCCTCCAGGACCCTGAAGCGTGCAGGTAGGATTGTGGCCCCTACCACCCGGTCACAATCTGTTTGAGACACTCCCCTCTGGCAGGAGGCTGCGGCCCATCAGGGCCAACACCGCACGCCACAAGAACAGCTTCTACCCCTCTGCAGTGGGCCTCATCAACAAGGCTCGGGACCCCCACTGACACCGTCTCTCATCTCTTCTCCCCATAGACACGAACATGAGTGTGATATTAAGCGTCCACCAAAGATTGAACGAAAATATAGGCAAACAAAAATAGGCGACAAAATGTTGTTGACCATATCCTGTCCCCAAAAACGTCCCTGTTCTTACATTAAAAAAAAAAACGCTTATATCAAGGCAGAAGGGGAAATGAGATTGTAAATTAATCATGCTTGTTGCAATGGTTGCAATTTCGGATAATAAAAAAAAATCTGTATTTTGCGCTTGAATTGAGACAGCGCAAGTGAAGTGAATGATACAGTGTTGCAGTTTTTGGAATTCCACCCTCTATGAAATGTGTTACAGCTCCATATGACTCGGTTCCCTTTGTTCGTACCAAAGATAATGTAATCGTTCACGAAAGTCACATCACTACGTCTTAGCAGGTGATCGTCATAAAGAAAGGGGGGCTAATGGTAGGTGTCCTAAAGTGCATAGGTCAGTAAAGAATAGGGTTATTCACACTTATTATCGTGGGGCGAAATGGTGTGGGAATATAATGACTTGAATGTTCAAGAAAGAACATAATTGGAAGGCGTGGGAGAAACCGGTAAGTGAATAGAATCTAGCCGCTTAGAATAGAGCCTATGATCGACAGTCGATTGCAGTCAATGCAAAGGAAATCTCTATATTCTCTTCTCGTACACCTGAACAGGATTTCATGCACGACTTGAGCATGTTCTCTGACTGGTTCACCGTTATCTTTGATCAGAGGAGCTGACGACTGCAACCCTTGTTGTTGGATATTAGAAAGGCAGAACATGACGTGCTCACGTGTGGTTCAGGCACTACCAAAGCAGAGTGCACATGACAGGTCAGTTAGATGGTTAGATGACCTTATTAAAAATGATGACGATACAAATATATATGGGTCCGCTGTTTTAAGTAGATGCTTAATAGAAATAAACCATTTCCCTCATGAGATTAATACAACGTGTTGTAATGTCACATGTCATTACTGGGATAGTTACAGTGCAAGTCGAAAGATGTGAACGACTTGAATAAAAAGAGTGCAGTTGGAGTCTAACTCAAAGCAGAGTGCACATGGCAGGTCAGTTAGATGGTTAGATGACACCGTATTAAAAATGATGAGGATAAAAATATATATGGGTCCGCTGTTTTAAGTAGATGCTTAATAGAAATAAACCATTTCCCCCATGATATTAATACAACGTGTTGTAATGTCACATGTCATTACTGGGATAGTTACAGTTACAGTGCAAGTCGAAAGATGTGAACGACTTGAATAAAAAGAGTGCAGTTAACTCGTGCTGTGGACTGGAGACACGGTGTGTCAATGCTTAAAGCTGCAGAAGACTGAAAATGGTAAATGCCTGCATTTATAGCAGCTTTTATCCAAAGCGCTTTACAATTTGTTCCTCACATTTTACCCATTCACTCACACATTCACACAACGACGGCGGAGGCAACCATGCAAGGTGCCAACCTGCTCATCAGGAGCAGTTAGGCTTAGGGGTCAAGTGTCTTGCTCAAGGACACTTCGACACGCTGCCCGGGAGGAGCGGGAATCGAACAGGGAATCTCCAGATAATCAGACAACTGCTCTACCTACCGAGCCACTGTCGCCCCATAAACATGTGGACATCTGGGTGATAATCACATGAGGAGCACCATGTGCTCACCATAGAGAACCAAGCATTTCACTATAATGTACCTTATACAGTATGTGAGAAATAAACCAAAAGTTGAACTTGAATGATGAACCAGTAATTGATAAAAGGCTAATTGATTAAATCATATTTTGTAATCAATAAGTGGTGGTGGGACTGGATATGACGAGCGTCATGTGGATCCTACGAGATGACCTGGATCAGAATGCAGAAAGTAGCGGGATGAGATAATTGGGCCGTCTGACAATGTTGTGCATAACTGCACGGTCGGTGCGCCGCGCTCCGAGGCCGCGGCCAAATTGACGACCTACATGCGGGAGTTCTAGTGGTGATCCGTGAAAGCGAGCATGTACATACCGCCACTGTGCTGATGAGGTAAAGTATGATGTGAAAACACTTAAGTCAGGACACATTAGTGCAGAGGCTATTTCCTTTGGTGTCCAAATTGTCCTCCAGGCTCCATTGTGAATGTAGAAGAAGACAGAGATTAATCTGCCGCTGTTCCGAATGCCCCTTCATAAAGAATAACGTGCCGAAATGCTCCGTCGGTCTCAAAATGGAGTAATGCCGATAGCCTGCCATGGGACCATTTACATTTACATTTAGCTGACGCTTTTATCCAAAGTGACTTACAAGTTCTGTACGCCAAGTCATCAGGAAGGGCACAACTCTATCAGATGAGTAACAATGTTCATCAAAGTGTTGAGTGTAACAGTGTAGGTTAGTTTATTAGGACAAGTGCATGACAGTAAGGTTAGTTAGGGTTTGATTTTTAAATAAAAAAATATATATATATTTATTTCAGATAATGGTTGAAGAAGTGCGTCTTTAGTCGACGGCGAAAGATTCGACGGGTTTCGGCTGTCCTAACTGGGGTGGGTAGTTCATTCCACCATTGTGGGGCAAGGATTGAGAAAAGGCAGGTTCTCCTTGATGACCCTCACGGAGCTCGGATAGGAGTGGGTCTGAGACGGCCAGAAGATGCAGAGCGTAGGGGTCTTGAGGGTGTGTAGTTAGAGACCATTGACCGGAGGTAGGCGGGAGCGGTTCCCTTTGCCGCACGGTATGCTAGGTCGAGGGCCTTGAAACGGATCATTTAGACTACTTTAGACTGAATGGTCCACTGTAAGCCTGAATGCTGCTACCTGCCAGCGCAGATATCCTTACCACACTGCGTGGTGAAGCCTGGTGTAACGGTCAGGAGCCCCGATACCACGGTTCTATTTGAAACGCGTTGATGGAGCAGCGAAATAATGATGATTGGTGCGTCGAGAGACGGGGCACGTCTGCATGAGCGAGGCGACGTGGAGGCAAGGGGGGCCAAGCGCCTTTTGAATGTAGCGTGGCGGAATTGGATTGACGGGGGACAAAGGAGATAAATGGTGTAAGAGGATCATGTGATTGGTTAAATGGGACGTGACGGCGGAAAAGGGATTCAGTAGTGATGGGAATTACGGCTCTTTGAAGGGAGACAGATATTTTGGTTCCGTTCCTTTCCATTGTTCTTTTTTTTTGGGGGGGGGGGGGGGGGGGGAGTCGGAGGTTACTTGGGTTTATCAGTCTTAAATCAAAATCTTTGATTTATCCACGGAATAATCACTAGGAATAATGTGATAGGATAGGATTTGGACCAAGTATGACACGGTTCCCTTCTGCGTACCAAAGAGCCACTCCAAAGAATCAGATCGTTTGCAGACGTCACACCACTCTCAGTTCAACTCCCGTCATCCGTTTGTTTTAGTTTGTTTAACCAAAGGATCATTCCGTCACCGTGAACAGACATCTATTTTCCCGTTTGGCATTAATTGGTAGCTCCGCCCATTTTTGTTGACATTAAGGATTGCAGAATGTACCTTAATGGACCCAAGTCATCATAGTCAAGAATTGGCCTAGATAGGGCACCGAGCAGATCAGCCGTGTTCTTTACCAGCGCGGCACATTATTGTACCATCACTCCCCGACCGAATATGACTGCGTTTCTGCCTCACGTCTTGAGCTCATTGAATTTTCAGCTGTCTTGTCATTCGCTAAAGATACACGGCGAGGATTGATGGTGTTTAGCATTAGTTGCTGCGTGAACTGTCTTCTGCTCATCCTATTAAGCAGCACCTGAAGGGGATGTACGTTGGTTGCAAGGATGACAAATTGGCAAGAGTCCTTGAGGGACTCCGGCGGCTTATCTGCCCGTCTAATAATGTAGATTCAAGACGTGGGCTAAGATGCAGGACCCAGCTTTCACCCATGGGAGGGGAAATACAGGGGAATACACTTATTTTTTTTTATTTTTGGGTGGGGGAGGTGAGTATGGTGTTGGGGGGAAATTATGCAGATTTCATCTCATAAGCAATGCCACAGATAAGATGAAAAAGGTACATGCTAGGTGTTGACTACTAAATATATATAACTGCCATGACCGTAGATTGCACAACAGTACCAATAACCTCAATACAGCGTGATCTCCACTGCCGGTATGTTGCTGCTCTAATAAAAATGTTATATTCATGTCGTACATTATACTAGCCACAGCAGTGCCCCAGCTTGCTGCCGGATATCTGGGACACAGAGAGTGTCGTACAATTTCCCTGTGAGTTTGCTCATATTAAACTCAATAATTTGCTGCATAATATAGTCTCTTTAGGGAATATATTTATAAATGTGGTGTGTGCACAGTGGTGACAATGATGAGCTGTTTTGAATATATTTAGAAAACAACGGGATCAAATGACTTTGTGGATGTAATGTAAATCAGGCAGAGTTGTAGACTGCAGTAGCTGGAGGATGTGGGAAATGCATTGGACGATTAAAGCTGCAATCATTATTGTCTTACATCTAGAGGGAAGCAAGTGGCAAGTAAACAACAATGTGTTTCTCCCCAAAATGAAAGCCTCATCACACATATAAACATAAAAGTACCTTACTGGTACATGTCTGCTTGACTTGGAGCGGAGGTTCCTGTAGCACCTCCCGGAGGGGAGGAGGGAAAACAGTCCATGATTGGGATGAGAGGGAGTGCATGTACCGGTGATGGGTTGGGTACCACCCTCTGCAGTTCTTTCCGGTGCACTGGGAAAAGGTTCACCAGAATCTGAGGAGACAGGTGGGCTTTCCTCAGTCTCCTCAGGAAGGAGAGGCGCTGTTAGCCTTCTTGACCAGTGACAAGGTGTTGATGGACCAAGAGAGGTCCTTGGAGATGTGGACGCCCAGGACGTTTAAGCTGGAGACATGCTCAACCTCCGTCCCATTGATATTGAGGTCCTTGGTTTCCACAAAGTCATCACGTTTGGAGATGAGTTTGGAGGGGATAATGGTGTTAGATTGCTGAGCTGAAGTCAATGAACAGCATTGCGGAATGTAGTGCTGATTAGATAGTGTCCTCCATGCTCCTGTTCTGTTGAGGCTCGTGGCAGAGGGGTTTTTCGGCACTGGCAACGATGGAGGTGGTTTTAAAGCACGTTGGGACAACTGCCTGGGCTAGTGACAGGTTGAAGATGTCAGTTAAGATCTCGGTCAGCTGCTCAGCGCAGTTCCTGTGCACTCTGCCGGGGATGCCATTAGGGCCAGCCACCTTACGTGCATTAGTCCTGCTCAGTGCGGTACACACGTCAGTGGGGGAGAGAGTGAGGGGTTGGAGGTTAGCAGGGAGAGCAGCCTTGATGGGCGCCATCTGGTTGTCCCTGTGCATACAAGTTATTGAGCTCATCAGGGAGGGAGGGGTCAGTGGTTGGGGGAATTGTTGGTGGGTTTATAGTCTGTGATGGCCTGGATGCCCTGCCACATGCGTCGGGGTTCGGAGGTGTTGAAGTGCTCTTCAACCCTTAGCTTGTGGCTGTGCTTGACACGCTTGAATATAATAGAATATTCTATCTGTGTCAATCTATTTTATAGTTGTTATCCTTTTTTCTTATTCTCTGCACTACTTTTATTGTCTATTTTATGCTTTTTATTATCTACTTTTATTGTTATGTTTATTTTTACTGTTGTGAAGCACTTTGGGATGCATGCAAGGGGTGCTATACAAATAAAGTTATTGTTATTATTAGTATAATTGTGTCTATTGTAAAAATGGACATCCTACCACAGGTCCATGTTACACTGAGTGATCTGTCTGTCCCAAAATGTAAGCATTATGTTTGGTCATGTGTATTGAGACCTCCAAGAAAATTGTATACCTCTTCTTGTTGATTAGAAGACTTAGTTAATTCAGGTCATTCCTCTCAAACAATCTTAAGCTTCGACCTTGTCCTATTTTTATCATTTATACTCTTGATATGGCGCACCGTAGAAAAGGACCACTCTCAAATGGCCCCCTTACAGCCTCATATTCAATGTTAGATTATTATTTGATCATTTCTACTCTTGATATGGCACACTATAGAAAAGGACCACTCTCAAATGGCCCCCTAATAGCCTCATATTCAATGTTAGATTATTACTCACAGGGGGGGGGGGGGGGGGCATTCTCATTCCCAGCATGCTCAAATAAAGGTATTCATATTCTGGCAGACATCTTTAATGAGGACGGCCTGAGGTCTTTTGGTGATTTACGCACCACATATAACATACCTGGGTCATCCTTCTTTCTGTACCTTCAATTAAAGTTGTTCTTGAAAGTATATATATAAAGTATGTTGGAATGCAACACATCCGTTACACTCTACTCTGGACACACAAGGTCAATGGTCATTAGTATCAGATCTGTACCATTTGTTGTCCATTTCTTCCTATAAACCTCTATATATCGAACAGGTCTGGACATCTTCTGCAGGATAAATCACTGGGAATATACGTATATAATATATTTGACCTTCCTACATTGGATTCATCTGACTCCAAGGAAAAGTTTCTTCATTCAAACTAATCCCGTCACCAGTGTGCAACACTATTTCTAGATGGACACGTAGTCACTATAATACACACGTAGGATGTGATGTGTATGTGTTGGAAACCGGTATATTCCTCATTAACAGGTGCCACGCTTCCCCACAGTTCTGCTTCTTAATGATTTAAATGAGCTTTAAATGAGCTAGAATTAGCATTAGACCGAAAATATATCCTATTAGCGGGCCTAAGGGCGGCCAAAAGAAATGTTGGCAATGCACTGGAGCTCCCCACATAGTCTTTATAAAATCTCAATGGATAAATATCTTTTCATGTTATTACAGTAGCGTGGAGCATATTCTGTGGCTAGGATGCAGGGCGCTCAGGAGGATATTACTATATCCTGGGCAGGAGCTTTAGCTAAAACACAGGAATCAGAGTACTTTCAACAAATTGCATGGTCGACAAAACCGAAAGTGGTGTTTCCACACATCAAATCAAATGGAACAACTTATGTAAATTGACATCGAAAGAGTGGAAGAGTGGTGTTTATTATGGGTTGGGACATAACTTATTCAGTACGGTAGGGAACGAGTTATACAAGTATTTGTATGTATGGACATGTGGATGTGAGTATGTATGTACAGTATCTATGGGTATATACCTTTATATTTCACAAGAGCAACTAATCAACTAACTAACTTGGTTGATCAGGACTAAATTGACAGTGTTCGACGGGATAGCTCTAAATTATTTTGTCTTCGCCCTTTTGTTTATGTGCATTAATCATATACCGTCCTAGAGAATATCATATTGAGATATATGGAGATGGGGTAAGGGACAGGGGGTATGCATTTGTATTTTGTATCCATTGCTGTATATTGTCAACAAGCAACAGAATGTGCAATTGCATACATCAAAAGAAATGTGGGGGAAATACTGTCAGAATTTTTTTATCGCAGCTTTAAAAGTTAAGACTTTCCCAGAGACAATGTCGGCAATAAAACAATTAACATTGCACCACTGTTATCTTTTAACATCTCAACATAAATCTCAGCTGTAAACCACGGCTTCCAAGTCTGTCTGTACAAACTCCAAAAAAACAGTTCCACCCACGCCGGTGCCGCTCGCAGTTCCACCCCCCCCCCCCCCCCCCCCCCCCCCAGGAGCTTGGCACGGACTGCTTTTAGTAGACAGCAGCTCTGCTGGCTTGTAACTCACATTAAAGATCTCAGGGCATCAGTGTAATCCACCAGTAAAGCAACACTGTCAACAGTGTCAACAGGCTTTATGGATGGATAGTATACTGTGCTGCCGCTGTCCCATCGTTTGTGTGTCTGTATGTGTGTGTTTGGGAGAAAAAAAAGAGAGAGAGAGAGACCACAAGAGAAGGAGAGACTGACCATGCATTACTGACTGACCATGCATTCAGAGCTGAGATCAATGTGAGCCTGTAGCTATACCTCCGTGGAAGACACTGGTCCTCAGATATAGATCTGTGTCGAGGATCGATACCAATTAGAGGAGAGAAAAAACTATACTTAAGACAACTACTGTCATTGGAGAGCTGGCGTTTGAATATTAGACAACAACAGATTTTATTTTTTGTATAGTATGAAATTATTTGGGTGGGGAAGAAATGCAAAGAATGATTTTCACCTGAGACAATGTGACCTGGAACACGATCTAGATTCACAAAATAATGAGACATTTTGAAGAGAAAGATTGAATAATAGCAGTGAACAACTTAGACATTAGGCATGTGGAAACAGTTCTGAACAAATCTATAGTCTACCAAGAACATTAGGATCATGTACTACTGGTTTATTGAAGGTTCCCAACCACAGCCAAAATTAAATCAGGGATGCAACCTTTGCTAATTACTCACCGATGCTATGGAACACCTTACCTATGGACATTAAGGAGGCCAGATCACTGAATATTTTCAAAAGCAAGCTAAAAACATACCTCTTCACCTTAGCCTTTGAATACACTCTGCAGCTTGAACTCATTGCATCCAGACTGTGATTGTTGTACTGCAGATGAGAACTATTTAATTGGACTGCACTATTGAACTATTTAATGCTAATTTATATATATTTTAATGCACTGCTCTTATTCTGTCTATTTATATATTCTTTCTATGTCTGCACTTGCTTTTATTTGGTCAGAAATCTGCTAATCGTCTGCTATACCTGATATAGATGTGAATGACAGAATCTATTACACATTTGCCAGGTTAAAATATAAATTATCTGCTAATTGCATGCCTGTCTATAATTATGCCAATTGTATGTGTATTCTCTGTCGTCTACATCACTGATGTGAAGCACTGGGCTGCAATTATTGTAGGAAAGGTGCTATACAAATAATATGAATAATATATTTATTATATATTATTTGTATTATAAAAAATAGTATTATTATTACCAGAGCATTGGCAAATGAGGGGGTTGAGGGGTTGCAAGATGATGCCTATATTAGATGTGAATAATAAAAAAGAGACTAGGACAGCACTCCAATTCGACTTTTTAATAATATATGGGCAAGACACCATTCCTCAGCGTGCATTCTGGCAATTCAACAGTCAAAAGACCCAGGTGGGGATCAATTATAGACACCCTCAACCAGCACAACAGGCACCTCACAACAGGGGGAGCCCCGGCAATCCCAGGCACAGAGTCTCATGATGTAGTTTACAACGTCAAAAAAAAAAAAGAAAAAAAAAATACAAATTATATTCACTTCATCTCCTCATTCATCCCATAGGTAAATGGTAAATGGTAAATGGCTGGTTTTTTATATAGCGCTTTTATCCAAAGCGCTTTACAATTTGTTACTTACATATTACCCACTCACACACCGACGGCGGAGGCGACCATGCAAGGTGCCAACCTGCTCATCGGGAGCAATTAGGGGTTAAGTGTCTTGCTCAAGGACACATCGACACGCTTCCCAGGAGGAGCGGGAATCGAACCGGGAACCTCCGGATTGCCAGACGACTGCTCTACCTCCTGAGCCATGTCGCCCATAGGGAACAAGGTACTGTGGTGGAAGTAACCAAAGATGATAATGTACTCAGTCAAAAGAGACCTGGTTAAGGGCAACTAAGTGGCGCAGTGGGCAAGGCGCTCGCCACTAACGCAGGAGATGCTGGGTTCGAGCCCAGCTCTCGGCGTTGCTTCCGGCTTGGCTGGTCGTTCATACTAATACAATTGGCAGTATTAGGGGGTGGGAAAGCCGGTGGGTGGGGATCGGACTTTGTGGACAGCGACTCCTACAGGTCGGTTGGTGCGCCTGTACAGCAGAATCAGGAATCAACGGGGGCAGCGTGAGCCTCCCACGCGTTACTCCTCGCTGCTGAGAGATCGTGCTGTACAGGTGAAAAGATGCGACGGCTGCCTTCTCGTGTACCGGAGGGGACACGTGATGCGAGGCTTGGTCCACATTGCAGCCGACCAGTGGGAGGCATAGTCTAGCAACGTTCGAGACAGGGGAGGGTAGAATTGGATAATACGAAATTGCGATGGGAGAAAAATAGAAAATGGGGAGAAAAAGTAGATAAAAAAAAAGGGAGACATGGTTAATACAGTTTATTAACTCAATCAAAGTATCAATACAAAATAGTAAGAGTTAGGCTGGATGACTCTCAGTGACAGAGATACCCCTCACCGGATCTTCAAACATCTTTATACATACAAAACTGGAAGGGGAGGGAGTCACAATAATACACGACTTATAGGGGTGTCGTGACATTTTGGGGACATATGGAAAGGGGGGTAGGAAGGAATGGGGGGAGGGATGGGGGTATGAAGGAAAGATGGGTAGAGGGAGATCATCAAAGAGATGGGGAAAGGAAGTCTTAACTCCCACAGTACTAAGGAAGTGTATTTTAACAGGTAGACCATGTAATGCCACACGTGATTCTGTTCCTAACCTTGATGTTCGGATGGGTCAAATGATTATCCTTAATCGGCACGGTAGCATAGTGGTAACACTGTCGCCTCACAGCAAGAAGGTCCAGGGTTCGATTCCCGCTTGGGGACCAGGTTTCTGCGATGCCAGGTACCCAGGTGGGTGATCTCCCAGGCCTTTCTGTGTGGAGTTTGCATGTTCTCCCCGTGCTTGCAAGGGTCCCCCCCCCCCCCCCCGATAAGAGAAACTCAATGGAAACACATGCACAACAACAGATCGCTAACGCTGTCGCGTCCGTGACGAAGACGGACAGGAGCACTTGGATGGTCCCCGGGTGTGGCCCACGCCACAGCCCCCTGCTCCCGGCTGCCCTTGGGGGGAAGGACGACGGGATGGGTTAAGCGCAGAGGAGTATCGCATCGGCGATCCTAAAAGACAATGCATGCGTGTGTGTTCCGGTGTGTGTGTGTTAAAAACGAATCACTGTGTGTGCCGCTAAAACATTGAGTGTCGTTGCATGCCGAATAGAGACCTCTGCGACAGGTCCTGCATTATTATTACATTATTATAATCATAGAATAACACTGTCTACATCGTTTTATTTTTTATTCATCACATTGACAATCCAGCACACATTCTTCTAGATTTTATCGGGAGTTGAGCATGTTGTGTATCTAATAGTACATCTTATATTAGATGTGCGAAATACATACAAAAATAAATGGTCACATTAGTAACTTTGTAGTGGCCTAGTCAAATAAATTGTTAAGTCAATACAAACATGCACGTTTCTATATGTGTTCCGCAAATATAAAATCAAGATAGCATGATAGCATAGTAGGAAAATAATGCTTTTGTGTTGAAGTCCCCATTCCATCCTCTCTCTGCTTCGTTGTTTGTCTCATGAGGACTTAGCCTATGGTAGCCAGGCCACCTGCATGCAAATGGGGCATATGAAATGGTATGGTCCTGTAGGGGTGTTGGTTAACACATACTGTAATTAAGAAGGCTAATATAAATGTTTTGACCCCCTTATTTGAATGTTTTCCTCTTTTGGGGGTATATTGAGGCCCCCCCCCCCCCCCCCCTAAATCTACGCCTATGACTGAACCTAAAAACCAGTGATCTGGTGACTTCCCACAAACGTGGAAGAGGGACCGAGCAGTCAGGGCCCTCTCTCTGTACTTATAGATACCGTATCTATGTTGCTTGCTGCGGCAGCGGGACAAGTATGATGTATGACGGTACAGTCAGTTAGTGTCATCATTTAACCTGATCTACCACGTCAGTGGAGTGACTCCACGCCGCTGTATTAAGATGATAGATTGCATGGATGCCGCTTCGACAGAAAGGGTCTGTTATTACATCATCCCTTCCTCACTCTGTTGTCGGTTACGGTTTCGCTCTAATGGGGTGACGCTGCAGGAGAGGCGCTTGAGCAGAGCGCTGCGTGGCGGTAAGAACGCGCTGAAGCACCGAAGTGGGAGAATGAATATTGCTGTTTGAATAAAAAAAAACGAGAGTTCCAGAAGATTCAATTAGGACACGGGTGAAAAACATACAATGATGTCTGAAATGAAGATTCTCTCCTTGCCTTGACTTTTGAGACAAAAAGTCTCAAAAAGCAGCCAGAGAAAGACAAAGACAACCACACCTCTGCAGGCAAACTGTTCTGAATGTTTTAGAATATATGTCTATATTCTTAGGTCTATGAACTTTTGTTTAATCGGGTCACATTGAGGTTGAGATCCCATTTTCAAGATAACCTAAGCACATTTGCATATTCATAAAACACAAAGCAATTTAAAATGTACAATTTCAATCATAATGATGAACAATATCATAAGATAATAAGATACGATATTTATTTATTGATCTTTATTGAAATTCGGCATCATGGCAGCATGGGGGAGAGTAGAGGTATGGGCATGGTAATAGTAGAAGATAGATATAGGCAATACAATCATAGTACAGTCTGTACTGTACAGATAAAAACAATACAATAGTAATGACAATAGGAATAAAACAATATAATGAATATAATACAATAATAAGTAAATTAGTCAAACGTTTCTTTTACTAGATTTCTTAATTGTGCAGCGTGGTGGTAGACAAGTCAATGCCAAAGCTCGGAATGATGGGATGAATATTGAATTAAGAATCTAGAGTTCCGGAAGCACCCACCCAATACACACAAACACAAACACACACACACAGACACACACATGTTCTGATTCTTCCCAAATCGTTCAAGTGCAGCAGAAGAGTATACGCTTCATGCTTTCTATATCATCATCATCATCATCATCATTTATTTATTCGTACATGGAATTACCACAGTCCAACAGTACATATTCATATAATTCACAAAAAATACCATGGCCGAAAGGAACAGGAAGAAGAAAAAATCTTATATATACCTGCCCCTACACACGTACAACACACCGATAGACATATTGTGTAAAACCAAACAGAATATACCCATTTTGCAAAAAAATAAATAAAAATTTAACATCAACACAACCAAATTAAATCAACATAAATAAACCCATTTTGTCTATCTATCAGTCAAACTACATATTTAGGTTAATTCATTTACACACACACACACCCCCCACACACACACTTATATAATGTATTATACTTCTATATACTATCTCATTTCTATTTTATTATAATATAACTAAATCATACTATTTGTAACTGAGGGGTACAATTCCCTGACTGTATTAATCAAGTACTGATATCATTAAATCACTACCGTCTATGTACTCCTGGCCAATACTGTACATAAGTATTTTAGATTAGAACACTCCCACAATAACACGGTTTTCCACACAAAATACTCGGTTAGAATATTTATTACATAAAAGGAATATTATTACATAATATACTTTGCTTAGATTGCGCTTATAAGGCAAATAGAATGTGCAGGTAAATCAATAATGGATATTAAGGATGATCTAGGGATCTTCTGGGATAGGGGTGTACTACCGGTTGTAAGCCAGCAGAGGGGGCCAATGCTCTAGGAATGTCAATGGTCCACGGAGCCTCAGCAAGACACCTGGAGACGGTGTATTTACTCCCTGCGTCAGCGGGGAAAGCAGCCTGGTAATCCCAGGGTGCGCTCCGCGCAGATGAAAGGTGGAAGCCGTGGAGTCTCTGGTACGACAAAGACGGGCTTGAGTGATGTCCCCACGGGCACGTGGGTCCCACAGCGGTGGGTGTAGACGGTTCTTCTGCTTCCAGCAGCTTGGTGAAGAATGAAGAATAATAATCCTTGCCGGAGAAGTGGCACTGCGGGCGGGGTGTAAATCCCCCGTGGTGCTGCTGCTCCGGTGTAGATATCCTCCGGTGCGGTAATGCACGGTTAAACTTGACGTTACTATACTATTAGCACGGGCAATAAGTGCTCTATGTCGACGCACAATTACTCACTCCACGTGGTCTTTGACTCGTAATGAAGGTTTACTAATAAATAGAGAACGATACGACAAACAGACGTATTAGGATAACACGAGGCTCTATCTTAGGGCAATGCGAGCCCATGCTCTGCCCACGTTGCGTAGTGGGTGAGACGTTACTTGGGTAACTGGAACCAGACTGAACTGAAGGCGAACTGAAAAGGAACTGCAAGGGAAACTGCAAGGGGGGTTCTGTATTTGCCGCGCCGTATTTATGTGCACCGTGGACAAATAGTGCCTATCTCATTTCTGTCGCCTCTCGGTCTCGTAGCCGTGGGCGAAAAGCGGGCATGTTTGGGCAAGTCCTGGCGGTAGCTTTCAAGTCAGCTCGAGGGGGGTATGGCGCTGGCGCCTAGGGGTCGCTTCCAATAGGAGAACGAATATTATGGTCTGTCCTGCTACCCGGTAAAGGGATATTCCGTATATATTGTACAAGGAATATACAGGGGATATCAAACGATATACAAATATTATACATGGGATCTCAGGCAATAAATATATATATTCGGTTTAATCTGACCCTTTGTAACACTATTTATTCTACACCATATTGGTACAGTATTATACAATATTTTAAAATATTATTATTCTATGTTACGCTGCTATATACTATATTACTATACTCATACTGGCCTACACTACAACTCTATGCTACGTCATCCTGACACGCTAAACTGCAATATTATACTAAACTGTGCTATACTGTCTATGTATCTTTTCTTTGCACAACCTTTTGAAGTGAAATATATTATTGGAACTCTTTTCATCGTTCTGCAAAGATTTCCATAGTTTGATACCTATAACTGAGGTGCACCTTTGTTTTAAGGTTGTTCGTGCAAATTGGTGTTTAAAAATTAATTTCCTTCTGCTGTCATCTGGACAGGGAACGAACAACCTCTGTATATTTGCTGGTAATACTCTGCATTTTGCTCTAAACAAAACTAATAAATTTCAGCTAACTCTTTAAGTTTCAATAGTCTGGATTTAATAAATAATTCGTTGGTATGTTCTCTTGAATCTACATTGTGAACTATTCTTACTGCTCTCTTCTGTAATATAAATAATGGCTTTATGTTGCTTTCATACGTGTTACCCCACACTTCCACACAGTAACTCAAATATGGTAGGATGAGTGAACAATATAATATTTGCATAGAATTATAATCAAGCACATTCTTTGCCTTGTTCAAAACAAAAACACTCTTGGCTACCTTATTTTTTATGTACATTATATGTGGCTTCCATGTCAATTTCTCATCCAACATAACACCCAAAATTTTTAACTCAGATACTCTTTCAATATTAACTCCGTCAATACATAATGCCACATTGTCCTTCTTTCGATTAGTAAATATCATAAATTTCGTTTTTTCCAAATTTAGGGATAGCTTATTGTTATCAAACCATATCTTAAGTTTACACATTTCATTTACAATGTCATCTGCTAATTTTTTAAGGTATTTTCCTGAACTGAATAAATTTGTATCGTCAGCAAATAAAACAAATTGCAATATGTTTGACACTTCACATATATCATTAATATATAAAATAAAAAGTTTGGGCCCCAGGACCGAACCTTGAGGGACACCACATTCAATATTCATACATTCAGATGTGTAACCAGAGAGTTGTACATATTGTTGTCTATTTTCAAGATAGCTACTTAACCAGTTCATCGCCACCCCTCTCACACCGTATGTTTGTAATTTAGAAATTAAAATGTGGTGATCTATCGTATCAAATGCTTTTTTTAAGTCAATAAACACCCCTATTGTGTAATTCCTCTCATCTACTGCTGTGGTTATTTCTTCATATATATTCATTAAGGCTAAGGCTGTTGATCGATTTGCCCTGAATCCATTCTGATTCTTCCCAAATCGTTCAAGTGCAGCAGAAGAGTATACGCTTCATGCTTTCTATATCAAGTGCAGCCCGCTTCACGGAGGGCTTTTGATAACGCAGGGGGGTGCTATCGATCGCCCCCGGTTACCACCTGACTTGATGAATAAACAACCAGACGACCAGGAGGAGGAGGAGGAGGAGGATGGCCATGCATGATGCATGATGCCAGCAGCCTGGTGGGAGGAAGCGGGGCAGCGGCAGGAAGGAGATGGGGCATGGCCTCCGGGGCGCCGGGGCGTTCTCTGCCGGGACCTATTCGGAATCCCAGTACAAAGTACAGAGAGATGGCAGGAGGGAGGGAGAGAGAGAGAGAGAGAAGAAACAGATAGACAAACGAGCAGAGCAAGAACATAAAGGAACCACGAGAAGTGAAGGAATTAAATTGCAGACCAAAGGTCCAATAATTCTGTTGAATGCTGCGATGGGAAAAGTAGGTTCCTCCCAGGAGTCCACCAGCAGGATTATATAGCGTCCCGTCTTGTAGCAACACACAGTCCTGCAGAACATGCTTGAATACAATTCTGAAAATCCTTGTGTTGTTGCAGGACCGGTTTAAATCCAGGAGTTGTACTTCTGCAGGATTCCTGTAGGAAGTCCTATTAATAAGGTATTACTATTTAAAGCATGCAGAGTATTTCCAACACGTGCTGGCTTGGCTATCCTTGCTGATGTAATGGTCTAAAATATTGTGTTTCAGAAGACACGGTTTGAATCTTAACATTTGGCCTTCAAAGTTGCCTTCCAAGATAAGATAAGATATTCCTTTATTGATCCCCTTGGGGACTTCAATTAGCAGTATTATGCTGCTAAATATTCCATCCCACTGTAGTTATTTTTATTCTAATTAGTGTGTACTTGACCACATCCTGCACAGTTGTACAGCCCTGGCCTATTCCTATTTTTATTTTATAATTATATTATATTATATTATATTGTGCTTCTATGCTAATTAATTTATATTCCATTTAATTTTATTCCAACTTTTTATTTTACCATAATTGTCTGTCCGTCAATGTCGCACAAAGAAAAATCCTTGTATGTGAAAACTACTTGGCAATAAACGCCTCTGATTCTGATTTTGATGATAACATAACGGTATAGGGTAATGGACAAGAGATCTGTTGGTTATTATGGTTCTGTTCTTTAATGAGTCCTGCAGCTATTCTGTAGAAACGTATTGGAAAAAAAGATTGCATACCTAGGAAACAAATAAAATGTGTATAAACTAAACAAATGTTGTTATTATTTTAAATCGTCAAAGACAGTGTACAAAGCGGTGGGTGTTCAGCTGCCCGGTGAACTGTACAGCGTAAAACCCTGGTTAGTCAAAGCCTTTCAAAACACAGTATGCGTACTTACCTTTCCGGTAATCCTTCAAATCTGACGTGATACGCTCTTAAAAGTGACAACATCGCAATGTTCAAGCTGTTAAGTCTTTCATCCACCATCTTGAGTGCAATGATTTATCAAGGGATTAACATAATTGCACTCGTTTGTGCATACTGAGCATCTTATCTTAAGATACAACATGTGATACAACCGTGATTTATATATACCTGTCATGCCTTTGTAATACCTCTCTCCTTGGCATCCTTTGAAAAGTTTTGGCTCGTCAAAATGAATTACCCTTGAAGGTGACACAAGGCGGGGTCGCAATTTATGGATTTGTATTGACAATATGGAAATTGAAATTAAGAGCGATGGGCATCCCTTTGCATCGATTTCTATTAATGACAACCGTTTACACCGAGAGTAGATGGAGCGGCCCCACCAATTAGGCCTTGGCTGCATGTGCAATTAACTGTGAGGGTGGTAATTATATGGGGAATGTCTGCCAAAAACTCCCAGAGAGCTTTTCACGAGGGCCATTCTTTGTGGAAAGGTCCAGGTCGTGTCTTTGACAGTATGGGGACTAATGATACTGTAAGTTGATATTTACAGGTGATAATATCTGACAACCTTTTTACTGTAGCCTCGTTCCAAAGTAGCTCTGGAGAAGGAAACAGCACATGTCAGCACTCTGCTTTATTCCACAAGCCTTGTTTGTCAGTTTTAGAGGGGCAACTTGTAATGGCTGGGTTTCTATCAAATTTGCTGTGCGCATTCATGGCCCAAAGAAGAGAAAATAAACAAAAAGGGTTTAGTGACCCCATGACAGTTTCTCTAGCGCCGCCCCATCCACCAGTGATGTCATCGGGGACATAGGATCCTTGTGTTGTGTTAATTACAGAACCATGAACAAATGTAGAGAAAAATATCAATATGTTGTCTTATAGGGACTGCTATCTTTATCATTTCATTGAGCTGTAAATAACTGTAATTAAACGGAAGGACTCAATGTCTCTGATAACATCACTGGTGGCTGTATTAAAACTCATTAACTCACAATAACTGTCAAACTAAATGAATGTGTGCAAAACTGTTTCGTGTTTTTGGATGTGTGAGATTATGTGCACAATTATAAAGCATTGTATTTTTGGTGAAGTGCCCCTAAAATGTTCATTGATTGCCTGCCGCCTAAGCCCATAGTCGGTCTTTCTTTTCATTATGTAACAAAAGATTTAGAAGGCCTATTCATTCACGGCATGTTTATTGGTAAACAAGGTGTCTAATAGCATTGTTGCCATGTTGTAGCACCACAAGCATGTATGCACATGCAGCCAATTTATGCCACAAGGTATTTGAAGGCAAGATAATATTCTCAGAGGAATATTATTTGATAAGAGAGAGTGAGACTGTCTCATGCAACTAGTTGAAACGTCGCTTAGGGTAGCAAGTCGGCTCTGGGCGCAGGGGAATCTGGAGATTTCATGTCTGTGGCAAACAATAGACAAATAAATAAATCTCCGCTTTGACAACTGAGACAGCTGCTGGGCAGAATAGACAGCGCATCAGCCATGAGCAAATGGAGGATAATGCATCAAACTGTCATTAATTGGACAATGGACTCCAGGGAACATTGAGTCGGAGAGAGAGAGGACGAGGCGTCTTCTCATTTTTCTAAAGGGGGTATGCAGAGCATGTTTCATCAAATCCATAGACATCCTCCCGCCGATAAAAGCCAGCTCCCTCTCAATCAGCTGTCTCCCGACACTCCAAGTTCCTCTCTCAATACTCCTATGAGCTATGAATTACAATGACTCACACCACAGAAGGGTTCATTGATGCAAGACTTTTAAAATGGCATACTACTGGGGTTATGGTGTGTACTAGAACACAGGTGAAAAACATACAATACAATGTCTGAAATGGACATTCTTTCCTTGCCTTGACCTTCAAAAAGCAGCCAGAGAAAGACAGAGACAACCGCACCACTGCAGGCAGCTTCTGAAAACACTTTGGAATGTTTTAGAATATATGTCTATATTCTTAGGTCTATGAACCTTTGTTTAATTAGGTCACGTTGAGGTCGAAATCGAATTGGCAAGAGAGACCCAAGGACATTAGCATAAAACAAATTATAATGTACAATTTAAATCATAATAATTAACAATACCACAATAGTAACGACAATAGGAATACAACAATACAATGAATAATTAGTCAAAATGTAATTAGTCAAAACAAGGAATGTGCAAATTGAGAGGTGCTTTGATTATGAAATTATACTATTATAGAACTGTGCATTACCATGAATGGAACATATACAAATTTAATTAAATGAAAAACAGCTCAAATCTGTCCATTTCTTTTTTACTAGGTTTCTAAGGCGCAGTTTAGACGGAAGCACTCGCGGGTGAATCCGGCAAGATATTTTATCGGATGTGCCTTTTGTTCATACGGCAACTGTCAGGAATGGAGGTAGGTGAGTTCCAATGGGTGAAGGCAATCACAGAGACGGAGAGTGTTTACTCTTGAACAGGTTCGACTTTAATAGTAAGAACACAAGAGTAATTTCTAAGAGAGATAAATGCTAAATAGCACAGGCAGGAAATAAGGTAAATAGGAGCTTATTGGAGGTCCAGAGTTGAACCGCCCGCGTTTTCCCCGAACGCAATTAGTGAAGACCTGACAATGAACAAGCAGAAGACAGGTAGGTTACATAGACACCAAATACCAACATTCCACACACACCCCCGTGACAGCCAATCAGGAACCACCCCTAAGTGACAGTACTAATTGACAGGGAAAGGACAGGTGACAAGCCCAGTGACATATGCCAGGAATGTGGGTGGTCACCGACCTCAGTCGGTGTCCAGAACATAACAGGCAACAGCGTTTTTGTGGGGAGAATCCGCAAAAAAGTGAAACCACCTTCCTGGGTGGAAATCCTAGAAATGATACACCTTTGCGCTATCATCTGAACAGTCAAACCGCATAAAAATATGACGAAAGGGTTCTCAAGGCTCTCGTCGGATACTGCTTACGTCCAGGGATGCAGTGGTGGTACCACCCGGTACCACGGCGTCCTAGAAGTTCGCTGAGCAGAAGTTCGCGCAATCGCGCACACAAAAATGCGTTCACAATTTTCACTGGACTCGTTGCGCTGTGCGCCAAGTACCCGCCACTTATCTATCACCTAGACTTTGCATAATAATAGGATACCGATAGCATAACAAAGAACGAGAAGAGCCAAACCAAAATACAAGCCCTGTGGGGGTTGATCTGTGGAGCTCTCATGTGACAAATGGTCTCGAGTACTGGAAGGATGAGACATTAAGTTGTGCTTCAGAAGGAAACTGTCCTTCTGTAAACTAAGTTACATTGTTAATTTACTTTGTATTTACTTTTCTAGTTTAAGTTAATTTCCTATACAAACATGTTTCCTACTATTTATGCATAATAATCATCTGTTCTGTGCGCAAGCGAGGGAACATGTATGCGCGTGCACGCACGTGCGCGGGAGCGCGCGTGCACGTGGTGTCCAGGCAGTTCTGATATTACGACTGCACCACTGCTTACGTCACAGGCATGCGCCAGTAGCCTAGAAGCGTAAACAAAGCGAACAAGCATGTCTGATTATATCCACGGAGATTACCTGAAGGCTACATTGGCAGTACTTTTAAATACACAAGAATCAGTCCACCAGCTATCACAACTATTTACCGGCACAACTGCAGCACCCCCTATAGACCTGGCATGCATACATCAATAACGCCAACATTTACTCAAATTTGTACAGCCTCGTCTGCACGCAGAATTCCCTCCCAAAACACTAGTCTAAACGCAAAATTAAAAGTGAGACCGCAAGACGACTTTTGCAGTTTCTGTTCAGACTCTCTCCGTCTAAACATGAAATTGACCCATTGGGACCAGAACGTCAAGCTTCAAAGTACACTGCAGTTTGTTCCAAATGTACAAAGCAAAAACCTGGAAGCAGTCTTTTTCCGTGTTAATTCTAGGAACCTGCAGCAGTAGCCAGTCCAGGGTCTCTAATCTGGCACTAAGAGAACGCCTGCTTCCATGTTGTTTTCATCCACAAAACACTTGTTTCTATATCGAAAACTTTGCAATCTTTTTATCAGTGTCATCAACATGTTATTAAGTGAGGCTTTTGTGTATATCCTCTACCTTCGGTTGTCTCCTGTGCGAGACGTTCGCCTTGAGTAGAAGAATTGATTTCCCATCGTTGACAGACACCATTTATCTCACTTATTAAATAATTTTCCCAGGACTCCGTCGGCTGAATCTGTAATTTCCGCGAGCTTAGGCACACTTAGTATGCTCCCAGACTCCATCCCCTTCTCCAGCCATCCATGTATCCAATTAAGTGCGGCCCCTCCGCAAAAAGCCAGGTAGGCTTTTTTCCAATCTGTACAAAGCATCCAGCACCTTATGATGTACACATAATAGATGCACAGAAAAGAGAAGACAACGTCGTCCAGCGGAGGGAGGAAGGGCGTTTTGTCTTTTACCCCCGACTGTGCCCAAAGCCCAAGTGAGCGTGTGTTGACTTGTCGTGATCATTTCTCAAATGATCAACTATAATAAATAATCTCCCTATCCGTTGCATTTAGTTTATTGAGTTTATTAGGATCCCCATTAGCTGTTGCATGACAACAACTATAGTCTTCCTGGGTCCACACAAAACATAAAACAGACTTTTACAGAAGAGTAAATCAAAAAATTTAACACAGATTTCCAAAATCCATTTACCTTCAAGCATTGACTTTCATATCTTCCATCATATACCACTTATTTTCAGATTTTCATTTCATTGGAAAGAAAATAATAATAATAATAATAATAATAATAATAATAATAATAATAATAATAATAATAATAATAATAATAATAATAATAATAATAATAATAATAATAATAATAATAATAATAAAATAGGAATAAAGTACTTATATCTGCATTTACAGATGCCAGCCTTCAATTCTCTTAACTCTTTCTGCACCAAACTCGAGATTTCTCATGTTTCTAATCCAACCGTTGAGCGATTTTTTCCGATTTTTCCATTCTAAACACTTGCGCAGACCTGCCTGTGTCTCCCTGGCACTGCTGCCTACGTTAAAATTGCAATGAAGATCGAATCCCGACAGTTGGCAGTATCGCCTACCTTTTTAACTGGGTATCTAAAGTGTCTCTCAGTGCCTCTGGCTGCAGGAATCCCCTCCCCCTCAAAGTGAAGCAGTACACAGCCATCTGTCATGGATTTGCTCGCCTGAAACCTATTGTTTTACGTATTCTAGCCAGGCCCAATGGCCTGAATGCCTTTTACAACAGAACTGTGTTTCCGCGTCTCTGATTGGCCAGGTCATTTCTGGTCATGTGACTTGATATTCACAGGTGTTTACATTTTTATTTTGTTTCTATTTTATTTTATTTTATACATATATAGTTTTTGTTTTTTGTTTTGCATATATATATATATATATATATATTTTTTTTTTTTTTTTTTTTTTTTTTTTATATGTTTAAAATAGTACACTCATTTGAGTAGTGGAAAAGGGGTAGGATTAAATAAGTGTATACTTCTTCCTACTCCTTTTCGAACATGCAGATTGAGTTGTTTTTCTTTTTTGTTATTGTTTGTTGTATTCATTGCATGTTCGAAATAAAGACTTCAAATCAAATCAAATCAAAAATGTACGCCCAATCGTGGGACCGCAAGTTTCTACACTGGTTAAGCTTAGGCGCTCGTTCGAAGTTGGTTAAGGTTAGAGTTTGTCTTAGAGCATGGCGATAGAACGCCTGCCCTGATTCCGACGGTTAAGCTTAGGCACTCTTTCGAAGTTGGTTAAGGTTAGAGTTTGTCTTAGAGGCATGGCGATAGAACGCCAGGTAGTTTGCAGGCTGTTAGACCCGGAAATAGGCGCAGAACTTGCTGTCCCACGATTGGCGCACATGGTCACATGACCTGGCCAATCAGAGCGCAAAACTTGAATGCGGAAACGCAGTTCCGTCGTAGAAGGCATACACGCGGCCCAATGCACACCGGTAATGACAATTGCGATGGAACTACTGGGATTATTCATTTTGGAGTACCTTCTTACAGCGTCGTATTTTACCAAACCTAAAACATGCTTTTGGTAACGATCGCAGCTTCGTAAAACGACCCTTGATGATTTTGTGAAGAAACATCTAATATGGTATACTTTGATTTGGAAATAATATAGGTTTCAGGCGAGCAACCCGAACGATTTGCGCATATGCATATAGCACGTCATATCTCACTATCTAGAAAATGAGACTGGATTATTTTAAAACGGGGCAATGTTTAGCGTGGAATAGCGCACAAACAAAAGTATGTAGAAATTAACTGGTTTGTCCATGTTGGACTATAAATAGTGCCTGTCAAATGAGCCATACTATTGTCTCCATAGCTATAATATAGAATATACGATGGGTCCGCAAACAGGGAGTAAAGATGGGAAAACACCATGGCAGTCAATGAGTTAAGGTACAACTACCTGAAATGAAAATAAAAGAGAAGAATGAGTCGCACTGATGAGGGATCCCTCACGTATGTGTGTGCTAAATGTGTACACTGCTGTGTCATTAACTTACAATCTTTGGGTTTCTAGATGCCTTTTCAATTGTCTTTTGAAACTTTATTTAGTTTTTTCTTTAGAGATGTGATCTGGCAATTTGTTCCATTCAGTCATGGCTCTATACAGCACTTTTCGCTGCATTGACCCTGTTTTTGCTTTAGGGACTTGATAGCACCCTCTTGTGGCATGTCTCGTCTTGTATGTGTGTATTTCAGAGCTGGGTGTTAATTGCCTATATAGACACGTACTGTAGGATGATCAGCTTGATATTTCTTAAAAAGACAAGGAGTGATACCGTCAGCCTCTCTTGGACCAGGAGAGCTTGACTTGCATTTTTTTAACATTACAACATGATGTACAGCTTAGGGCAAGCCGAGCTGCTCTGTTTTGAACCAGCTGCATCTTTCCTAAGTCTCCCTTGTTTGCCCCTGACCAAATCATATAGCAATAGTCAAGATGTGAAAGTACTAGTTTCAATGACTTGTTTGGTCAGTTGCGATGTTAAGAACTCTGAACATGATATACACGTTACAACCAATATATTTCTCCCCATTCTTATCACCACTGATTGTATGTCTCGTCCATTGATAGTTTGTTCACTAGAGTAACTCCTAGGAGCTTAGTTTCCTCCACCTGCTCAACCATTAACATTAGATTTAACTGTGGTTTATGACGTAGTACATGATTTGTTCCAAATACAATGCTTTTAGTTTTTTTTATGTTGAGCACAAGTTTGTTGCTATTCACCCATTTCAGTACCGTTTCCAGTTCTTTGTTCAGAATCTCAGTGACATGTGTATATATTGTCGGGTCATCAGAGTACATGGAGACATGTGATTTTTCAAGAGCCAAAGGGAAATCATTAGTAAACATTTTACATTTTACAAATGTTCCACTCACCACACATCTAGCATCAGAGACTGCCATTAAAATATACCCTTTGAGACCTGTTATAGCTCTCTACCCATGATATCGCCCTTGGGGCAAAGCCATAACACTCCAGTTTCACAAGTAGTATTCTATGATCTATCACATCAAATGCAGCGTGATCCAGTCAAATAGTGATGCCTACTCTAAACATGTTTTCTTAAATGCGGCTGCATGGCATAACTGATGGAATACAGTGCTATTGAGTGTTGAACACACTATTACTTTATCAGTTAACCTCTTAAGCCCTAGCCATATGTTCTAAAGATTTTCCTAAAAGTACATACCCATAAATTGTAATGAACCAAAGGAGAATATACTTTTATTTTATATTTGGCAGTGAATAACACCATGCTAACATTGACCAAAAGTGACTACTGAGCTCATTCAACACCTGCTTGAGATCCGGTGTACTAAAAATCTAAGCAAATTAACAAAGGACAGATGATTTAGAGGGGATTTGTAGATAGTGTAAGTACAGTTACTTTTGTATAATGTCCATAGCTCTGCCATTTTTTACCGGATTGTGAGAAGTTTTTTTTTCTAGACGTTCACAGAAAGGTAAAAAAGCAATAACGTTGACTGTATTGATCTATTTGTGATGTGAAATGCATCTCGGCCGGTCAGGCTTAAGAGGTTAACCCCTTAACAGTCAGGCGCATTTTGCATAAAACGCCTGTCAATTGCATACCAAAAGTATTTTTTTAATACTTTATACTTATAGCTCATGCATGAGTCTGGTAACATTCTGAACAAATCACTTTAGAGTGCTAATGTAATAGAGAAACATAGGTTTAAAATATTTGCTCCTTACTTTTGTGTTGACTTGTTGCCAGATGCCTGTTTTTGGGTTCCAGCTGAGAGGTAGGAGCTTACGGTTAAAAAGCCTGACGTCTTATAGTCATACAGGTCCAAAGTTTATACAAATCCCACAGAAAATTTGTGTTTTACAAAGGTTTTTGTAATGCGTGTACTGCAATAATTCAGCGTGATACTACCCATTCATTCAGACGGCGAGTTAAAACAAAGAACTTGTTGGTCTTCTTATGCCCCCTTCTTGTTGCAATCAGCGCTCGTCTGGGATCGCTCTCCTTGGCTACAACAGGTGGGAGCTATGGTGATGTGTGTCTGTGTTTGTGTATATGGTGGGGGGCAGGTTGGGATATTAAAAGCTTCATTGGGGTCATCAGGTGGGCACCCTCCTTCACTGGTGTTCCGATGACACAACATCTCCAGAAGGCTCATCAGCAACATCTGGCTTCCCATGTGTGCCCCCCCCCCTTTTATACCTGGTGCCGCTGGTGTTATCTCGGGTCCCAGGCTGCGCCGCTCCTCTTAATCCAAAAACACAGACTTGTTTGCTCGGCAATGCCTGGAGAGGCCTTTGATGGCTTGACATCGGGCAATCTGAAAAAAATTTATCCTCTCTACAATTAGCTGGAGGTTTACAGTATAGTGTGGTCGGCGAAATAGTTCTGTTTCAAATGGAACTGTTGTTTGACTGCAATACATTTCACAGGAGAAGCAGACTGAGACCGGTAATAATACACCCTGAGCTTCCCGTCTCGGAGAAGCACATTTATTGTTGTTTTTGCAAAGAATTGCCCATTATCTGCTATTGTTGCCCAGTGAGAGCCTGCAGGGAGATTGTAGCTCAATACTGGACCGATCAGTGAAATTATGGTCTTGTGTCTAGTACATGGTACAGACAATGAATAGGGTCTAAGGTCCAAAAGTTATCCTTTAAGCAGTCTGGTGGTTAACTTGCCTACAAAGCCTCTGCAGCCAACTTCAACCGGGCAAACCTAATGCCTAATTTATACTCAGACATCAAAGTGGTTGCGGATGTTGCGGCGAGCCTGCCGAGCTCCCACAAGCCTACCGGCGCCGATGTGCAGCTGGCCAAACATTTTACTGGTGACGAGCTGACGTGGACAGCGCAGAGCTGTGATTGGCCGCTTCGTTTATACTCAGTATCAATTCAATATGGCGACTGGGTGGCGTAGCAGAGATTGCGCTCGTCACCAATGCAAGAGGCTGCGGTCTCGACTCCCGGAGTCAGCATTGCCTGCGGCTTGGGCCAGTCGTCATACTATCTCAATTGGCAGAGGTAGTGGGTGGAAAGTCGATGGGTGGGGATTGGACGTTGTGGACAGCGACTCCTACAGGTCGGTTTGGTGACGCCTGTTCAGCATAGTCAGGAAGTATCGGGGGCAGCATGAGCCTCCCACGCGTTATTCCTCGCCACTGAGAGACGCGCTGTCTGGTGAAAAGATGCGACAGGCTGCCTCCTTGTGTACCGGAGGGGACACGTGATGTAGGGCTTCTATCCTCACTACAGCCGACCAGTGGGAGGCATAGTCTAGCAACGTTCAAGACAGGGGAGGGGAGAATTGAAGGGGAGAATTGGCGACACGAAATTGGGATGGCAGAAAAATAGAAAAATAAGGAGAAAAGGTGGATACAAAAAAGTATCAATTCAATATTCAGCATCCAATAACAACTGATTGCTGAGGTGTCCACTGTTACACTACTGTATGTTATTCAGAAAGACTCCTTGAAAATGGTAATTAAAGGACCCATACCAGACATGTGGGTTCCAAGTCATTCATGCCTTGAAACACATTATTTTCTCATTACTGAAAGATTTCAGTTATTTTCTGAGGGATTTCTAAAACACATTTTCTGAATGTGTTTTAAACACCACTCAAGGCGGTCGGGTGGCATTTTTCATCTGTGGGGGCACATGGTTAAGTTTAGACCATTGGAAGGGCACCAATGGGTATGTCCTCTCATTTTCGACACTCAAAATGGCATTTTAGCGCAATATTTTCAACTGTGGGGGGCACATGGTCAAGTTTAACCATTGGAGGGGCACCAATAGGGCACGTCCTCTCGCTTTTGCCACTCAAAAGGGCACTTTAGCGCGATGTTTTCAACTGTGGGGGCACATGGTCAAGTTTAGACCATTGGAAGGGCACCAATGGGCATGTCCTCTCATTTTCGCCACTCAAAAGGGCACTTTAGCGCAATGTTTTCAACTGTGGGTGGGGGCACATGGTCACGTTTAACCATTAGAGGCGCACCAATAGTTTCAACTTCAAGTTTCTTTATTAGTTGTCAGACAGAAGTACAGAATACTTTTATACAAAATGCTTCTTTCTGTTACGCTCCAGAGACTGTGCTAGACAAAAAAGATAAGTATAAAATAAAATAAGTATAGCAAGTAAAAAATAGAAGTCACGTACGTAGACACAAGTGTTCAGTATGTACATATTTACAATGTTCAATGCAGAGTAGAAGTAAGTGAGTTACCATACAATATACTATTCAATATACTAATATACAATATACTATATAGTGCAAAGCAGAAATGGGATGAGGTACAATTTAGGTAAAATTTACAGTAAGGTGTACTGAGGTATGGGTTGTAGTGCAAATTCTTTGCCAATAAATATAAAGTGTGTTTAGGTGTTCTAAAGTGTATAGAGTGGGTGCTGCAGTGAGTTGTTTGTTTAAAGTGAGTGTGTGCGTGTGGATGTGTGTGCTGTGAGTGCATTTGATGGTTGTTGCATAGTGTTATTGTTCGTTGAGCAACCTGATGGCCTGGGGATAGAAGCTTCTTCTGAGTCTTTCTGTGCTTGCCATGAGACTCCGGTATCGCTTGCCTGACCGCAGCAGTTCAAAGAGGCAGTTGTCTTGCAGGCCTCCCGGCAAGCCTCTCCTGGTATTTAAATCCAGCCTCTTCCAATTACTGGTCATTTGCCAGTTGCCACCAGGAAGAGCAGAGCACCGCCCCGGGACACCAAACATGTAAGACAAAGAAACAGCATGAGCAAACAATTATGATAAACAATGTAAACTAAGTGTGCACTAACTTAGGACCTTGTAATATATCATAATGCAAATAAAGATGGAAGTATGGTATATGAAACAATAATAATGTGTGGTGTCATTATTTGATTTGTGTATGGGTATTATGGATGTTAAACAATGCATAAGGACCAAATGAAAAGAAAGGGAGTGTAGTGAGGGGGTGTAGTGGTTACCGACATTAGTGCTGATGTGCGGCAAATGGTGTGGCCGTCACACACTCCCCCCCTTCAGGAATCTCGCTGGGACAGCGGGAGAGGTAATCGGCAGTTGCATTGTCCCGGCCCGGGATGTGATGAATGGTGAACCGGAATGGCTGCATGGACAGGTACCAGCGTGTTATCCTCCCATTGGTGTCCTTCATCCTCTCCAGCCATTTCAGTGCCTTGTGGTCAGTTTCCACGGTAAACTCCCTTCCCAGGAGGTAGTACTTAAGGGAATCGAGGGCCAACTTCACCGCCAGGCACTCCTTCTCTATAGTGGAATAGTGGACCTCCCTAGGGAACAGCTTGCGGCTGATGAAGGCCACAGGATGGCGGTCCTCTGGCAGCCCTTGCAGGAGAACAGCACCAAGCCCACGATCTGAAGCATCAGTTTGCAAGATAAAATGTTCATCAAAATCAGGGCTATACAGTACTGGGTTCTTACTCAGAGCCTGCTGCATGTCCTGGAAAGCCGCTTCCGCCTCAGTTGTCCACTGGAGCTGGTTTGGGCCTTTCAGGCTAGTCAAATCCGTTAGGATGGCAGCCCTAGCAGAGTAGTTAGGAATGAACCGGTGGTACCAACCTGACATTCCCATGAAGGACTTGAGCTGCTTTCTTGTTTGAGGCAGTGGACAGGACTCTAGGGCATGGACCTTCTGGACCTGGGGCTTTATCACACCATTTCCAATGACATAGCCAAGGTACTCAGTCTCTGTTTTGGCAAAAGCACACTTTGAGGGGTTGATGATCAGACCTGCAGATCGCAGACGCTCAAAGACCACTCCCAGGTGTTCCAGGTGAGTTTCCCAGGTGGAGCTGTGAATGACAATGTCATCGAGATAGGCAGATGAAAAATCAGACAACCCGGACAGTACCTGATACATGAGCCTCTGGAATGTAGCCGGGGCTCCATGTAATCCAAACGGCAGTACATTGAACTGGTAGAGACCCCACGGTGTCCGAAAGGCAGTCAGCTCCCGTGATCCCTGGGTCAGAGGGACTTGCCAATAGCCCTTGCACAGGTCGATGGTTGTCAAGTACTTTGCCTTACCCAAGCGCTCAATAAGATCATCAATGCGAGGGGTTGGATAAGAATCAAACTTAGAAACTGAATTCAAGTATCGGAAGTCAATACAGAACCTTATTGTGCCATCCTTCTTCGGTACCAGGACGATCGGATTGCACCACTCGCTCTTTGAGGCCTCAATGATTCCCAGGGACAACATCAGGTCCACTTCCTTCTTCAGGGAGATCAGGAGTCTCTCTGGTATCCTGTAACTCATACGCCTCACAGGTGCATTCTCATTCAACACAATGTCATGGTGTACCAAATCAGTGAGGCCAGGATTCTCCTGAAACATTTCGGGATCACAAAGGGCTCTCACCTGCGATTGTCGATCCTCTGGAAGATGGCTCAAGTCAGGGAGGGAGGAGGTTGGTACAGGCAGATACTGTTCATTGACATCCTCTTCATCCTCCACCCTCCTGATCAGCAACACCTCTTTCACCGGTCTTGGCATCCATTCCTTGAGGAGGTTTACATGTAACACTCTAGCAGAGCGTCTCTTCCCAGGGGTAGAAACCTCGTAAGTGGTAGGTCCCAACCTCCTCTTCACTTTAAAGGGTCCTTGCCACCTAGCCAACAACTTGCTCTCTTCAGTGGGAAGCATCACCAACACTTCTTGGCCAGGATCAAAACTCCTTCCCCGGGCTGACCGGTCATACCAGGCTTTCTGGTGCTGTTGTGCCTCCGACATGTGTTCCTGTGCCAGAGAACTCATCCTCTCCAACTTGTCTCTCATCTGGACAACATAGGAAACAACATTAATGGGCTCATCACTCCCTCTGTCTCCCTCCCATATCTCTTTAAGCAGGGTTAGAGGCCCCCTTACCTCATGACCATAGAGCAGTTCAAAGGGTGAGAAACCTGTGGAGGCCTGGGGAACTTCTCTATAGGCAAATAGGATGTAGGGAAGCCATTGGTCCCAATCAGAGCCAGTGTCATCCACAAACTTACGAAGCATTTGCTTAAGGGTCTGATTGAATCTCTCGGTTAACCCATCCGTTTGTGGATGATAGGGTGTGGTTCGCAGGCTTCTGATACCCAGCAGTTGGTATACCTCCTTCAGCAATTTGGACATGAAGTTGGTTCCCTGGTCAGTAAGTATCTCTCTGGGGAACCCTACCCTAGAGAAAAACTGTACCAGGCAGAAAGCAACAGACTTGGCTTTGATCGATTTTAGAGGAAAGACTTCAGGGTATTTCGTGGCATAATCAGTGATCACAAGCATGAAACGATTCCCTGACTTGCTTCTCTCTACAGGGCCAACAATGTCCATTCCCAGACGATCAAACGGAGTACTAATAATAGGCAGAGGTTGGAGGGGAGCTCTGGGGGGGCCCTTGGGTGAGGTCTTTTGACATTGAGGGCAACTCCTACAGAACTGGGCAACATCTGCACGTAAGCCGGGCCAATGGAAACTGCGTTGAATCCGAGCAATTGTTTTATGTTTTCCCAGGTGGCCAGCCCAGGGAAAAGAGTGACCCAAGGAGAGTACAGTCTCTCTGGCTGCTCGAGGAACTACAAGCTGCTTAACTGGCCCAAGCTGCCGATATAGAACACCGTGCTGCATAACATAACTCCCTTCCATGGCATTGTCTGGCTTAGTCCCTGTCCTTTCCTGCTCGCTGGCCTTTTGGAAACAGGGAACCAGGCTTGGGTCTTCCTGCTGCATCTGAACCACATTGGTAGGGAGATTAAAACCCAAAGGCAGTTCAGGTGTTGGTTCAACATGTGGATCTACAACTGTGTGCTTAAACTTCTCCTGCCGTCTCTGCCTGCGTGTCTTGTGGGGCTTCCCTGGCTCTACTTCCAAGTCAGCACTGTAAAAAGGCAGGGTGCTTAGAGTCTGAAATGTCTCACCTGCCTGCTTGGCCTGTGCTCTTGTGATGGCAACATTACAAACTTGGCTTGGGTGTAGTAGGTCGAGGAGCACTGGCAAGTCATGGCCTAACACAACAGGAAAAGGTAGGTTATCAGCAACACCCACATTCAAAAGATATGTCTGCCCTTGTATCTTCATATAGAGATCCGCTGTGGGGTAAGGCTTCTCATCCCCATGTACACAACAGATAGGGACAGTCTCTTCTGTGCGCACCATACTGGGCGGTACAAACTGCCTGTGCACTAGGGTCTGGGTGCTACCAGTGTCAATAAGGCCCCTGAGCTCCTGGCCATCGATACCAACAAGGACCTCTCTCATTTGCTCAACTTTATATTCAGGCTCCAAACTACGCCTCGGCACAAAACATGTCTGGGTGAGCTTGACTGAACTCCTCTGGCATCTTGGTTTGGTATGGCCTTCCTGCCCACATAGATAACAAATTATCCTTTTTCCATATGTCGAAAGGGGCGTATTCATTGGCTGGTTCTCTTGTACAGGAGGCTTACCCACAGCTGCGATTGACTTGGTGTTGTGCTGGAAAGACCAAGGTATTGTAGGATAATAATAGTATTCAAATAGGAATAGAGTCAAATGACTTGCTCACTCAGAGGGTCCAGATAATAAGGTTTATTAACCAGATCAAATCAAATCAATACAACAATAGAGAGTATGGCTGGAGATCTTACCTAAACAGACCAGCTCCGTCAGTCAGGTAAAAAGGTCTCGTTCCCCAGTTGGGGGAGCAGTTAAGTAACAGGTGAACAATGGGGGGAGTGGGGGAAGGGGAGGGGAGGAAGGGGGCGTAGTTCATACATATATTCCACAGTTGGGTCCTTTTCTCTTTTATAATGTGGCTGGGACAAGTATTCTCAGATGTATGACTGGAATAGGTAAGGTCAGCATAACATGAGATAATAAATGAGATAAAATAGTAAAATTATAAACTTGTTGTGACCTATTTCGGTCATAGGGTCAATAAATGAAAAGAAATATAAAATAGTAAACACATGAGATACACAATTTAAAGGAATGAATAAATGAGATAATTTGGTGAAATATAAAATAAACAATTAAAGGAATGAAAGTAAATATAAAATGAATTAATAAATGAGATAGAATATGGTGAAATATAAAATAAACAAAGTAAATATAAAATGAATGTAATATAAAATACACAATTAAAGATAAAATGAGTTATTATTTGAATGTCAGTATTTATACAGTGTGGGTTAAGATCTATGTGTATTTTTAGGGTTGTGAATATCGCCCCTTTTACTTTTTACTTGATGGCAACACCTTTTACTTTAGTATATACACTGTCATCTGGCTATGACCATCAGGTCAATGGTAAAATATAAAAGCATTTAAAGGTTGGCAAACAGATATAAACGTGAATGAAAGAAATGAAAAGAAATATAAAATGAATTAGAATAGTAAACAATGAGATAAAACGGTAAAAACATGAATGGAATAGGACTTAATGCAAATATGACCATCAGCTCAGTGAATGACACAATTTACAGGAATGTTAAAGAGAAATATAAAATGAATTAAAATAGTAAACAATGAGATAAAACGGTAAAATATACATCATTTAAAGGTTGGATAAAGAAATGAAAAGAAATATAAAATGAATTAGAATAGTAAACAATGAGATAAAACGGTAAAAACATGAATGGAATAGGACTTAATGCAAATATGACCATCAGCTCAGTGAATGACACAATTTACAGGAATGTTAAAGAGAAATATAAAATGAATTAAAATAGTAAACATTAGAGGTTCTGCATTGTGGATTCTAGTGCGTATCTGTGGAAGTATGGTGCAAGGGGGTTGGTGGGTTCGTTTTGCGTTTCTTCTCTCATGGTCGTGGCGATCATCATGGTTATCGGGGGGGGTTGGCTTGTGCAGAGTACTTTTGTGATGTATCCAACTCCGAATTTTATAGTATGCACACACACTACTAGGATAACAAATATTATTATTGCATACATAATGTACCGAACTACCACTGCTCCTATTGTACCAAGTTTCTCGGTCATCCAATCGGTCATGGTATACGTTGGCGGGATGTGTGCGGCTCTGGAGATGTTGTGCAGGTGTTCAATGATGCTTGGTATAGTCATGTTGTCGTTTGCAGGTATGTAGACACAGCATTCTTGACCGATTAGTTTACATGTTCCTCCAGTACTAGATAGCAGGAAGTCCAGCGCTGCTCTGTTCTGCAATGTCATCAATCTGATTGATGTCAGTTCGTTGCTACCGAGTGACAGTCCTTCAGCATCTGTGTTGGCTAAGTCTCCTATCAGTGTGGATAGGTCTGCGATTTGATCTAGGGCTGACATCACACCATAGGAGGGGATTAGTGCTCTGAAAAAGTCGCATGTCTTGCAGGCCCGGTCATGTGTGTGGAAGTGATTTGCGTGGCGTGTCTTTCTAGTCAGTGGGTGTTGTGGTAGGGTCGGTGTCACTCTCATGGCTGGCACTAAATATCCTAATGCACATGTGCCTTTCCATCCGGGTGGAAGGGACGGGTAAGCTTGTGCGCCACATATCCAGTAGGTCCCAGGCGGTGCTGGTGTTGTCGTTCGTTGGGTGGTGGGGGTTTCTTTGGTTGTGGGTTTCAGTGGTGTCTTTACAGGGTGGATGTTGTCCCAGGGTGGTGTTAATCTTTGTTGGCGGATGGGGTAGATATTGTCTCTGGTCCGGGGGGATATCGTTCTTCGTTTGCGGGTCGCCTGGGGCACTTCACAATGTTCCAACACCCCGACATTCTTTCCCAACCCTTTTGAGATACACATTCTGTAAACTTCACTGGGGTAATAGAAACTGGTATTCCATTTGTATCATGACTTTGTCGAATCTTCATGTTTGATTTTGTGCAGCTTTCAGCTGTCCCTGTGGACTTGTTTAGAGAGGCTTTGTGGCATTCTGTTAGTGGGAGGCCCATTAACGGAAAACCATCTTCGGTAGAATGGGGTATTAAGCCGCATACATAGCAATTTGATTGGTTAGCAAAATGTGCGACTGCTTGGCTTAGCTTTAAATATAGGTTGTTGCGGTGACTGTTAACATATCTTTTGGTGCGTTCAACTGCTTTCCCCTTACCGCCCTTAAACCCATTGATCCATGATTGAGGTTCGTCCAGTGTCGCCCACACAATGCATCCCGCTATGCCACATGCGATGATTAAGCAGTTCCAGTTGGTGGTCATTTTTCCTATTGTTATTGGTCTCATGGTAGATTTGCCCTTTTGCAGTGGGATGCGTGGATCCAGGATGCTTTTCCGTCGCACTTTACTGCCGTGTCCGTTACTAGCAGCACCTGAAATGGACCAGACCATCTGGGGTTTAGTTTACTTTTTCTTTTGAACACCATTATATATACATAGTCACCTGGGTTCAATCCATGACATGGTGTTGTTGGTGGTTGTGGTCGTGCCTGCCTCACTAAGGGGTGGAGCCTCTTCATCTGGGCACACAAAGCTTTGTAATAGTTAATAGCAATTTCGTCTGCTAGCAATAACTGGACTTGTGATAACGGGGGAAGCATTGTGGTTGGTGTCGACATTGGACGTCCAAATAATATCTCGTGAGGTGACAATCCTGTTCCTCTGTTTGGCATTGATCTCATTTGCATTAATACTAAGGGGAGGGCGTCGGGCCATTTAAGGCCTGTCTCTGTACATGTCTTAGCTAGACGGTTCTTGATGGTTGAGTTTTGTCTTTCTACCGCACCTGCACTTTCAGGGTGGTAGGGTGTGTGCAGGTGTATTTTCATGCCTAATGCGGTAGATAAGTTGTTTATCAGTTGTGCCGTAAAGTGCGTACCTCTGTCTGAATTTATGGAGTGTGGACACCCGAATCTTGGAATTATTTCTCTGACTAATACCTTAGCTACTGCTTGAGCGTCGTTGCGTCTGCATGGGAAGACTTCGACCCATTTAGAGAACATATCTACTAAGACTAGCGCGTACTGGTATCCCATGCTTTTTTCTAATTGGATGAAATCCATTTGGATGTTAACAAATGGTCCCCAAGGTGGTGGGTGGGCGCCACGTCTAGTCTTTATAGCTTTACCTATATTGTGTTGATTGCATACAACACATCTTGAGCAGTATTGGTGAGCTAAACTGGTGATACCTGGCGCGTGCCACTGTGAAGTGATACTGCCCACCATTTTGAATTTTGACACGTGGCTAAGTCCATGTGCTAATCTTACTAACAGGGGGAGGAGTTGTTTTGGAGCTACAACTCTACCGTCAGCATGTTTCCACATGCCGTCTGGCATTTTGGAACAACCTGCTGACGTCCATACTGGCCACTCAGATGTCGCCTCTGCCTGTAATGAAACGACATGATCAAAAGTGGGAGTATTATCATTGGCGATTGTGATAGCCATTTGTTTTACCAACAGGGAGGGGACGGTCGCTGCCCTTTTGGCACAGTGATCCGCTCTGGCGTTTCCCTTTGCAACCAGAGAAGGAGAAGAATAATGTGCAACACATTTTACAACAGCCAATAGCTTAGGAAGTAAACACGCCTCTAGTAGGTTAGTGACTAATACAGCATGTTTGATGGGAATGCCTGATGTCTTAATGAACCCTCTGTGTTTCCATATTAATCCCACATTGTGCACTACATTGAACGCATAACTTGAGTCGGTGAAAATTGTAGCAGACTTACCCCTGGCCAACACGCACGCTCTCGTCAAAGCGAAGATCTCCGCTGCCTGTGCTGAACAATTATTAGGTAGTTTTGCACTTTCAATCATCACATGGTCATCAACAACAGTGTATCCAGCATTCAAATCACATCCATTAGTGTGTCTTGACGCGCTACCGTCAACATAATATACTAGATCACTGTTAACTAGTGGTGTTTGTTGTAAGTCGGCTCTGGGTGAGGTGACAGCTGAGATTGTATCAATACAGTTATGTGACATTTCGTTATCCTCATATAGGGGAACAAAATTTGCTGGGTTTATTGGCGGTGCACGTTTTATGGTCAAGTTTGGGTTTGCCAATAGGATCGCTGTGTATGTAGTGTGTCTGGATGCTGATAAGTGTTGTGTAGCTGCGTTTTGTAAAATAATACACACAGAATGTGGGACGTAGACTGTTACTGGATGTTCTAGAGTAATGTTGGCGCTTCTCGATACGCAGAACGCGGCTGCAGCAACTGACCGTAGACACGGAGCATACCCCAAGGCTACACTATCAAGTCTTTGTGAATAGTATGCTATTGGTCTCATCTTGTCGCAATTTCTCTGGGCTAGGATCCCTGTCGCGTAGCCTTCTCTTTCTGCGGCAAAAAGTGAGAATTCCATACTGTAGTCTGGCATGCCAAGGCCGGGCGCTGTGGTTAAAGCTTCTTTCATTGCTTGGAACGCAAGTTGTAGTGTCGGAGTCCATGCGATCTGTTTGGGTTGGTCAGATAACGTTAGTGCACGAAGAGGCTGGTCTAATGCGGCGTAGTTGAACACGTGTTGGCGACAAAAATTAGCTGCTCCCAAAAATGATAGCATTTCTGTCTTTGATTTTGGATTGGGGCAGTTTTGCAGAGCTTGTACTCGGGTGTGGGATATTACCCGTTTCGAACCGTCGAGTGTGTGTCCCAGGTATTTTACTCTGGTTTTGCAAAACTGTAGTTTTGGCAATGACGCTTTGTGTCCTTTGTTTGCAAGGGCAGTCAATAGTATGACAGAGTCTGTGTGGCATGCTGCATCACTTGGGGATGACAACAATAGGTCATCTATGAACATTAACAGTGTACTTCCGCCGGGGAACTGTATATCTTTTAGGTCGTGGTGCAAAGCTTGACTATACAATGTTCCTGATTCTGTGTATCCTTGTGGTGCTCTCGTCCACGTCAGTTGTTTACCATTAAATTCGAAAGCGAAAAGATATTGTGAGTCGGCATGGATTGGGAAACTAAAATATGCACTGGATAAATCCACTACTGTGTAATGTGTTGTTGTTGTGGGGATTAATGCCATTACTGTAGATGAATCAGAAACCAATGGGGTGATGGGGATCACGCATTGATTTATGGCTCTCAAGTCTTGTATAAATCGCCAATCACGTTTGTTAGCCTTTATAATGGGACAAATTGGTGTGTTGCAAGGACTTTCGCAGTGTTTTAAAATGCCTTGTGATAGCAGTGATTCTATTACTGGTGTTATTCCATCGATGGCTTCCTGTTTCAGCGGATACTGCTCAAGTTTGGGAGGGGTACAATCTGGTTTCAGTGTGACTCTGTGGGGGACTGCAGATGTCATTAGCCCGACTTCAGTGGAGTGTGATGCCCACAGTTTATGGGGTACCTTAGACAATGAAGTTTCAGGAAGGAAAACAGCGTGTGGGGGCTCTGGTATGCATATCAATGGCCCTTCAATCATGAATGGGGGTGTGGCTATTATGTATCCATCTTTCAATCTAGTTAAATTCCACCCATTTTTCATCTTAACAGTGTGGGAGGTAGCTGTTCTTTTGTCTGTCTGTAGTCTCTTCATCATGGGGGACAAGTCCTGTTCTCCTTCCGCCGTGTCGAATGCGATTGCTATGTGTGGGGTATAATCAGAGTCATGAATTGCCACTCTTTGAACTTCTGATAAGATTACTGTGGCTGCAATGCCCTCATGGGAGATGTATATTTCTGAGAATGCTGGAAACAGTGTGGTCTTACCAATGGATGATTTTACCTTTTCTATATATACTTTTGGTACGTCTGTATCCCATTTGGACGCTGTTACGTGGTGTTCGGCCAGGAACTTCATCTGTAAACACCTCGCGTTCACTCCTGTGTCGGCTTCTGTTATTTCTTTCAATGCTGTGGAAACAAACTCATTGATAGGATCATTATTTAATTTCCATCTGTATTCTATCACATTTCCCACTCGTTGTGACATCATCTGTTGCATTTCAATTCTTTCTCCCTTCTCTGGTAGCTGTAAAAAGACTCCATCTTGTGAGCAGTAAATGTTAGCGTTCATTTTACAAAGCAAATCTCGTCCACAAAGGTTAACTGCTGCTTTAGATGTTAATAACAAAGAGTGTTCAGTTGAAAAAGAATCGCTAGTTGATTTTATTTTAACTGGTATAGACAAAGGGATTGTCTGTGGGACACCGCTTATCCCGACTGTTAATACAGACTGTCCAGACAAGGGTAATGCCATTGTGCTCTCATCAATTGATGATTGTGTGGCCCCGGTGTCTATCATGAAAGTAACTTCTTTGTTATTTATCATTAAGTTAATTTTGGGTTCCTCTTCGGGATTTGCTGTTAATATTTGCATAACATTCTCCAGACAGATCTTTTTTTCCTGTTGGCACCTCTATGCGACATTCGTCGCCTCGTCTCCTTTGAACGGATCCGCCATAGTGTAATCTGCATATGGTGGGGCGCTAGGATGGGGTTTGTGGGGCCTGCGTGAGTCTCTTTGCATATATTCCCCTTTGTTCCCATTGTTTCTATTCTCCTTTGGACAATAGAACGCCACATGACCCTTTTGTTGGCAAATATGACATGTTACATGGGGACACTCCTGTATTCGGTGTCCTGGTTGATTGCAGTGGTAACATGTTTGTACCCCGTTCCTCTGTGGAGGCCCGTTTCGCGTGTTCCCACCCCCACCCCTTTGGTTGTTTCCCTGGGGGTAATAATTTCTAGCTGGATAGCAGTGTATTGTTTCCTCTTTTACCACCTCTGGTCGAGATACAAAGACTCCGATGTCTTTGATGACACGTTTCTTGTCGTGATGCTGTCGTTCTATATTGATGGCTGCGTTCTTAACGTTTGTAATAGGAGAGCTCTCCCAATCTAACTGGACGGCTTTCAAATGTTTTCCAACGTGTGGTAGGAGGCCGTTAACGAAATAGGATACCTGGATTGCGAGTCCCTCGTCTGCCGTTAATCCGCTGTTCTCGGCCCAAGCCGCTTTGAATTTACTGTAAAACGCATCGACTGTTTCAAACTCGTTTTGAACGCAAGCTGTGATATTTGACATGCATGCATTTCGCCTTGCCAAACCTTGTACCGCGGCTGTTATCGCAGTAATACACTGTTCTCTAGTGTTGTTTTCACTCCAGGCATCACTGCTTGGAATAGCCATTTGCGTTGAGACGCTGTGATATTTATTTCCTAGACATCCCAACATTAGCTGTTTCATGTCCCTAGGGGTCGGGCTATAGCAATGGCATATTAAATCCAATTGTTCGATAAAACCCATTGGGTCTCTGTCGGGTTTGGGAAATTGTTCAACGAGTCCTTTTAATTCTGTCGGTGACCATGGTCGGTAAACTGTAGCGTTTACATTTTCGCCTAGTGGGACAATCCTCATAGGATATGTGCTGGTCGGTTTCTCGGATCTAGTGACCATTTGTGATGGTTCCGGAGGTGTTTTAACCTTTTCTATTTTATCCGCTGGTGGTGACGGTGGTTGCACTGTTGGTGAACTGTCCTGTGTTCTAGCAGGTCTATTGTTCCTTGATGGTCCTGCTTCTACATTTTCTCTTTCGTCTGGGTTCCTATCTAAAACCACATGTGCGTCTCTGTTAAACGTCACTCTTGTGGATATGTCATCGTCTGAATCGTCTTCTACCACGCTTGCGGTCAGGCTTGGATATAGGCCTTTAACATTTTTGATATTGGGCCTTGTGTTACTTTCTCTGTCTTTTCCGTTGTCAAGCGTTTTAGTTTGAGACTGCGTTATAATACTTTTTTCCGCCTCTTCTTTTAAACGTGTCATATTTCTCAAATCAATTTCACATTGCCACAAAACCAATGCATGTTCGATACGACTTTGTTTTCTCACGGTAAACGATCTGGCACGTTCACGGAAACTTTCGCGTACGCCTCTAAGTTTCCCGTTATGAAAACACCCTAGGACTGGCCAGTTGTTTTTTGTCCATTTTGACCACAATCCCAAATATTTTACAGCTATAGGTCCATATTTTGTTAGCATGAAGTCGCACGGAGAGTTGCCGGTAACGTCATTTTTGCTTAGTGAACGCCCCATGATACCAGCTATATGCCCCGCGTTGCCCTCGATGTAACGTCCCTGATATGATCAGACTGGTAAACAGTGAGGAGGAAAGAGAGAGAGAGAAATAGACAGACAGAGATAGACAGACAAAAAAACTAGAACATATGCCCTATTTTTAGTTATAACTAAATAATTGTATATAAGGTGGAGACCAGACACTCAATCTTATATATTTGGTATCTTAATTATAACTTATTTTATATACTTGGTATCTTAATTATAGCTTATTAACTGTAGCAATCTATATTGTTCTAGAGAACCAATTTAGGTATTCATTCAAGTCAAAGTTAATTTTTCAGGTCTGATTCTAAGATATATGTATTTCAGTTGTATACTGCTATACCTAATTTAGATGTTGAATCCTTATACATATTATTCCAATTACTTTATGTATCGTTATCACTATGTAATTTATAGCGCCGTTATCATTACCTATCGTGAAACCGGAAGTGGAACCAAAACTACAATTCCCAACCGGAAATCACTACCGGAAATCACTTTCCTGGCTTCCTTGTATAACGTATAACGTATAACGTTAACTCAATGCTTTGCGATATCAGCCGGTTCGTTCTTAACTCAATAAACACCTCAGCGGGTTATAATACTGTGCACACACAAACAAGACTCAAACAGACAAACAAACGAAAATACATAAAAGTTAACGTGTGTATATACCTGGTCTGTATTGGATCGTTGTTCGTTTAATCGCCCAGCACCCTGCTGCGATAAGGCATTTATACCCTTGATATACACTATACACCGTTATTAAAGCATAACGACCGAATCCTGAACTTCGAAATTTAATAGCGATATATTAGATTATATATACCTTTTAATCATAGTCTCGGTCCCTTCAACCAGCGATTAATGTCCCGTTAAATGTACATTTACGTACTGTCGAGGCACCGCCGGTTTTCCTTCCCGCTCTCTGTATGATTAATTGATTAATTCAATCCAAATATATCGTTTTCAGGAATGGAAGAGGTTGTGAGCTTATTTTAAGGTTGTATCTATGAATATATATCGTTACTCTGTTAAATCTAATTAGATTATAACAGCTTCTCGGTCCTAGCGTCCCGCCTCTTTGCCACAAGAATCATAGAATAGTTTCTAAGAGAGTCGCGTTTTCCAATGATATCACTCTAATAAGCTCACGTATCTTCCTTTGTTGACAACCTTACTGTGTGCCTTAGCTTTTGGTCGGCTCCGACTCGACCAGGAATAGCACTTCAACCTATAGCAAATCCTACCAGAACCTCCTGATATAGGACCGGAGTACACGCGTTTTCCCCCGTAACGAATCCCAATACAGCCCAGATATTCAACACACTTTATTCTATTGTCCAGCCATAGTCTCGAATATTAAAACACACAGTAAATGCTCACCTTGTGTAGAGAGAAGTGGGGATCACACCAATGTGTTCCAGATACCGGCCGGCCTAAACTAATCCTTTTCTCTCTACACCTGAGAACAGATCAGTCTGCACAAAATTCGAAATTCGCGACGCCAAATTGTAGGATAATAATAGTATTCAAATAGGAATAGAGTCAAATGACTTGCTCACTCAGAGGGGTCCAGATAATAAGGTTTATTAACCAGATCAAATCAAATCAATACAACAATAGAGAGTATGGCTGGAGATCTTACCTAAACAGACCAGCTCCGTCAGTCAGGTAAAAAGATCTCGTTCCCCAGTTGGGGGAGCAGTTAAGTAACAGGTGAACAATGGGGGGAGTGGGGGAAGGGGAGGGGAGGAAGGGGGCGTAGTTCATACATATATTCCACAGTATCCTGTTGTCCTTGCCTGTCTTCCAGGAATCTTGGCTCCATGGCTGGCCTTTCCCTCGGGCCGCCACAAACACATCAGCCAGTGCCGCAGCCTCGACCGCAGTTCTGGGGTCATGCTCCTTGACCCACACCTGAAGCTCAGGAGACAACATGTTCAGATATTGTTCAAGGATTATAAATTCACTAATCTCTTCGATACTCTTACCCTTAGGCTGGACCCACTTCCAATAAAGCTCTTTCAATCGCACATACAGCTCCTTGGGGGTCTCCTCCGGCTCAACTTCCAGTGAGCGGAATCTTTGCCTGTAGGTCTCAGGGTTTATATCATACTTCCTGAGGATAGCTGTCTTAACCAGTTCATACTCAAGAGACTCATCCACATCCATATGCACATAAGCACTTCTGGCCTTTCCAGTCAGTAGGGGAATAAGGCGGAAAGCCCAATCAGCCCTAAGCCACCGACATGCTACTGCAATACGTTCAAATGTTATAAGAAAATGCTCAACATCGTCAGACTCTGTCAATTTCTCCAACCTAGGTTCCTGTGTGAACCGAGACTGACCTGACCGGATGTCTTCTGAATGAGATGTCTGAGCAACATGGAAGGAGTCCAGTTCTGGGCCTCCACTCCCCAGGGTCACGGGTGGTCCGGGGCCTGGGGACGTTTGGGCCTGCACCTCCATTTGAAGAAGACCAAACTGGTGTTGCAGTGCGTTGAACCTCTGATCCTGCCGTGCCGCGTCCTGGTCCAGTCGAGCCTCTCGGGCTTGCTGCTGCTCCATGTGGGCTCGAATGATACCAGCCAGGTCTGCGATTGTTGGCTCCTTGCCCTCAGTACCTGGGGCCTCTCCAGTAGCTCCATCCGAATCAGCTCCAGTGGGCTGATATGCCTTTCCTCCACGTATCATGGGAAAAAAAAAGAAAAAAAAAAGAGAAAAAAAAATCATCTACCTATGCCCTTTACTGGTTGATCCCACCGCTGTCACCATATGTGAGGGACCAAACAGCTTAGACATGAGGAGTCATAGGTAGAGTGCTCACAGGAAGATTTATTTTTCCCCAAAATGTAAATACAGGGAACAAAAACCACAAAAGTGCAACAATAACAAATAAGCAAAAAAGCTGGCCCAGCAGAACTCGGGTCAACTTAAACAGAACAAACTAAAAATACCTAACACAACTGAACCAAACAAAACTGACCTCCAGACTAAGACAAGAGGGAGGTAAACTAATACAGACACATGGGGCAAGACAAATAATCAATAATAAATTACATTAACCTTAATCATCTATAATTTATAATGAAGTTAGTTTGAAGAACACTATGTATTTATGTAGGAGACAATAACTGAGTCAAGCTAAAACATACATAAATCATAGTAGAACATCATTGTCTAATTAAATCCCCCCCCCCCCCCTCCTCTTCTCATGGAGTTGGTATCTCCCGGCAAGCCTCTCCTGGTATTTAAATCCAGCCTCTTCCAATTACTGGTCATTTGCCAGTTGCGACCAGGAAGAGCAGAGCACCGCCCGGGACACCAAACATGTAAGACAAAGAAACAGCATGAGCAAACAATTATGATAAACAATGTAAACTAAGTGTGCACTAACTTAGGACCTTGTAATATATCATAATGCAAATAAAGATGGAAGTATGGTATATGAAACAATAATAATGTGTGGTGTCATTATTTGATTTGTGTATGGGTATTATGGATGTTAAACAATGCATAAGGACCAAATGAAAAGAAAGGGAGTGTAGTGAGGGGGTGTAGTGGTTACCGACATTAGTGCTGATGTGCGGCAAATGGTGTGGCCGTCACAGGGTGGCTGGAGTCTTTGATAATTATTTTAGCCTTACCCATGCACCGCTTGTTGTAAATGTTCTGGAGAGTGGGAAGCCCCCCTCCAATTGTGCGTTCGGCTGAACGGGCCACTCTCTGTAGTCTGCTACGGTCTTGTGCGGTGCTATTCCCAAACCAGGAGGTGATATTGCCAGTCAGGATGCTCTCTATTGTACATGAGAAGAAGTTCTTAAGGATCTTCTGACTGACTTAGGCGCCTGCGGAAGTAGAGGCGTTGCCGTGCCTTCTTCACAACACTGTCAATGTGTGTGGTCCATGTCAAGTCCTCGGATATGTGGACTCCTAGGTACTTAAAACTGTTCACTCTCTCAATAGGGCACATCCTCTAATTATTTCCACTCAAAAGGGCACTTTTGCATGACATTATTTAACTGTGGGGCACAAAAGCACTCAAAAGGGCACTTTTGCGTGATGTTTTTCAACTGTGGGGGCCCATGGTCAAGTTTAGACCATTGATTTGATTTTATTTGATTTTATTAGGGATCCCCATTAGCTGGTGCGATAGCAACCAGCTAGTCTTCCTGGGGTCCACACACAAAAAAACACACAAAAACAATCACTATTGCAAAAAACTACTAAATTATTAAAAGTCAGTACACACAATGCATAATAAACCTACTGTAACAATTAATATAGCTAAAATTACATTAGTGTAAAACAAAAACAAAAAATTACTTTACAGTGTTAAAAACAATTTAAAAACAATTTAAGATTCTTTTTAAAAGTGAATCTACTGTAAATGCAGCAGAGGTTCCGAGGCAGGCCATTCCACAGAGTTAATGCTCTAAAAATAAAAGATCTCCCCAGAGCGCTGGTTCTAGGACCTGGCAATTCAAGCTGCCCACTACTGGAACCTTGGAAGAGCACCAATAGGGCACACCCTCTCATTTTTCGCCACTGAAAATGGCACTTTAGCACGCGTTTTTCAACCGTGGGGGCACCAGGGGGGGCCCCCTGAGTCCGCCAGTGTTGGCATACATGGTCTGGTTTGGGGATGAATTTGATATTATATTCAGGTTTGCTCCTCCTCACCGGCCGGAGGTCCGATGCAGCCATGCACATTGCACCGGTCATCAGGTCACACAGGTCATCAGGTCAAAGTATTCTAGTCCTGAGTGCCTGGATTGGCTTGGTCACTCGACCCACTGGCACATTCCAGAGTGGGGGAGACGATGGTCATGATTTGACCAGAGGAGCTTAGATGTAAGATATTAGATATTAATGAAATATATTACAGTATCCCCAGTTCCCCACCATGTTGTCATTGTGGATATCCATGTACTGTGTTTGTCCATGTAATGCAATGTCTGTAAAGTGCTTTGAGGTACTAGATGTAAGGCGCTATATAAAATACATTTATTATTATTATTATTATTATTATTATTATTATTATTATTATTATTATTATTATTATTATTATTATTATTATTATTATTTTGTAGAAGTTCTTAAGGATCTTCTGACTGACTTGGAACTTCCTTAGCCGCCTGCAGAAGTAGAGGCGTTGCAGTGCCTTCTTCACAACACTGTCAATGTGTGTGGTCCATGTAAAGTCCTCGGATATGTGGACTCCTAGGTACTTAAAACTGTTCACTCTCTCAATAGGGCACATCCTCTAATTATTTCCACTCAAAAGGGCACTTTTGCATGACATTATTTAACCGTGGGGCACAAAAGCACTCAAAAGGGCACTTTTGCGTGATGTTTTTCAACTGTGGGGGCCCATGGTCAAGTTTAGACCATTGGAAGAGCACCAATAGGGCACACCCTCTAATTTTTCGCCACTCAAAATGGCACTTTAGCACGCGTTTTTCAACCATGGGGGCACCAGGGGGGGCCCCCTGAGTCCGCCAGTGTTGGCATACATGGTCTGGTTTGGGGATGAATTTGATATTATGTTCAGGTTTGCTCCTCCTCACCGGCCGGAGGTCCGATGCAGCCATGCATGCACCGGTCATCAGGTCACACAGGTCATCAGGTCAAAGTATTCTAGTCCTGAGTGCCTGGATTGGCTTGGTCACTCGACCCACTGGCACATTCCAGAGTGGGGGAGACGATGATCATGATTTGACCAGAGGAGCTTAGATGTAAGATATTAGATATTAACACTTTAATCGCCGAAAACGCCATAACTCGTCTTTGATGTCAATATTTCAAAAATCTGTCATCGAAATCATATTTCCTTTCCGGAGCCCTGAGACACACTGCTGATCTCCTCTCAACTCTCTAGCGGTTCAAGAGCGCCATCTGGTGGCCGATCGGCAGATCGCCAACCGGAAATTAACCTTTGAACCGGACGCGCTCATCCATATGTGGTCCGGCCACTCGCTATCGTTAGAGAGACTCCGTCTTGATACAGTGAACATCGATCGGTGCAAATAACTCGAAAAAACAACATGATTTGGACGTATATACTATTATGCAACCTGGAAATGGATCGGGCATTTCTACATCCCATAATAGAAAAAATTCTGTTCCACGCTCTAACGCTCTAATCATCTAACGCTGCCCACGGAATTATAAACGATCCCCCGCCCATCCGGTCATCATCAGATGATATGTAGAAACTTCTAGAAGCACGTCCATTTGACATTTTTTATCTCGCACAGATTCCTACCAAACTGTATTTGATCATCAATATAATGCATTTAGGGCTATAAATCACGTTCTGAAGAAAGCTGCAGAAAACGATAAAAACATACTTATACTTTAGACCATATTTTAGTATGAATATGTGAATGAAAAAGTTTAACGTTGCTACACCCTGAACAATACATATAGGACATTGAATGGGCCATAATAATGGCAATTTACCAATAGAATTTAAAAAGTTATAGCCCTGCAAAGAAGGGGAACTTCTCCATGTTAAATAGGGCTGGCGAGGGATGGTAAATTATGAATTTAACCCCGGCGATTAAAGTGTTAATGAAATATATTACAGTATCCCCAGTTCCCCACCATGTTGTCATTGTGGATATCCATGTACTGTGTTTGTCCATGTAATGCAATGTCTGTAAAGTGCTTTGAGGTACTATATGTAAGGCGCTATATAAAATACATTTATTATTATTATTATTATTATTATTATTATTATTATTATTATTATTATTATTATTATTATTATTATTATTATTATTATTATTATTATTATTATTATTATTATGTACACACACACACCGTTACTTCCTGTCATTGGCATATGTTTTATTTTTTTACTAACATCTTAGTGCCTCATTAGCCTAGGGATTAAGGATACATGAAGTATTAACTACACCATAATAATATTGAGGTTTTGATCCATAGAAAGGTCTGTGCTACACAATTTCAGTTAGATTGGATTTATTGTCCTTTAATTTGGCACTCATGACATTAGTTGCTTGCCGTTTAATCAACATCGAAATACCCCCCACTTCCTCCCAGACACCCATTCCAAGAGCGTGTGTGTGTGTGTGTGTCTGTCTGTCTGTCTCTCTCCCCTCAGGGTCAGCTGTGCTGGACTGGGCTCTCTCTCTCCCCTCAGGGTCAGCTGTGCTGGACTGGGCGCTCTCTCTTTCCTCAGAGTCAACTGCATAAGAAGAACATCAGCAATCAATAATAATGGCTTGAATTCATACAGCGTTTTTCAGCCTTTTGAAAACACCCAAAGTAGTAGTAGTAGTAGTAGTAGTAGTAGTAGTAGTAGTAGTAGTAGTAGTAGTAGTAGTAGTAGTAGTAGTAGTAGTAGTAGTCAGTGGCGGACTGGGACACAAATTCAGCCCGGGACATTCAGACACACCAGCCCACGCACCGGCCCCGAAACCGGGCCCACACAACGAGCATTATGAAACACTTGTCCAGTATTAAACAACCCAAGGCTGTGGCTAAGGAGTCAACATCAGGGAGACCAAATCTACACACCGCCCCTAGATGTGCACTCATGCACAGTGCACACACACACACACACAGACACACACATACATATACCGTTACTTCCCGTCATTGGCATATGTTTTTTTTTTTACTAACATCTTAGTGCCTCATTAGCCTAGGGATTAAGGATACATGAAGTATTAACTACACCATAATAATATTGAGGTTTTGATCCATAGAAAGTAGGGATGTCCGATATTATCGGCCTACCGATATTATCGGCCGATATCGGCATTAAAATGTGATATCGAAAAATATCGGTATTGGTTTTAAAAAAAATTATATTTTATTTACATTTCTATAACCTTTATTTACCCAGGCAAGCAAGTAAGAACCAATTCTGATTTTATTTATTGTCAAAAGTATGCATAATGTTGTGTTAATTCCACAACAAGAGATATGTAATGTTAATTACCTGAAATTATTCCATTTCTTGGGGCGGGAAACCCTGCATATATCGGTATCGGTTGATATCGGTATCGGAAATTAAGAGTTGGACAATATCGGTATATCGGTATCGGTAAAAAAGCCAATATCGAGCATCCCTAATAGAAAGGTCTGTGCTACACAATTTCAGTTAGATTGGATTTATTGTCCTTTAATTTGGCACTCATGACATTAGTTGCTTGCCGTTTAATCAACATTGAAAGACCCCCCACTTCCTCCCAGACACCCATTCCAAGAGCCTGTTTCCTGCCTCTCTCTCTCTCTCTCTCTCTCTCTCTCTCTCTCTCTCTCTCTCTCTCTCTCTCTCTCTCTCTCTCTCTCTCTCTCTCTCTCTCTCTCTCTCTCTCTCTCTCTCTCTCTCTCTCTCTCTCTCTCTCTCTCTCTCTCTCTCTCTCTCTCTCTCTCTCTCTCTCTCTCTCTCTCTCTCTCTCTCTCTCTCTCTCTCTGTGTATGTGTCTCTCTGTGTGTGTGTGTGTGTGTGTGTGTGTGTGTGTGTGTGTGTGTGTGTGTGTGTGTGTCTCTCTCTCTCTCTGTGTCTCTCCCTCTCTCTGTGTGTCTCTCTCTGTGTCTCTCTCTCTGTGTCTCTCTCTCTGTCTCTCTCTGTGTGTCTGTCTGGACTGGGCTCTCTCTCTCCCCTCAGGGTCAGCTGTGCTGGACTGGGCTCTCTCTCTCCCCTCAGGGTCAGCTGTGCTGGACTGGGCTCTCTCTCTCCCCTCAGGGTCAGCTGTGCTGGATTGGGCGCTCTCTCTTTCCTCAGAGTCAACTGCATAAGAAGAACATCAGCAATCAATAATAATGGCTTGAATTCATACAGCGTTTTTCAGCCTTTTGAAAACACCCAAAGTAGTAGTAGTAGTAGTAGTAGTAGTAGTAGTAGTAGTAGTAGTAGTAGTTTATTCAGTCATCATCTCACACAATACAATATACCCCATAATTTAACAATATTTGATTTTACAGTGACTGAAAAGGTACAGACTGAAGCATAATGCTTATATATGCCTGTCCTATATTCTTAACAAAAATAAAAAAAATTGGCGGCTACGTGGCGTAGTGGGCAAGGCGCTCGTCACAAATACTGGAGACGCTGGGCTCGCCTGTTCGAGCCCAGCGCTCCACATTGCTTTCAGTTTAGCTGGTCGTTCATACTAATACACATTGGCCGTATTAGGGGGTGGGAAACTGATGGGTGGGGATCGGGCGTTGTGGACAGCAACTCCTACAGGTCGGTTGGTGCGCCTGCGCAGTAGAATCAGGAAGTGTCGGGGGCAGCGTGAGCCTCCCACGCGTTACTCCTCGCCACTGAGAGATCGAGCTGCGCAGGTGAAAAGATGCGACTGCTGTTACCTCAAGTACCGGAGGGGACTTGTGCTATGTATGACTTAGTCCACATTGCAGCCGGCTTGTGGGAGGCAAGAAACAGCGTTCGTGACAGGGGAGGGTTGAATTGGATGATACAAAATTGGGATGGGAGAAAATGTAGAAAATGGGAGAAAAAGTGGATAAAAAAAACAAATTAAAAAAATTAAGACTCCAAAACAGTATTCTAAAAGAAAATAGCAAAAGAAAACAGTATTATTCACCCTTGTAGTTTTCAAAAATAGCTTTACAAACCATTTTCTTAAAAACCAAAAGCGAATTACTCATTCTTAACTGTATATCAGCATTGTTCCACAAAGCGCTTCACAGAAACCATCAAGCATTCACACTCACACAGTCATACACTACTGGTGGTTGTGAGCAGCATCAGCGAACACAGCTGCCCTGTGGCAGACTGACGGAATCATGTCTGCTAATCAGCACCAACCACCATCAACAACCTTCATAAATACATTCAACATTAATGGAATAGGCTAACTACCAACTTAGCTGTAGCAGTTAGCTGTTATATGCAATCACATTTGTTTAACTACGGGGTAGTAGTTGACCTAGTTGTTAGCTTAAGCTAGTTAGCTGTGGTTATTTACAAACATGTAGATGAGACTAATCATATACAGATCGAGAACATGGCTAACAGTTGGGAATTCTAAGGTACATCTTATTTAAGCATGTAAAATGGCAACTAATCAATTCAATCAATTAGATTACCAATATTATATCAACATGAAAATTTGGAAGGGAACATAATAGTATTTTATTTTAGTATTTACTATTATAATATTAGTAGCCGATTAATTTGCAGCCCGTCCTAGGTTCTGATTGGCTCTCTAGGTTAGCACTTTAGCTTCTGATGCTGTGGTGGGCACTAGTCCTAACATTGCTAACTAAACTTTTAGTCAGAGAAAAAACGTCACGAGTCACAACTATTTACGTCCACGTGCTGTAAGGAATCAGGAATACGGAAAGCACATTGTCTTGTAATAGAATGACTGAAATCACTGCAAGAGCTAGTATAGGCTAGCTAGCCCTCATGAACCGGCAGACACCAACAGTAGAATATGCACTAGGCTACTGCATGCACCTGTCATGTTACTGTTGGTTCCTTCCACTTGAACTTCATCATCATTAGCAGCAGCAGCGGGTAAACATGTCTGTAATTTTAGAACATTGTTCTGCGTCTTTTACTAGCAATTTTAGTTTTTTAATTCTAGCTTTTTCAGCTCCACCCTTTCTTTTTTTGCATTCTCCATTTCTGCGCTTCTAGGCCTACTCGCGGTTGGGAGGAAACGTGAATCTCATTCACTGATGTCTCATGTCTCATTCAAGACTGGCTAACAAAAGCATGTCTTTCACTTAACACCAAGAAAACAGTGTGTATGATGTTCACAAAGTCACCAGTAGAGGTCACTCACTCTAATGTGTTTCTGTGAGAGGCGGAGCTGGACATTGTACATTAATTCAAGTATCTTGGGGTCACATTGGACTCTACATTGACCTTCAAAAAGTCATGTGAAGAAAGTGACAAACACAGTCAAGTTTAACATCGAAAACTTCAGGCAGATCAGGCCCTGCCTGCCAGTTAATGCTGCAAGGATGTTTCTGCATTCAATGATTTTATCACACATCGAGTAGGCCTACTGTTTTATCAACTGGTCTCTTTTATATGTCACTACTCTTACACCAATATAATTACTCTACAAAAAAGCCATAAAAGTATTTGATAGGAAACCAATTTCATTTCATCACTGTAATGTTTTAGAAAAACATAACATGCTAAGTTTCGAGAATTTCCAAGTTTTCAAATATACTTGCTTCATGTACAAGGTTCTGCATGGACTTGCCCCTCCCCCATTGAATGAGTTCATCCAACAGAAAGCAGACACTGGCATTACCACCAGGGCCATCAGTAGAGGGGACTGTAAGGTGCCTTTTCGGTATACTACCATTGCAAAAACTGTGTTCTCTGTTAAAAGTGGTAACTACTGGAATAGCCTACCAGTTGTGATTAGAGAGTGCCCTACATACTCCATGTTCAAGACCCATCTTAAACTGCATCTTAAGGCAAACCAGAACTGTGATCATTTTTAATCTGATTTAGTTTATGCAACTTGTTTATTGTTTTATTGCCGGCCCACACACTGGCCCACACACCGGCCCACATAATGGCCCACACACCGGCCCACATACGGCCCACACACTGGCCCACACACTACATCGGCCCACACACTACACCGGCCCACATTAGTGGCCCACACACTGGCCCACACACTGGCCCACACACTGGCCCACACACTGGCCCACATACTGGCCCACACACCGGCCCACACACCGGCCCACATACTGGCCCACACACCGGCCCACACACTGGCCCACATTAGTGGCCCACACACCGACTCACACACTGGCCCACACACCGGCCCACACACTGGCCCACATTAGTGGCCCACACACCGACTCACACACTGGCCCACACACCGACCCACATTAGTGGCCCACACACTGGCCCACACACTGGCAAAAAAAAAAAAAAAAAAAATTATATATATTTTTTTTTTGGACCAGCCCACTTTGGTCCCGGCCCATCGGGATTCGTCCCGAACGTCCCGATGGCCAGTCCGCCACTGGTAGTAGTAGTAGTAGTAGTAGTAGTAGTAGTAGTAGTAGTAGTAGTAGTAGTAGTAGTAGTAGTAGTAGTAGTAGTTTATTCAGTCATCATCTCACACAATACAATATACACCATCATTTAACAATATTTGATTTTACAGTGACTGAAAAGGTACAGACTGAAGCATAATGCTTATATATGCCTGTCCTATATTCTTAACAAAAATTACAAAAATTAAGACTCCAAAACAGTATTCTAAAAGAAAATAGCAAAAAAAAAAAACAGTATTATTCACCCTTGTAGTTTTCAAAAATAGCTTTACAAACCATTTTCTTAAAAACCAAAAGTGAATTACTCATTCTTAACTGTATATCAGCATTGTTCCACAAAGCGCTTCACAGAAACCATCAAGCATTCACACTCACACAGTCATACGCTACTGGTGGTCGTGAGCAGCTTCAGCAAACACAGCTGCCCTGTGGCAGACTGACAGAATCATGTCTGCTATTCAGCGCCAACCACCATCAACAACCTTCATAAATACATTCAACATTAATGGAATAGGCTAACTAACTACCAACTTAGCTGTAGCAGTTAGCTGTTATATGCAATCACATTTGTTTAACTACGGCGTAGTAGTTGACCTAGTTGTTAGCTTAAGCTAGTTAGCTGTGGTTATTTACAAACATGTAGATGAGACTAATCATATACAGATCGAGAACATGGCTAACAGTTGGGAATTCTAAGGTATATCTTATTTAAGCATGTCAAATGGCAACTAATCAATTCAATCAATTAGATTACCAATATTATATTAACATGAACATTTGGAAGGGAACATAATAGTATTTTATTTTAGTATTTACTATTATAATATTAGTAGCCGATTAATTTGCAGCCCGTCCTAGGTTCTGATTGGCTCTCTAGGTTAGCACTTTAGCTTCTGATGCTGTGGTGGGCACTAGTCTTAACATTGCTAACTAAACTTTTAGTCAGAGAAAAAACTTCATGAGTCACGACTATTTACGTCCACGTGCTGTAAGGAATCAGGAATACGGAAAGCACATTGTCTTGTAATAGAATGACTGAAATCACTGCAAGAGCTAGTATAGGCTAGCTAGCCCTCATGAACCGGCAGACACCAACAGTAGAATATGCACTAGGCTACTGCACGCACCTGTCATGTTACTGTTGGTTCCTTCCACTTGAACTTCATCATCATTAGCAGCAGCAGCTACTCTAACGCCAGCCCTTCCTCTACTAAACATGTCTGTAATTTTAGAACATTGTTCTGCGTCTTTTACTAGCAATTAAATTTTTTTAATTCTAGCTTTTTCAGCTCCACCCTTTATTTTTTTATTTTTGCGTTCTCCATTTCTGCGCTTCTAGGCCTACTCGCGGTTGGGAGGAAACGTGAATCTCATTCACTGATGTCTCATGTCTCATCCAAGACTGGCTAACAAAAGCATGTCTTTCACTTAACACGAAGAAAACAGTGTGTATGATGTTCACAAAGTCACCAGTAGAGGTCACTCACTCTAATGTGTTTCTGGGAGAGGCAGAGCTGGACATTGTACATCAATTCAAGTATCTTGGGGTCACATTGGACTCTACATTGACCTTCAAAAAGTCATGTGAAGAAAGTGACAAACACAGTCAAGTTTAACATCGAAAACTTCAGGCAGATCAGGCCCTGCCTGCCAGTTAATGCTGCAAGGATGTTTCTGCATTCAATGATTTTATCACACATTGAGTACTGTTTTATCAACTGGTCTCTTTCATATGTCACTACTCTTACACCAATAGAATTACTCTACAAAAAAGCCATAAAAGTATTTGATAGGAAACCTATTTCATTTCATCACTGTAATGTTTTAGAAAAACATAACATGCTAAGTTTCGAGAATTTCCAAGTTTTCAAATATACTTGCTTCATGTACAAGGTTCTGGATGGACTTGCCCCTCCCCCATTGAATGAGTTCATCCAACAGAAAGCAGACACTGGCATTACCACCAGGGCCATCAGTAGAGGGGACTGTAAGGTGCCTTTTCGGTATACTACCTTTGCAAAAACTGTGTTATCTGTTAAAGGTGGTAACTACTGGAATAGCCTGCCAGTTGTGATTAGAGAGTGCCCTACATACTCCATGTTCAAGACCCATCTTAAACTGCATCTTAAGGCAAACCAGAACTGTGATCATTTTTTATCTGATTAAGTTTATGCAACTTGTTTATTGTTTTATTGCCGGCCCACACACTGGCCCACACACCGGCCCACATAATGGCCCACACACCGGCCCACATACGGCCCACACACTGGCCCACACACTACACCAGCCCACACACTACACCGGCACACACACCGGCCCACATTAGTGGCCCACACACTGGCCCACACACTGGCCCACACACTGGCCCATACACCGGCCCACACACTGGCCCACATACTGGCCCACACACCGGCCCACACACTGGCCCACATACTGGCCCACACACCGGCCCACATACTGGCCCACACACCGGCCCACACACTGGCCCACATTAGTGGCCCACACACCGACTCACACACTGGCCCACACACCGGCCCACACACTGGCCCACATTAGTGGCCCACACACCGACTCACACACTGGCCCACACACTGGCCCACACACTGCCCCCCCAAAAAAAGTTAAAATAAATATATATATATATATATATATATATAATTTTTTATTTTTATTTTTTATTTTTTGGACCAGCCCACTTTGGTTCCGGCCCATCGGGATTCGTCTCGAACATCCCGATGGCCAGTCCGCCACTGGGTATGTGTCCTGGTCATTGTAAACTATGAGAATAGCGTGAACCTCTGCACGTGTTACATTCCCCCAGTGAAACCCCTCGCTGTCAGGTGAAAAGAAGCGGCTGGCGACTCCACATGTATCGGAGGAGGCATGTGGTAGTTCTTCACCCTCCCCAGGCCAACAGTGGGGCAATGAGCGCAATGACCAGCAAGGGAATTGGCATAAGAACTAAATTGGGATGGGTGAAAAATACAGAAAGCCCAAAAATAAATAGGAAAAAAAACATTGTACCTGGAACTGTGGACATTTTGACTCATTACATTCTGTGCCGAGCTATCGGTTTTTTCGATGTTGCCTTCAGGTGGAACCAGACTAATTACAATGCCACTTATCAATCCACCTGCTCATTTCATGTCCACAGAACTCACCTATTTATATGGAAATTATACTTGCATTTTCCCTCCTCGCTCCGCACCGGTTTTCCCGCCTACGCAGTCAGTCGGCCCTCTAGCCGAGAGGGCCTGTCATTAAAAGCCTTCCTCTCTGCTCATTACCGCGACTACCTTCCCGCTGCATTGCTACTGTATTATGCAGCGGCATTGTCCGCGCCGGCTTGTTAGGCGGCTCTGTCTGCTGCTTTTAGGGCTCCTGTTTTCCACCGCCAAGTTGCCAATCTGTTATGACTAACAAATGAGTGACTACGAGGTCTCACATGACCACAACCCTGGGTCTCCTACCCTTTTCGGCGGACAGAGAGACGAGTGACACACAAAGTTGAAAGGTTTGGTACAGTATATTCCTCTTTTGTTTTTTTGTAATTTGCTATTCATTCTTGTTAGCGAATAGCAAGATCTGATTTGTGGTATTAAAAAAAGTGTGTCTTTGTGTGTGTGTAGGGTATAGGCTACATATGCTACACTTTATACAGTCCATGGTGAATGTATTGGGGCAATGTGAAATTGGTTTGTATAGCTATGCTATGAATTTCTGATCAGAGGATGTACTGAGTTAAAAGTGCAGACAATCTCATGCATTTTAAGTATTTCATTATTATATAAAAAAGAAAAAATTACATTTACTTCCCAGCCATGGCTACCTGTATTTCAGACAAGGTGTAAATGCAGGGATTTCTATGGGGCTGTTGACTGGCTGTTTAAGTTTATTTTATTTGGATCAGTGCTGTGGCTATTCTTCCTGGGGTCCATAACACATAAAATACAGTTACAGACTTTATACTCTCACAAACATTCACATGGCATACAGACAATTAAAACAGCAATACATAATCCTAATCAAATTCATAATACAATACAATACATACTCCTAATAAATTCATAATGCAATACAAAAAGACCTACTCATAATCAATTCATAATAATGCTGATGATGTGAATATACCGTATATCAAATATATACATATTTACCCTTGGAAGATGGCCCTGCCATCAGAAGGTCTCATTGCGTTTTATGGTATCTAACTCTTATGTGATCATTTATTTGTTTACAAAACTGTGCTTTAGCTTTGCCTATATTTCAACCTATTAAATATGGTTGCAGTGCCTATGAAAGCATTCTTGTAGTTGATAAACCTATTAATTTTTAAATGTTTTTAAGAATATCTCTTAATGTGCTTTCAGAAGAGCATTATGTTTGTAGATAAAGTATAATGTTCAGTGTTGGCCATTTTGGCAACTGTCACCTTGTTCAACAACCAAGAGACAGTTGTATTGAAGTTGATAAATCTAGTAATGTGTGCATGAGAAAGATGTAGGGATTGTACTTACAACAAGATTGTGTTAGCAAGACAGTGTTATATTCATACGTGATGTATTTACAACAAGTATTTCGTTTCGGGAGAGAGGGAGGAGGGGTGATTCGTTATCGAACAAATCGCCATTCACATTGTAAAATGGTGGAAAATACTCCATGAGATTTGAAAATTGTTCGACAGATGCTGCTAAGCATAGATAATTCGCCTTCATGAAAACCAATCATTCTATCATTTTACTTTACACTCTACTGCAGGCCCTGCACGTCAAACCTCCACATTCACTTGGGTGTGCTTGTTATAACTCGCGGGTACTTCCGGCTGGTGAGTGCAGTAGAGTAATACAGTAACGATAACGAATGTAAAGGCATAGTGGTTTTCACAAGGCTAAATTATCTAGGCTATTCCTAGCGATGCTCATGTTTTATGGAGTAAGCTACCCCTTTTAAACATCAATGGCAGTGTGAAAGGTAGGCTAAGAAAACATACAATTTATACACCTATGCACACAAAATGTGTGACAGACAGGGACAATCTCTGGTAATGACATAAAGACAAACTTACACTGATATACTGGTATGGTCCATTATCAAGTGCTGACTAAAAGCATCAGCAGATGACAAAGTAAAAACCATGGGTGGAATTACCAGGCTATTGCCATCTTAATTTAAAATCCTCTGCCAAGCCTGGAATAAAGCCAAATGAACTCCAAGGAACCTCAAATGTATGCAAAGCTATTGTCAGAGTGATGCACTCTGATAGTGAAGAATGAATGGATGACTATATCACAGATTCAGCCAAAACTGTCCTTCAACTACCGTGGGTCAGGGTGCTTTTGAGAAAGAGATATTAGTCACAATGAGATTTAGGACAAATAAATACAATTAAATAAATAATCCAGCTTCAACCCTCTGTGCTCTCCTTGCAAAGCAGCGGCAGGCCGTTTCAGTCTCAGGTCTCTCCATAGAGGAACATGCCATGAATAATAGTGTACAGTACAAATCTTTCAAAAAACACCTGGGCCCTCATTTATCAACATTGGTCCTCATTCTCGAACAGACATACGTGAAAGTTACCAAGGAATTCCTTCGTAACTCGATTTACGTACTTATTTAGCATTCTCGAACAGCTTTGTATTGTAAATTCCTTGTAGGATTTACAAACTTGAAAAGGCAGTCGTAAATCTGACAGAGCGTCCGTGTTTCTTCCAGCAGCTTTCTTCCTTCGATACGACAGACATCCGTGGAATTAAATAATTATAATGATAATAATTACGACACTATTTGTATAATTAACAATAATCGTTTACATTTATAGTCATGACTCAATGAACCGAGAATAAATAAATAAGAACTAAACCCAATCACCACGGATATTGTGGAATAGACTATTAATATGCCATATACAGTACTGTCTTGTATGACTCTATTGTATTGTTATTATATATTGTTGGTTTTATTTATTTCTTACATTGCTTATTGTGTACATGGTAAGAGCCAGTGGAGATACATTTCACTGCTCATACTGGTTTGATGTTGTGTGTCACAAATCACACCTTGAGCTTGCAGGTGGACTTTAACATCAATCATGTAAATTAACCATGCCATCCAATTATCAGTGACCAATCGTGCTATTTAAAGGATCAACTCTGCACCCTAGGCCTACACACACAATAGCCAATATACTGATGCTGTATATCGCTGATCGTGCACTGAGGAGGGAGCGCCATGCAGACCTAAATTCGCAGAGAGCGATGACTACCTAATAGGACACTTCAGGCTACCAAGACCTGTGCTAATGGAATTGCGCAATACCCTGGAGCCAGCACTGAGGAGCCGGACCAGACGCTCCAACCCTGTGCCACAACACCTCCAGGTACTGTCCATCCTGGGCTTTTTAGCCACTGGGACATTCCAGAGGTAGCTGGGAGACAGGGTGGGTAGATCACAGCCATCCATCAGCCGCTGCCTCCCGTGAGTCAAGAAAGCATTCCATGCCATTGCTGGTCTGCCCAACACCATCGGCGCAATTGACTGCACTCACGTGCGCATCAAGGTACCCTCCCCAGACCCGTTTCCGTATCTCAATAGGAAACAGTACCACTCCATCAATGTGCAGATAATCTGCGAGGGTCAGGACCACCTGCTCAACGTGGTCTCCCGCTTCCCAGGAGGTGCACACGACTCCTACATTTTACAGAACAGCCGTGTGGGTATGCACCTCGAGCAAGGAGACGCATGGCTAATCGGTACGTATCTGTTCGCAATTAATCGTCCCAGTAACAGTATAGGCTTCTATTCTTCTAATGACTTGTTTTATTAGGGAATTGTGGATATGCACTGGCCCCCTGGTTGATGATCCCCCTCACCAACCCTCAGATGGAGCAGGAGGTGGGCTATAACGACAGCCATGTGCGCACCCGTTCCACAGTCGAGTGCACCATTAGGCTACTTTGGATGTGTTTGGACGCAGCAGGTGGCACACTGCTATACAAACCTGATAAGGTGTGTATGAAGGCAACAGCTGAGAAATTGTGTTTCAGTCGTTAAAACATTAGAGCGGCCACGTCGTCAGGCCAATACAAGTCATTTGCTGCATGTCATTAATTGTGGCCATTATTTCCGCTTGTGGCGGCCCTCTCTTGGCCATCCAGCATCGCCTGGAACAGGTCGCCACGGGCACTGGGTGCAGGCGTGGCAGCCCTGGTGGACAGTCGGACTGGGGGGGGGGCAGCACTGGTGGACGGCTCTGCCTCCCAATCCATTTCATCTGTGAATAAATGAGGGTGATTCATTTGTGGGGGTTGCTTGGCTCACTGCAATGGCACATGTTTCAATTGGCTATACATTGTGGGAGACACGCTTACCGTCCGTTTCAGTCTCCGCTAACACAAGGGGAGATGTGACGGGTGACACAGCTGCCGAAAACAGGAGATGTGTCACGGATGTGGGTGCCACAGGCCCGGCTCCATGTCCTCAGCAGCTGGCACACCCCCCGACACTACCGCCAAGCCCACGGTCGCCTGGACACGCTGGTCCACCTCGGACAGCCCAGGGCCTGCTGCTGTTCCTCCTCCAGTGGCCAGCATGTCTCGCCGGTGTTTGGCGATGCGCCTCTTGGACTCAGACTTGATGTCGGCCCACTTGACCTCAGCCACCTGTGAGCTCCACCGCCGACTAAGTATTTGCATACAGAACCGCCCCTAATTAACCATATATGGTAACAAAACACCCCTGTGGACAAATTACTGTTTGTGGAACGTGGAATAATGGATAGGCGAACTAAAAAGAGAAACTTCACTGAGAGTGAGATTGATGTCCTTGTCACTGAGATCATATAACCAACAAATTGAAGGTAGAAATAATTTTGTTTTCCAAATTTTATTTGGAAACATGACACAAAATAATAGTATTTAGCGTTTTATTTTAAACAATATTTAATCTTGCGATCATTTGTTATAATTGCGCTCCTGTTGGGTCGGATAGAGGAGTCGTTAGCCATGGCTTCAGTGGATAACCCCGATCACCTGCTGGTAACTTTCGCGCAGCTACCGCATAATACCTCCGCAACAATGAGGCATTCACCTGTAGGGGGTAGGTGCGCGAAAGTTACCATATAGCTCAGTGTAGGAAGGTCATGTTCATGTCTCTAGTACCCCCACAACCCAATGTACAAGCATCTATGAAGGGGAGCAAGATATGACAGGAGACTTATTTTATGAAAACTGTTTTCGTTAACTACTAATAAGCTACAAAACCAAACTGTCTATCATATCAAAACACAATCTAGAGATGTATAGGAATAAAGAAAATCACATCTAGAATTTTCCAAAAAGGTGTTTGGCCCAAGGACTAGAAGAGCTACAGTATTGATTGTCAGGACTTCCAATTCGTGATCAGAGAATTTAAATGTCCCATGTCTTATAAATGGCCTTTTCCAGTGTTTAGCATTGTTTTCTAGCAATGTGGGGTTGTATCAATGGGGTCTGTGTCTCTAATTCTCATTTTGGCTCATCAGTCCAGTCTCGAGTTCACGAGATCCTCCCTCACTGAACTAAGCCATTCTGATTTGACTCGCTCCCTGACGTCAGTAGGTGCTGCTGATCTGCATAACTAACGCCCCCTCTATGGTTGTAGCGCACTCAACAACAGAGCGAGTGGAAATACTGACACTTCCTCAAACGGGTTGACGTGGCGTGGGTGCCGACAGAGAGAGCAGAGAACGAGCGAGTGAGAGAGAGGGATAGAGAGAGAGAGAGGGACCACCCCACACACACTCCCGACCGCGCGTGCGGGGAAACACACACACACACACACACGCAGTCGGGAGCACTCGCATATTACTGTCAACCTGCTGCAAAATATTATTGCGCACGCTCCCACGCGCGCGCCTGTATTCTGATCTGTGCAATAATATTCACAGGGGTATATATTGTCATTTGAAACAAGTTACCAATACATTGTCCCGTGGGATTATCCCCCTCAATCTCTCTATGTCTCTCTGTCTGCTAGTGCAGACTGTGGGTGACTGTCACTCAAAGCGCTTTGCGAGTATGGGCGGAGCCCACCCCAAAACAGCTTGAAATCTTGAAGTGGACAAATGCTGCTTTAGAGTACTTGATTAGAAATACAAAACAATGAAAAAAATTTAAATGTACAGATGTGTTTCATAGACTCACAGGAATTGTGTAACATTGCCCAAATAGTGAAAGGAATAGCAAAACATGGGACCTTTAAGCTTCTGTTTTCTGTCTGCCATTGTCCTAGGACAGTATTTATACTATTTTACCATATCAGGAGCAAATTGCACTCCGCGAGCCAACTGCGCTGACAGATATCAGGAGCAAATTGCACACTGTATGGGCGTGTTTGCGCTAGTATTTCATTCGCGCAATATCTTGTGAATAGGTCCTTAAGACGACGCAAATAGCGGGTGCAAATCGCATGCAGTTAAGGGGCAATCCATTCTTTGTGAATTCGTCCCATGGTGTCCAAATAAACAGAGCATTCTCCCTCCTCTTCAACTTGCTTGGGAGAAGTGTTTGCCACCACATAGAAAATGGTTAATTCGGTACCGTTGCTCTATATTCCTCTACCTTCCCCTTGTTGTGCCTTTTCTGGGCACCACTCTGATTCAATTTTCCTAAGTCCTAAAAAGGCAGAAAGATACAGCAGCCCCCTGTCATTGTGCATTATTTGAACTTGAGATGCCACTGCTGTGGGCTGGCCTGGCTCAGATGAGCAAAGGGGCAGGGATTATTGAAAATTGGCAAGGAAATGGTTCAGTGTGGTCCCATCACTATCGCAGCCCCTCAATCTGAAAAGGGAAATTCCGAAAAGGAATAAACAATACATCTATATGGTAAAACCCCTTTCTAAATATACTGTGTCACGTGCAAACAGGAAGTGTAATTACAAAAGTTTCAATCTAGCAGTGTCCATGTTGCTTAGGAATATAAGGTGAATATCTTCGCCCAAGATCTACCCATGTACTTTTAGTTTAGTTTATTTGACAATTATTAAAATACATTACATGTTACAAGTTATGCATCCTAAAATTATCAAGGATAGCACAAAAACTTATTTCCATTGTGGTCCTTGGTCTCAGCAGCACACTATTTACATAAACATGTATTACACATATTATCATCAGCCTACAGTATATTGCTAAAAATGTAATTAAAAAGTAAAATACAACATTATTAATAAAATATGTACAGACACATTCACCTTGAAACTATACAGGTTCAAGTCCTGTTTGGTGGTCAAAGTCAACTCATTCCACTCCTGTGCTCCTGTGTGAGCAAATTAGCACTGTCCCATCTTTGTTCTACACCTTGGACTCGAGGATGCAGGTTTGCTAAGCTAAATCTCGTTCTGTGGCTGTGTGATTCCCTAACACTAGGAAAATAGTTGCTAAAATATTTGGGGGCTGTTATTGATTATTTTGTGTACCATGTTGAGCCTTCTGGGCTACTCTGGCCTCAACTGGTAGCCAGTTGAGCTCCTGAAAATGACTCCTCCCAACATGATCACGAGGGCCTAGGCCCATCACAACCCTGATCAGCTTATTCTGTGACACCTGTAGTTTCTTCTTTAATGAGTAGTAGTCTAAGGCTTTGCCTTTCTAGCCAAAAACCTGGTGCGGGCATTTACTTTACCCAGCACCTGTATAAAGCCATTCCCTCCCCCCCAGACTGTCATCCAGCATACAGCCCAGGTACTTCACTGCTGTTCTTGCTGCTATAACCTCTGACCCTAATTCTACCTGGAGTTCAGGAGCCTTTTTTAATCTGGGTTTAGATCCAGACTTCGACAGAATAGACTCTGTTTTGCCTAAGTGAAGTGAGAGCCTATTGTCAGACAGCCAATTGATAACACTCTGTATGATAGCAGTGCTGTATACCGCATATTTACATTTATATTACCACATAATTTCCCTCTGGATAAATAAAGGATTTCTATTATATATATATACCTGCCTATAACCCCTCTATATACTTGCTTGAACACATGCACATCACCCTTAGTTCTGTATGATAGCATCTACTATAATGCTGTATATAGCATATATGTATTCCCACCGCATATATACTCACCTGTCTGTCCTTTACTATATCTATATCTGTACATGTCCTACTCTTACTAGTTACGCTGCTGGCCAGTAGTAGTCATACAGTCTCTATTTATAAAATACAACTCTGTACGTACATCTGATTAGCACTTCACTCAATACTAATAATTGTATATTTAATATGCAGTTTAATGACCTGTACATTGTATATTGCTGTTGCACTTTACTGCTACATTTGCACTATGGTTGGATGCCAAACTTATTTTCGTTGTACTGTCCTATAATGACAATACATTAGAGTTTAATCTAATCTAATCTGTCCAACCGTCTCTGGGATTTTCATCAGCACTCCACCCCTATGGATGAAATAGTTGGCTGCACTGTGCTGCAGGCTTGGGTAAATAATGTTCAATGAAGCCATCCTGCACACACCCAGTGTGAGATAATGATGTGGGGAGAATCCCACTGTGTCCTTTCTCCCATCTTTGATAAATTATCTAAGAAATTCTGTCAGTGTCAAAGTGTTCTGAACTGAGATGTTCTATAATAGCCTGCTTACCCATTCACTCAGTTGTCAGTTGGAATTGTGTGATATGACTGCAGGTCAGCCCGGCAGTATGTTAATAGAAATATAGAATATATAGAAATATAGCCCACATGATGAGGTGGCCGTAGCTGCGGTCTATCTAAGAAGCCTTCCAAGAAACGGTAAGCTAAGGGTACTTTCAGTTTGGAGTTATTCTATTCATAGAAAGATTTATTTTTATAATGAACAATGCATGAACACATTGAAAAATATATAGATAAATAAATACATATTTGTGACCAGGCAGATAATAGGGTATTGTTAAGCAACCTTAACACATTTTTTTACATTATATGAAAGTACAGGTTCTTCCGCACGGGCAGAAGTGGCAATTTTTCTAAGTAAAATACCCGGAAGACTAATGAAAATAAAATACATTTCCTTTTAAACAACTTTATTGTTTCTTTGTGGTCCAGTACCAAATGATCCACGGCCTTGTACCGGTCCGTAACCCGATGGTTGGGGACCTCTGCTATAGAGCCTTCTCTCTATACTCCGTTATGCGCAAGTTTATGACTTGCGGAGCGAGTACTGGAGTAGATTATTCAATGCGACTGCCAGCCAGCTTTTGTGTGACGGAAAAATACACTTTCAATTGTGACAGAGAGAAGATCATCTCCAGATTCAGATACAATTTAACACAAACAGTTCCAAAGATATTCATCTTTTTCCGCATATTGTCTGAATTCAATAGATGGGCATTGCCATAGAAACAGTATGTGGTGCAGGGCCCAGCCAGGGTGTATATTGGCTATAATAAGACACCCATGTGCTTGATCAGACCATTTCTCTGACAAGAACAACACCTACATATGATTTAATTATCAAGTCATTACACAGAATCAAAAGGTACCTGCAAGAGTGGCTCATTCCAGCAACGCTGTATTAAATTCATTAATAATAATTAATTACATATATATAGCGCTTTTCTCAGACTCAAAGCGCTCCCCACAATGTAGGGTGGAAATTCACCACCACCACTGGGCTACGCGGGCTCAATGGCTGCCATACACTGGCACCAGGCACACATCACACTACACAATGGCTGAACAGTTCAGGAGACTGGGATTGATTGGGACGTCGGGGAACCCTACTCATTTACGATTTTTTTTTTTTTTTTTTATTATTGCAAAACAAAATTATTAAAAGTCAGTACTCAACACACAATGCATAATGAAACTAACAATTAAGATGGCTAAAATGACATGCAAGCACAGAAACAGAAAGCAAAAAAAATATATAATAATATTTTACCGTATACAGTGTATATCCAACGAAATTACCAATTATACCAATGTCTTATACAGGATATACCCCTAATACCTATTATCTAAAACCCTACACACATATGCTCCAGCTCGAACCCCCCCCCTCCCGGACCCCTCCTTGGATAGTACCTCCATTATCCCTCGCTCCTAACCAGACACTACCATTATAAGCTAGCTTTTATTCTCTCCACCACTTCTAACCACATTGACATTTTGGATTCATTGAGACCCATAATTCTTGCTGTAGATATTTCTTGATAAATCACATCGAGATATGTAAGAAACCAAACCTTCCGGCACATTTTTTCCGGTTGAAACCAGCGTGATGCGATCAGCTTTTTAGCTACTGTGATGCCCGATAAAACCAATCTCTTTAGCTGTGGATTTACTGCAAACTCAAAAACATCATTCAATAGTAATACAGAGGGGTGTACTGGTATATTCCAAGATACGAGTTTTGATAATTGTTGGGTCACATCTTTCCAGAATGCCTTAACTGGTGGGCAGTCCCAATACATGTGCATAAATGTCCCTTCGTCTCCATTTGTACATTGGGAGCATTTGGAGTCTTGTTTAAGACCCATTCTGTTCAGTCTTATAGGAGTCAAGTATGTCCTGTGAATATAGTTAAGATTGATTTGTTGATGGTCCGGGTTCCTTGATGTAAGTCGGACATTTGCCCATGCTCCTTGCCAATCAAAGTCACTTTCCAGGTCTGGTATATCCCTCCTCCAGACAGAGTCTAGTTGGAGGGTTTCATACGAGGACGTTAGTAATTGATAATAAAAACCTGAAACAAAACCTCTCGATGTCTCTCTTTCATAGAAGAATTTGTGGTATCTGTGGTGTTCAACTGGTATGTCTAATGGAACACCGTGAGACTTCAAACATAGCCGTAACTGTATGTAAAAAAGCCATGTGGACTCGGTGAGATTACATTTTGTGCATATTTCTCCATAACTACAAAAACCCTGGTTGTTAAAAACATCCCCTAATGAGTGTATGCCTTGCTCTTCCCATATAGGGAATCTTATAGGACGTTTTTCAATTAAGAGTGCATTGTTATTGAATAAGGAAGTGTGATTGTGCCATTTTTGTGGGTTAGGATATTTTTTTTGAGTTTCACGCCATATCCGGATCGCATGGGTAATTATGGGGCCAAATTTCCGCTCACAGTGCTTGATTGGTAGTTTAGTGTATGCTATGTCCTTCAGTCTATGTGGGGCTACTATGTTTTCTTCCAATTTTCTCAAGGATACTAATGCTTGGGGATCAAACCATGTTGTCAATGGTCTTAATGTGTAAGCCTTAAAATATTGGAAAAAATCTGGAAATGCCATGCCACCGTCTGCTTTATTTCTCTGTGCGGTGGATCTTTTTATATGTGGTGGTTTGTTATTCCAAATAAATTTGTATGTGGAGGAGTGTAATCTTTTCCAGTAACCCTCTGGAGGGGGTAACGGTAGCATTGAACTGAAGAAGTTGATTCTAGGTAGTACATCCATCTTAACTATTGATACCCTTGCCTGTACTGAGTTTTTAAGTTTTGCCCACCTGTCAAGGTCGTCTTTGATTTTGTTTTGTATTTTTGTGTAATTGTGCTTCACCGTTTGTCTTATGGTGGGAAATATTTCCACTCCCAAGCATCTAAAATGTTTTACCATAGGCATCCTTAATGACCAAATTCAGTCAGGACCTCGGTCCAGAGGACAGAGTGCCCCCTGCTGGACGACAACACCACTTTCTGACAACAACCTTGACCGGGGCTCGAACTGGTGATTTTGCGATCATGAGTCCGGAGCTCTATCCCCCCCCCCCCCTTTTAAAGCATGCATCGCTTCACATCTCCTCATTTCAATTGCGGGTAACTGTTCTACAGGGGGATGCATAGTCAAAACCCACTGTCAAAACTGCCATAATGCAACCTGGCAAGCCAGAAATATGCTCCTATTTGAATATACTGTATTCTGAGCTCTGTGCACAGCTATCGGTCAGCGTGGTTGGAATACTCAGTTTCAGATCATATCTGGATTCATGTGCACAAATGAGCTGACTCTGAAACCCACCCAACTTATATCAGAATAATGTTCTTCCATTTACTGTCTGGTAATGAAACAATAAATTTAAATGTAAGACATCTCATCTCATGATGAGGCTTCGTGTACATAATTCATAGCACTGTTTTCAAGCTATAACTCATAATGTCAGCTTCCTGGGAAAAAAAACGTGTATGGAAAGCCACATTTCCAGGGACTGCGGAAACTATTTAAAACATTGGTTAATTTTCCTAATGACGTCCATGTTTGAAGTTTTACAAGACATGTCAACCAGAATTAATAGGCACGAGGGTCATAAAACGTTTCCCACACATGCCGTATATTTTTCATCTTTCTGACAAGATATTCTTCTGACAGGCATGATGAATGCGGTCCCTGATCACTGATTGCTGGAACTCGCATAGCAGCAAAACACCAGCGAAAGGGAGTTGCCCCACTCGATAACCCTGGCGACCTGCCGCCTCTCGCTGCCAACTACAGGTTTGTGGCGGCCATTACGGGGCCATGTTGAAGTGTATTGTTATGTAGCATTAGCATCATCACCCGGAGCTTGCATCAAAAGGTGCCCGGGTCTGTTGAAGATGGCGCGGAACTGAGGTATATGTCTGCTGTCAAGTGTGTACCCCCTATCCCCACTCAACAGACTCAAGTAAGTGCCAATTACCACAAGAGGGATTGTAATATCAGGTTCTATACAGCACAAAAAAAATAACTATGGCATGATGAATGCTGTCAATGATCAAGGATTTCTGGAACTCGTACTGTTCTGATTTGCATTGTCTGCACCCAGGGCCTCCTGTATATGAACAAATCACCAAGCAGTAAAGTCAGCAACAGCTACACGTCCAAGGTGGGTGGGAGAAATGATTTACAGCTTGGTGTGCTGTATGCATCTACTGTAACAATATTCTGCATTATTTTTTCAGTAGCACACAGCGAGGAGCAGGAAAATGCCAAGACCAGGGGCAGGGCACAATCTGAAATGTGCTGAGACTAGTATTATTAAAGGTCGTCACATGGCTAGAGCTCCTCCGGCTCATGATGGGAAGGTCACCGGTTCGAGCCCCGGTCAAGGCCGCTGTCGGAAAGGGGTGCACTCTGTCCTCTGGACATTGCAGTAACAATGCGCCTGAGCGTTTCAGCCATAGTGTGATGTGTGCCTGGTGCCAGTGTATGGCAGCCATTGAGCCTGCGTAGCTCAAGGTTGGGTGCTATCCACAGTGGTGGTGAAGGAGGCAATTTCCATCCTACATTGTAAAGCGCTCTGAGTCTGTCTAGAAAAGCGCTATATACTGTACTGTAAGTGCAATGATCATTCACTCATTCAACAGTTGTTGTTGTGACTTATACACATCTGTAAATTGGCCATTGTTACACTCTCGATGATAAATTAATTGGCTTACACTCGTTTACAAAACCTTCCTTAGTCTGACCCCTCCATATTTGATACACTTGTCATAAATTGTCATCTACTGCCTATAACACCATGGCTGCTCACTATATCCCGCTAGATGTTCCCTGTGTTAACACTTCCTTTGGTTAATCCTGCTTCCAATTTGCTGCTCCCAGCAGTTGGACCAAGATGCAAAATACTTTGAAAATGGACAAATTCACCCCCCTCACTACTTTTAAGGACTCTATCGCAGAGTTGTTTACACACACACCTGCAACTGTCACCTAGCATTTTAACTGTAATTTGGCTGCTTCATGTATTGCATACCTTGTAATTGTATTTGATTGTTTGTTTGATGTGTGTTTTAATTATTTCCCTTACCTCTGTGAAGTATGTATCGTCTATCTATTTTCTATTTTCCCCTTTCCAGTGTTGGGCAAGTTACTTTTAAAAAGTAACTAGTTACAGTTTCTAGTTACTTCTTCCAAAAAGTTACTAAATTACTTACTCAGTTACAAATTATAAAAGTAACTAGTTACTTCAGAAAGTAACTATTGCGTTACTTTCAAGTAATCTTTTTACATAAACAACATAGACAAATCTAAACTATTGTAATGTCGCTGTGGGATAAAGTGAGACTAGCCTCCAATCAAATGCCATGTATGTAGATATTATAATTACTATGTTTATATAGTGGATCATACAAATACAATAGATGTTTTGGAACTTTTGATATGTATTGCCCCCTGTTATGTACCAGGAGCTGATCACTTCTGTGTCACTGTGCATGCAGGTGAGGGCTGCCAATTAGCCAATTAGTGCTGATTGGTTACCTGCTGGGAGCTTTAAAGGCAGACTTAGTAACACACATGCAGGGTCTGTGCTGAGAGGAAGAGCTGTCAGGTTCTTCCAGTCCTTGTCCGTTGGGTTTCCATTAGTACCTTAGTTTACATTTACCTTAATAGTTCCTTGAGATAGTAGCACTTTGAGTTAGAGCACGGGGTTTTGGTGTTGGCTTGCACATAGGTTGCGTACCCATGAGCCAGGGTCGTAACAGTTGGGCGCTCGTCCGGGATCTTTTACCCCTAGAACTTTGATTGGTGTTTTTTTTTTTTGTGTTACACGGGGTGTCATGGTATTATGGTTTGGGTGGTGTTCGTTACATATGGTGTAACGTGGGGGTTCGAGCCATTTCGTCAAACAGGTGAGTAGGCCGTATTTGTTTGTAATTTGATGTGACTACTTATGCTGTTAAAATATATAGTTTAGTGGGCACCACATGTAGATAGGGACATTATTTTCTGGTTGTTGGTTAGCGTCCTGTGCACCACGTACTCCTGGGGCGGTCAATGAAATGATTGGTATATGATCTTTGACTGGTAGCAGGTGTGGTTGAAGAAAGTTAGGTCTACAGGGCATTAGTTTAAGGGTAGGTAGATTAGGGCGGCCAGAAAACACAGGTAGTGTGGTAGGGCTTGATTTAGTGTTTCTTAGGGTAGACATGTGGTGGGCCGGTTTTGACTGCAGTTTAAACGTAGAAGCATATGTAGTCATATCAGGTTAGAAGGCGCACCTGTTTGGAATTGTTTGTTGGATTTATTTTGTTTGTTTGAGTGTTTGGTGAGCATACCTGGTAGCACCTAACACCTAAATGACACGTCTATTTAGGGTGGGTGTGTTTTTTTTTAATTTTTTTTTGGTTTTTTTTGCAACCTAGAAAGGTGCGCTCCGTAGAGCTCACATTTCCACCGCGTTCCCTTCTGGTTGTTGTTATTGGCATTTAGCGTTATTCATGGTTCTTCAGTGGTTCTTTGTGGTTCTTCAGTGGTTCGTTGGGGGGGTCTTCGTGGTTCGTTAGTGGTTCTTCGTGACTGTGAGGTAGGGTGTGTAGCTTGGGGTGGCTGGTTCAGTGACAATGGCTTCCATCAGGGACTTTGTTGATCGCCCGTCTCATGACTTGTTAGAGAAGTTTTCCAAAGAACAACTGCTAGAACTTGCTGTACACTACAGGGTAGAGCTTTCTGCAGGGGAGAAATGTTTGAAGCCGTCTGCCTTGAGTGCGTTAAGGGTGTTACTCGTTAGGGAGCAGGTACTTGAGGAGAGGGTGGAGGAGCCTCCTTCGTCTGGCGCGTCTCCGCTATTACCTGGTGTGGAGGGTGAGTGGAGGATAAGGGAGTTGGAGTTTAAGGAAAGGCAGCTAGAGCGAGAGCGTGAGGAGAGGAGAGAGGAGCGTGAGCTAAAGGAGAGAGAGAGGAAAGAGGAGCGTGAGCATGAGCGTGAGCGTGAGGAGCGTGTGTTTAAGGAGAAGCAAATGTTGCTGGAGCACGAGAGTGCACAGAAGGAGCTTGAATATAAGCATGCTGCCTTGCAGGCGGGTGCTCTGCATCCAGAGTCACGTTCCGGGTTTGATGTAGGCAGGAATATTAGGATGGTGCCACCATTTTTTGAGAAAGACGTGGAAAGATATTTTCCCCTTTTTGAACGGGTGGCAACCACATTGAAGTGGCCTGATACCGCCTGGACACTGCTGCTGCAATGTGTTTTAGTTGGTAGGGCACAAGAAGCCTACACTGCTCTGTCCCTTGAACAAAGCGCTGATTATGAGCTGGTTAAAGCTTCCATTTTGAGGGCTTATGAGTTGGTCCCCGAGGCCTATCGTCAGCGTTTTAGAGGTTATCGCAGGTCGGAGGGGCAGTCTTATGTTGAATTTGGAAGGGAGAAGGAGAACCTGTTTGACAGGTGGTGCACTTCTCAGAAGGCAGAGTCAAGAGAGCAGCTTAGGCAGTTGATTCTCCTAGAGGAATTTAAAAGATGTGTTCCTGATACCATTTCCACACATCTAAATGAGCTTAAGGTATCGAAGATAGGCGACGCCGCTGTCTTCGCTGATGAGTTTGTGTTGACACACAAGTCCATGTTTTTGGAGGACTACCGTGTTGAGTCCGGGGATAGGCGTCCTGTTCAGGGGGGCCGTTTCCCAAAACCTGTGTCTGCTGGTCAGTTAACTTCACCTCCTAGGCGGGGTGGTTCTGCTGGTGCATTCCCAGAAGGGATTATCTGTTTCTACTGTAAAGAACGTGGTCATATCGTTGCTGGGTGCCCGGTGCTTGAGCAGAAAAATGTCAGAACCGTGGCTCTGGTAGAAACCATAAGCAGAACGCCTATGCCAACGTTAGATGGGGATGGGGGAAGTATCAAACGTGTGGACAAAGAGCTCGAGGGTTCCTCAAGGTTTATGATGAATGGATTTGTTTCCCTGACTAATGCACTAGAGTCCAAACAGGCTATAACAATTTGGAGAGATACCGGTGCTTTTCAGTCCCTCATTCTGGAGGGGGTTTTGCCGTTTTCAGAAAACTCTTCTTTGCATTCCGGTGTCGTTGTTCGGGGCTTTGGGGGTGGATTTGTGGATGCACCTTTGCATGAGGTCACGCTAAATTCTCCCTTAGTATCAGGCAATGTTGTTGTGGGGATATGTTCTCACATTCCCATAAAGGGGGTGTCCTTCATTCTAGGGAATGATTTGGCTGGTGACAAAGTGTTGGCTACTCCGGTTGTAACTCCCATTCCTGTGGTTTCTGAGGTCTCTAATGAGCTGGCACAGAAACATCCAGGAGTGTTTCCTGTGTGTGCTGTGGCACGAGAAATGTCAAAGGACAAAAGTGATGTTGTTGATACTTCGACTTGGGACATTACACTTAGTGACACATTCTTTGTTGAATTAAAATGTGTACCTGTTGAGAATTTTGGAAAGCACACTGTGGATGTACCTCTGCATAATGATTCTCTTGATTGTGGCTTTGTGTTAGGCCTGGTGGTGAAACCAGAGTTGACATGTGTGCTGGAGAAGCATGTGACAGGAGATGATATGGCAGCGCAGTGTCTCAAGGTCTTCCCAGCCTGTACGGTGGCTGAGGCCACGAACGAATTGGAGGATGAGGGTGGGAAGGATGCTATGAGAGGTGCTGTTGTTTCATGTGACACCGTTCTAGTTGGAGAGGCTACTAAGCCTGACTTAGGCTGCCAGCCTTCCCACAGTAGCGTTATTGTCCCTAATGTTTCACTTGTGGGCAGGGATGGTCCCAGTATGTCAGTTGATGATTCTGACATTGATCCACGTGTCCACACTGATTCTCTGCCATGCACTAGGTGTGATGGTCAACCTAGTTACCTGTGTCCTGTGGAGCAGGAGCCGCCTTCGCGACCTGGTTTGTTGAGTGGCAGCCATTTTGATTTTGATCAGGACAATGTTATTTTGGGTGACGCCATTTTAGATGGTGTTCCAGACGTTATTGTGACTGTCGTACTGCCATGTTCCCGGTACACTGGGGCTGTACCTGAGGCGGTACATCCTACTCTGGATGTTCACGGTTTGCAGTATCCTGAACTGCCAGTGCCAGGTGGGATGGATATGGGTGCGGTGGTGGTATCAGTGATCTATGGTTTTTGTGGTGCTGTGTTCTGTTCTGTTGAGCGCAGTTCTCAGGTTGATTTTGGTTTGCAGTCTAATTTTGACAGATCGGTATCGGCGGTCGTGTTCGACAGGGGCCGACCCACTATCGCTGTTGTGGTAGTGGCCCTGATACCTAATGGGTCACAGTGGGGTTTTTTGTGTTTGTTTTTGTTTATGGGTTGTTGTGTGGTGGTTGCCTCTGGGGCAACCAGTTTGGTGGGGGAGGTGTTATGTACCAGGAGCTGATCACTTCTGTGTCACTGTGCATGCAGGTGAGGGCTGCCAATTAGCCAATTAGTGCTGATTGGTTACCTGCTGGGAGCTTTAAAGGCAGACCTAGTAACACACATGCAGGGTCTGTGCCGAGAGGAAGAGCTGTCAGGTTCTTCCAGTCCTTGTCCATTGGGTTTCCATTAGTACCTTAGTTTACATTTACCTTAATAGTTCCTTGAGATAGTAGCACTTTGAGTTAGAGCACGGGGTTTTGGTGTTGGCTTGCACATAGGTTGCGTACCCATGAGCCAGGGTCGTAACACCCCCCAACAGGCCACAACTGGGCAACATTAAATTATGCTTGTTAAGCACTATACCAAAAAATAAATAACAAATATACTGATTGATTGAACATTTTAATTAACAGATTGCAGAATGGGTACAGTACAGTACAGCTCAATACACACAATTGTTAAGGGGATGCAGATCAGAGAAAGACTTTCGTCTTGTTTACATCAGGGTCCCCCATTTTCAATTCATGACATTTATGACATACACAACATACTGTTACGATTGGGGGTGCTAATGAAGGTGAGAACACAGCATGCAGACAAGGGAGAAGGAACGAGGCAGAGACGAGGGGTGAAGCTTAAAGAAGGGATGTTTACTAACAACCAAACTACAAAACAAAGGAGGCACAGCCGGGCTGGCTCTGGAACAAACACGGACTGATTACGAAAAACAAAGAGCACCAAACAAAGCTAACAAAACAAACAGAAGAACAAGCTCACTTGACTGGACCACAACTCACAAGATAGGACACAGGCACAGGCACGATACGGGAACAACACGGGGTACTGGAGGAAATTACGCCACCAGGAAGTGAGGACAGACCCACACTTAAATACAAAGACTAATTACAATGAGCAACACCTGGCAAGGCCAGGCCAAAACACAGAATCAAATAAACACCAAACTAGACACAAAAAGAAATATCACACACAACAACCAGACAGGGAGACGACATCAAACAAAGGCACGGATGGCCCAAGATAATAAATAAGTGGAGATTAACTCTACTATTTTTAACCAGACCAAAATGGCCGCCTGCACCATCTGGCTCATCTGGCCACTGTCAGGAGGTAGGGAATGTCCAATGTCTTTATCATAACTGGGCCTGGGGACGTTGCACATATACAGATATAATAATCTAATCTAATCATCTAAACAAATCTAATCATGACATTTAAGACATCCATGACATACAGATATATATATATATCTCTGAGCACCTGGACTGTGCCATTAAACCAGGAAGTGCAGCACTATGTCAGCAGAGTAGAGCCTCCACTACTGCAGTTCCCTGCGCTGCAACACAACTAACACAAGAGTGAACAAAAAACGCTCATGGACTGGTCGTTGACTGCTCGCTTGTGTTGTTGGTTGGATTCGTTTTGGATTATTGGATTATTTGGGCTCGTACATGGACCCGCGGTCTCACGTTGACTGAACTCGCTTGTGTTGTCGCTGTGTCAGACTCTGAAAGCTTTCAAACACCCGCCCATCTCTACCTCTGATTGGCTTACCATGACATTTTACTCAACCTCAGGCAATCGCGCGCTACCAACTAACCAAGCAGGAACAGTATGCCTCTCTGCGCAGAGATGTCTGATGAAAAAAACAGCTTCAATCATCATAGTAACGTGCCGCATTTTTTGGCAGTAACGGTAACGGCGTTATTAAGATTGGAAGAGTAATCCGTTAGATAACTCGTTACTGAAAAAACTAACAGCGTTAGTAAAGCCGTTATTTATAACGCCGTTATTTATAACGCCCTTATTCGCATCACTGCCCCTTTCCCTGTTACCTTTCAAGAGGCCCTTTTGTCCTCTCGCCAGGCTGTCACTATAAATAAGAATTTGTTCTTAAAAGAACACGCCAACATTTTCGGAAATTAGGTTACCGTCTTCTCCAGAGAGAGACAAGAAGATAGATACCAGTTTCCTCTCTGCGTTCAGTAGAAAGCTATCTGGCTGCATGTTAGCCTAGCTTAGCACAATGAATGGAAGCGGACATGGCCGGTTAGCCTAGGCATTGTCCAACTAACACCTCTCCCGAAGGCTAACCGGTGATGTCCGCTTCCATTCATTGTGCTAAGCTAGGCTAACATGCAGCCAGGGCAATACGTTTTGTTAATGTAATCTACTTGCACAGATGTATGTTATATAGCTTAGTACTGCAGTACGACAGTGGCTCGGGAGGTAGAGCAGATTCCCAGTTTGATTCCCACTCCTCCCTAGCCCCTTTCGTGACTGCGATGCAAGCCAGGGGCTCGAATACGCAGTCACTTATTCGACCGTAGTAGCCAGGTTAATGTGCACCATCAAGCACTGCTTAAAAGCGAGCGGTGGGTCCAAAATATATCAGATATAAATTTCAAAGGTACCCACCATTGCATTAGGGTTTCACACACACACGCGGTAGGGTTTGAAAGCTCGGCGTTGCTAATAAACATTTAAAATAATTTTTATAAACTGGTCAACACTGCATTATTTCCGGCGTTGGGTGCATGATGCGCATGCAGTGTAATCACAGCGCAGGCGCACCAGGCAGCCAAATACGGAAATACAGCCATTTGAGCAGTGTTGACCAGTTTATAAAAATTATTTAAAATGTTTTTTAGGAACGCCGGTACCTTTGAAATTTATATCTGATATATTTTGGATCCACCGCTCGCTTTTAAGCAGTGCTTGATGGTGCACATTAACCTGGCTACTACGGTCGAATAAGTGACTGCGTATTCGAGCCCCTGGCTTGCATGGCAGTCACGAAAGGGGCTAACTCCTCCCGAGTCCCGGGTAGCGTGTCGAAGTGTGCTTGAGCAAGACACTTAACCCCTAATTGCTCCTGATGAGCAGGTTAGCACCTTGCATGGTTACTATTATAGTTTACTGCCATAGCAAGCTAGCTAGAATTAGCTACCTTCATAGTAAAAATTATTTAATTAGACAGCAATGCAAAGGGTGGAAAACAGCCAACTTGGCAAGATTTGGTAATGGATGAATGACAGAAGAGCTAACGTTAGTCGACCGAAATCAATTGGCAACATATCACTGGTACTACTAGCTAGCTAGCTGGCTAACTAGCTAACGTTAGCTAGCTCCTGTCAAAACGAACTACGGAATAATGTAGCTAACGTTAGCTAGGCTAACAAAGATGTAGCTAACGTTACTTTCCAGGCAAACCCCACTCAGCGAAGGGCTAACGTTAGCTAATTACCCCCCTGTGCATTGAGTATTATTTTCAAATAACAGCACACCACATCATGTATTATCCCTTACAGCTAACTAGGTAGACATGGTAACTCCCAGCTATTACTAAAGTCGATTTCAAGACAACGTGACTCTGTGAGTTTTTTTTTGCTGACTGGTGTAAACAAACTGCACCACATGGAATTCCTCGCTGGACTTCTGGGGGCGTTCCAAGGGTGCATTCCAGTTGACATTTCTGACAGGCATTTTTCGAAGTTCATGATTCTAAACATATACCGTCAGTGCCTACCGTCTGAACATAATATTAGTGGTTTTCAAACCGTGGTAAACCACGAAACCGGTAACCGGCCCATGCCTAGCTGCATGTAGGCCTGGCTGGTAGGCTTACGGAAGCTCCGTAGGCTCGCCGCAACCACTTTGACGTCTGTGTAAATTACTGTAAGCTGCCAACCTGCTAGTGCAGTCACCCTTTATTTAAAGTATGTCATGTTACAAAAAAGATACTCGTCTGATATCTGGGCCTCAGGGGGCAGCATACTCTTCTTAACCAATATAAGAGGTTGGTTAAACAAAATGCCAGTTCAATCTATATTCTACAAACCTGGAAAACCATTTATAGACTCCAATTATGTACTTTGGGATGGTTTCTATTTATTTATTTATTTGTTATAAACAAACAGTGGGCTTTGATAATGTGCTTTCCCCTGGAGAGCGTCATATTTCAGCAATGTGAGGAGCCTTTCACTGGCTTGATGAAGAGCTCCATTAATTGTTGGGGACTGTAGAGGGAGGGGGTGGAGAGCGGAGCACAGCAGCATGGAATTTAATTGAAAAGGAGGAAAAAATAATTGTTGGAAACAGTTTTCATTTCATCAGCCCCCAGAGTCCACAGAGACAGGGCCGAGTGAGAGGTGTGTGTGTGTGTGTGTGTGTGTGTGTGTGTGTGTGTGTGTGTGTGTGTGTGTGTGTGTGTGTGTGTGTGTGTGTGTGTGTGTGTGTGTGTGTGTGTGTGTGTGTGTGTGTGTGTGTGTGTGTGTGAGAGAGAGGGAAGGTGTGTGGGAGAGAGGGAAGGTGTGTGGGAGAGAGGGAAGGTGTGTGGGAGAGGGGGAAGGTGTGTGGGAGAGGGGGAAGGTGTGTGGGAGAGAGGAAAGGTGTGTGGGAGAGAGGAAAGGTGTGTGGGAGGGAGGGTGTGGGAGAGAGGGAAGGTGTGTGTGGGAGGGGAAGTGGGGGTTAGTGAAATTAATTGCAGGGAGAAAATTATTGCTGGGTTCCGAGCTGAGGAGGGAAGGATAAAAGAAGACGATAAAGGATTGGCAGGTCTGAGATTGGAGCATGGAGGTCAGGGCTTATTATGGCAAGTCAGAAAGGTACAGTCTCAGGGTTCTCTCTCCGCCAGAGTTTCTCCAGGTTACAGGCAGATTTGATGAGGGTTAGGAATTGACACAGGCGGCTGGTCTGTTTTCCCAACTGGAAGCAGCGCGTTTTGCGGTCAGATCCAGAGCTATCTAGAGCCCAGTGTCGTAGCGGAGGCCCCCGCAACCCCCGCGGTGCGGGGGGGCCCTGGAGCTTAGGGGGCCCTGCCCCCACTGTAGACTATCCTCTTAGATTTCGTAACGCGCGCGAACAGGGCGCAGACAGTGGAGCCCAGTATGGTTCTGCGGGGCTGCAGCTGGATGCATCTCGCGCAGAGGGCGCCCCCCCCCCCCCTCCCTGCTATGATTTGCTCACCTGCGATAGGGCTGATAACTAATGTTCATTGGCAGCGTTCAAAACACAGCGGGAAGCGCCGGTAAAAATGCCGCAAATATCCAAGCAAGCGGCGGTGCTTAGAAAAACAAGATGAGAACGAAAGTCGAACAAGAGATGGCAAAGCTACGAAAAAGAACATCATTATTCCAGCAGGCAGCAAAGGTAGACTGACTCTAACGTTACTGAAGAATCCATCGGCAGTAAGCTCCCCACCCAGGCCGGCCGCCGCGCCGCGTCCACTGCTATCAACACGCCGGTCCAGGCAGACAGACAGCCCAGCCAGGCCCCCAGCCACGCTACAGCCGCCGAGACCCGAGACAGGTTAGAAGAATATAACGTTTTATTCGCCATAACCAGTACGAGTAGCCTACAGGTTACATTGGAACTGGAATCTAATCCGTTAATTTTTTAGTACATGGTTTAAGTGGCCGCGATGTCCAGTGTGATGATAATAATGATGTGTGTTGTAGCGGGACGGCCAGTCACGATATGACATGGCACGAGATTATGGGTCATTGTAATTGCGAGGATTTACTGAAACTGCAAGTAGTGTCAGAGCCTGCATAGGCGGAGGGTGAGCTCGACATTAGGGTCGACTGTAATTGGATGGACCTCGCGCGGAGCGGGCAACATTTTCTCACTTTATTATTGATTTAGGGGAGTGGTCTGCCCTGCGGGGGGCCCCGACATATTGCGCAACGCCACTGCTAGAGCCTATTTGTGTTTAAACGTGACAGCAGATTTTGAACATAAGAATATACTTGCATGGGCCTACATGGTGCAGTGGGCAAGGCGCTCACCACGAATACTAGAGACGCTGGGTTCGCCTGTTCGAGCCCAGCGCTCCACATTGCTTTCAGTTTAGCTGGTCGTCCGTACTAATACACATTGGCAGTATTAGGGGGTGGGAAACTGATGGGTGGGGATCGGGCGTTGTGGACAGCGACTCCTACAGGTCGGTTGGTGCGCCTGCGCAGTAGAATCAGGAAGCGATGGGGGCGGCGCCCCTCCAAAGCGCAGACCCCTGACGCTGAAAGATCGCGCCTTGCAGGTGGAAAGATGCGACTGCTGTTACCTCAAGTACCGGAGGGGACTCGTGCTATGTATGACTTAGTCCACATTGCAGCCGGCTTGTGGGAGGCAAGAAACAGCGTTCGAGACAGGGGAGGGTTGAATTGGATGATACGAAATTGGGATGGGAGAAAAAATAGAAAAATGGGAGAAAAAGTGGATAAAAAAAAATTAAATAAAAATAATATACGTGCATGACCCATCCAGACACTTCTCAGCTCTCTCCCTAATGCGAATTACCACACTGGCAACTGTGCACAGTGTAACAGCACCTCCAAGTTTACACATTCATCCACACACAGCAGGCAAGCCGTTCCCTATTAAACCTGTTCTTCCACTCGTGTGGTTTACATGCAATATGCAGAAACGGCCCCGATCACCCTGTTGCTATGCACTTCAATGATACTCTACCTGATAGCATCTCTACCTTACATTCTTATGTTATAGAGAAGGTTTTAATGATGAGCTGCTACTTAATGTGATGCTGTGAGTATATTTGTTTTGGATTTGAATGGGATTAAGCCAGAACTGATTCCTATTGTTTGAGGCTAGATTTACATTTGCACCCACTAATGATGTCTTCTATTGTCCTTCTATTGAAGCCCAGGTTGGATGATCTGATCTCCATTGTATACAAGGCCATTATCGGTGATCTTCCATCTTATATCTCCATACTGTTGAACAGGTCCTGTGGATTCTACCATACTGGCTTCAGTGACTGGCTTGTACTACTTCAGGTATACCTAAAGTTAACACAAACTGGGAAGTCCGCTTTCAGCTTCTCTGCCCCCAAACACATGGAACATCTTACAAACTCAATACACTGGTATCCATTGGTCAGTTTAGATCTTTGATCACCAATAATTAAAGGTGCTATAGAAATATTTTTTTATGTAGAGTAATATATATGTATATATATATTTTTTTAAATATATAATAAACTCAGAGATTTTAGAAAGGTGCAGAATAAAAGTATTGCTTTCCCCCCCCAAAAAAGTATAGATTAATCAATTTATCATATTAAATATTGTGGAGGGTCCAAAATGAATGTTTCCCCACGTGGAACGCACCTGATTGGATAAATGACATTGCTGGTGCTCTAGTGTGACATCTGGTGGCCGAATGTTATCCATAGCATCTTTAATTCATATTTGAGGTGTGAGAAACACGGAGGGAGGGGGGGGTGGTGGCCAAAGCGCCAATTTTGTTGTGGTTTGATGCAGGTGCGATAATGCGACATCCAACAGCTGAAACCTCATAATGTTGGGGCCCTGTTATAGGGCCCCAACAATAAAATATGTACCATGTAAAAGCCACATTTTATGAAGTGTATGGCACAATATTGGACCAGCCTGAGGGAGAAAACCCAATTAAACCTGTGAGCCATCACCCTGCCCTTCACTTAACTGTGATCAGGCAGTTTCACATGGAAACTTCAAACATCTCGCCTCTGCTGAATGCTGATTGATGGCAGGTAGTTTGGGGCGACTGGAATTGCTGTCCTCACCTCAGTTATGAAACAAGCCATCTCAGCAGATTCTAATTGCTTCCTGCTCTTCGGTTCATCAAAGCATTAAGTTATTGGCTTGATTAAGGTTATTAGTCACAGAGAGTGAGAGAAGTGCTCTGAGGAAAATTCCTTTTCCAGTTTTTTAACGCGCGTTGTCCTGTGTAGAATTAAAAGCTTGATATAAGGTCAATACTCCATGCCAAAATCAAATAAGCCTAGCGTGCATCTGCTGATATTAAGGGTGGTGGCAGGAAATCTATAGACTCCTCTTATATTACGGTTAGAGAAAAAAGCATTATTCTAAAAACATGTGGGATGCGTGCCAGAGTGTCTCCAGGCTACAGGCAGATCTGATGAGGGTTAGGAATTGACACAGGTTGTGCGGTCCGTTTCCCAACTGGAAGCGGCACATTCTACGATCAGATCCAGAGCTATCTAGAGCCTCTTTGTGACCACAACTGGTAGTACATGCAGATTTTGAACATAAGAATATACGTGCATGGGGGGCGCTCCAGTAGCACACCATATAGCGCGCTGAGTCGCGAGGCGGTCGTCCCAAAGCGGTCGTCCCAAAGCGGTCGTCCCGAAGCGGTCGTCCCAGGTTCGCTTCCCCCACACCCGGTGACCATTTGCCGCATGTCTTTTCTACTTCTCCTCCCGTTCTCCCTCTCTCCTCTTTCGGGTCCTGCGTGGCCAGAAAAAGCTGTAAAAATGGTAAAATAAATCTTTAAAAAAAAATATATATATATATATATATAACCCATCCAGACACTTCTCAGCTCTCTCCCTAATGGGAATTACCCCACTGTGGCAACTGTGCACAGTGTAACAGCACCTCCACGTTTACACATTTCAGTCATCCACACACAGCAGGCAAGCCTTTCACCTGTTCTTCCACTTGTGTGGTTTACATGCAATATGCAGAAACGGCCGTGATTACCCTACTGCTTTTTTTCCCTTTAATTTCGCTATATAATGTGGAGGCGATAGATGAAGTGAGAGAAGTGTGATCATTTTAACATGACTTTAAACGACTGTAGCCTGGTATGAAGAGGGGAGCTACAGCGTCACACAGTGTGCAATGATAATTCCACAGTAATACAAGGAACTAGTTGCCCTTGCAAATTCTCGCAATGTGGTGTGTGGGTATCAGCATCTGACATAGCAATGTGTTCTCATGGTTATGGTTGCGTAGGGCTTGCAACAATCCATGCACATGATTACAACTATGCACACATGCACTGGGTTTCACTGGGATTCTGTTGCTAGGGAACATTTTGGACCCATGTCTATTTGCTTCAGTTATTTTGGTATTGGCTAACACTGCAACAGGAGGTAAACTTGGGTTTATTAAGTAAACAAAGGAGTCGCGAAATACCCTAAAATACCCCAAAATACCCCAACGTACCACAAAATACCCCCAAAATACCCCAAAGTATACCCCAAAATACCCCAAAGTACCTGAAAATACGCCAAAGTACCCCAAAATACCCCAAAGCACCCTAAAACACGCCAAAATACCCCAAAGTACCCCAAAATACCCCAAAGTATACCCCAAAGTACCAGAAAATACCCCAAAGTACCCCAAAATACCCCAAAGTATACCCCAAAATACTGCAAAGTACCAGAAAATACCCCAAAGTACCCCAAAATACCCCAAAGTACCCCAAAGTATAGCCTAAAATACCATATCACTGCAACAGGAGGTAAAAGTGGGTCTATTAAGTAACAAAGGAGTCGCGACTCGCGTAACTAATACTGTGCTCTTCTAATGGGGAAATAAGTATTTTAACTTGTTTTTAAACACTGTTACACATTGAACTCAGATTAGGAAGGGCTGATTGATGAAGTTTAACTACAGTACATTGTGGAGGGCCTGGGGCACCAACGGGGAGGGGGGGCCTACAGACATGCTCTCAGCCAGGCTGCCAGAGGAGAACCTCCGAGCAGGAGAGAAGCCCCTCTATTCAAGGCACAGCTATGATTAAGTTTGAGTTTCTATAATGCTTGTGTGCGCTTGTAACCTAATTACTGATCCAACTTTGTACATCGCATTGTGGGAACAGGCAATCAGGTTAAGATTCACATCAAACCAAGGAACAAAAGTCTCTTTGCGCTTGCCCGTTGATGACTAATCTTGAGAAAGGATGTCACCATAAGCACAACAGTCAGTTTGTGGCACTGAGCTGACAATAACGTGATATGGATGTTATCCTTTAAAAGCCTGAGGGACTGAAATTACATTTCTCTAGTAATAAATACACTGAATATCCACTACATTACAATACATCATTAAGGGGTATAACTGGTTGTTATTATTTTTGAGATATTACTCATTCTTGGTGTCTGAGACATACTGTTTGTGTTCACTCCGGTGGGTAGGAGTGAGCGGAGGATAGAGCCTTGAACAAGCACCTGTTATGTACACAATTGCCGGAAAGTATTGGTCAGAACAATTGTCATATTGTATTCCTATGTCTGTCGTCAAAGCAGGTTTCAACCGTCTTAATTGATTTGTTATCCTTGCTCTTTTTTTTTTTTACTCGCCTTGTTGTCTTATTGTTATGATGAGGCTTATTTCTGTATATGTACACTTGACGTGACTGAAAATTAGGGAAACCTCAGTTGCCTTTCTAGTTTAAATAAAGGTTCAAATTAAAGTAAATGAAAACAACATTCAGACGGTCGGAATAGACCAAGGGGGGATTATTTTCCCTGATTGGACAAGCTAAGCGTGTGTGGTAAAACCATGGGTGAAGGTTTGACCAATCAGAAAATAATTTGGTGAGTGGGCGCCACCCCTTAAAGGGGCGACACACAGCTCAGAACACCAGTGTGTGTGTGGCTAGTTGTTTTGATTGCTTTGCAAAGCTTTGGGTTCTATTAACCCTTACTACTGTCTAACCACTGTCTAAGTCTGTCTTTTAAATGCTTGTTACCTGTTAGCAAACGACATCTGTTCGCTGTCAAACCTACATTCAAATAAAAAAATGTATCTTAACGCTGGCATACGAAAAGTTAACTTCATGACTAGATCAGATTTCTGTGCCTCCTGCGTCGACATGTGAGTGAACCCAGTAGTGGAAAAGGTGTGAGGTTTTGTCCGCTCCCCACCCACTCGCTCTGTTCCTTTAAGGTATTTTGTTAATTAATTGCATTCCACGCCTCACGCTTCTTTCCTGTAAGATGCCGTGTTGATTGGTGCTCTCCCCACCACACGCTTCTGGAGCAACGATCAATTTCATCCCGCAGCTGTCACAGCTTGTCATTAGCGCCCCGTGGCTTTATATTCCCTGATCTCCCTAATATCGATGTTGGATCGTTTTGAATATTCCCTGCATCTGCCTTTCTTTCCCGTCGCTGTCTGTTGCTCCCCAGGACTCTCGTGAAGTATCCCTGTTGGAGAACCTGATTCCCCGTACGAAGCTACGCCTCGTTTATCTGCCCGCTTTACGCGTTGCGCTCTGGTGAGTTTTTGGAAACAGTTCCTTTTGGATCACTCGTTTTTTGTGTGTTTGTGAAACACCGAAGAGATCCCGTTTTTGTTATACTGTTCTCACCTATTTTTTGTTGTTGGATTTACACCTTGGATTACTGTATTGTTTTTTCTCTGGACTCTGCTAACTGTGTGTATCACACCGAAGATCAAGTCACTTGGATATTTGTTTTGGATCAGTCACCTCTCTGTATCTGTTTGTGCGCTGAGCTAACTGGGATTTCTCTCTCTCCCTCCATGTTCCATCTGGAGTGTATGCTGGGGGGATCTGCAGAGCGGCTCAGACGTCACAAGCAAATTCCTCACCATCACCGTCTGGGAGAATCTGCAGAGCCGCAAACATTCTTCACATGCCAGATTCCCTGTTTGTTCTGTTTTCCACCTAATTCAATCTTGTGACTCTGAGAATAAACACGCCCTTGTTTTTGGCTAACTCTGAAACAACTCTCTCTGTGCCGTTGCGCTTGGGGTCGGTTACAAACCCTAACATTACGATCCAACCATGACGACCCCAGCCGACACAGAGAGAGTCAGAACAGCATTGGCAGTCCAGATAGAGTTAACCAAGGAACACAGCCAACAGCTAGACAGGGCTGCGGCTGCTGTACAGGAACTCAGAGAGCAGGTCCTGCCTATTCAGGGGTCCCTGGGCGCTCTGGCTAGCCAGCAGTCTAGTATTCTCCTCCACTTACACACGCTGAGTGACACCGTTAACACCTTGCTTGTAACCCCACTTCCTTCAGGAGCCTTGGCCGGAGCATCACCCGCAGCCCTGGCAGGCCCCGCGCCTCCCGATCCCGCACCTCGGGAGCCCCGTCTCTCCGAACCATGGCTGTTCGACGGTAACTTCGAGGATTGTGCCACATTCATCATGCAATGTGAGTTGGTTTTTCGTCATCAACCCAGTCGTTTCACTTCAAGGGGAGCCTGAGTGGCCTACATGACTAACTTGCTCTCAGGCCGGGCAGCCCAGTGGGTCACTGCCTACTGGGCAATGGAGGCAGACTTCTGTTTTTCCTACCCAGACTTCGTGGCTGAGCTCCGCAGGGTTTTCCACCATCCAGCCCGTGGTCAGGTCCCTGGAGCCCGGTTGGGTACCTTCCGGCAGGGCAGCGGCGGGGTTACCGACTACGTGCTGGAATTCAGACTGGCGGCTACGGAGAGCGGTTGGAACGAGCAAGCACTTCGTCTTACCTTCATGAGGGGGCTCCACGACGCAGTCAGGGACCAGCTCGCGACCCGTGAGGAACCTGAGTCCCTCGAGGACCTGTTCAGCCTCGCCATTCGCATCGACGGACACCTCCAGGAGAGAAGACGTGAGAGAACCCGACAGGGGCCTCCAGAGGTACTCCGGACCCCCCGTACTCGTGACGGTACTGCTGGTCGCCCTGCTCCCAACACGACTGGTGGTTTTTTTCCCTCCCGTTCGGTAGCCGAGGAGGAACCCATGCAGCTGGGACGTTCTCATCTGAGCCAAGCTGAACGGGAGGCGAGGTTCAGGTCCGGCCTTTGCCTCTACTGCGGTCGGGAGGGACACCGTATCGCCAACTGCCCCACCCGGCCAAAAGACCAGGCTCGCCGGGACCCCGGGAGATCCTGGTGAGCCGTTTTTCTCGTTCCCAGAGCCGTGCACCACCTGGCCATCTGATGAGCGTCACCTTGGCCTCCTTGGAAGCAGGACTCATTCGGCCTTCCTCCTCTGCTGTGGCGGCCGGTTTCTTCTTTGTTGGGAAGAAGGACGGGGACCTTCGACCCTGCATCGACTATCGCCAGCTCAACGAGATCACCATTAAGAACAAGTATCCTCTCCCTCTCATGAACTCCACTTTCGAGCCTCTCACCCAGGCTACCGTCTTTACCAAGCTGGACCTCCGGAGTGCCTACCATCTAGTCCGTATCCGTGAGGGCGATGAATGGAAGACCGCCTTCAAGACTCCCAGGGGCCACTACGAGTACCTGGTGATGCCGTTCGGCCTCACCAACGCTCCGGCGGTATTCCAGGCGCTCATGAACGACGTCCTTCGTGACATGCTGGAGGAGTTTGTGGTAGTATACCTAGACGACATCCTCATCTTCTCCAAGACCCTCGAGGAACACATCCAGCATGTCCGCCGTGTGCTGGAGCGCCTCCTCCACAATCGGCTCTTCGTCAAGGCGGAGAAGTGCCGATTCCACTCCGACTCCGTCGATTACCTGGGCTTCATCGTGGAGAAGGGCTTGACCCGAGCTGATCCTCGCAAGATCCAGGCCGTGGAGGAATGGCCTGAACCCACCTCTCGGAAGGAGTTACAGAGCTTCCTCGGGTTCGCCAACTTCTACCGAAGGTTCATCCGGAACTACAGTCAAGTGGCGGAACCGCTTACCAGACTGACCTCTCCCGCCCTGCCGTTCGACTGGTCCCCAGCGGCGTGTGCTGCGTTCCGCTCCCTCAAGAAGAGGTTTACTTCCGCCCCGATCTTGCTCCATCCAGACCCCAAGAGACAGTTCATCGTTGAGGTGGACGCCTCGGATACTGGACTGGGAGCTATCTTGTCCCAGCTGTCGGCAACGGACCAGAAGGTACATCCGTGCGCCTTCTACTCGCGTCGGTTCCTCCCTGCCGAGAGGAACTATGACATCGGCAATCGGGAGCTGCTGGCGGTTGTGGCTGCCTTGGAGGAGTGGCGTCATTGGCTAGAGGGGGCCGAGGAGCCGTTTACCATTTGGACGGACCACAAGAACCTGACGTACATCCGTGCTTCCAAGCGCCTCAATGGCCGGCAGGCAAGATGGGCCAGCTTCCTCAGTCGGTTCGACTTCTCGCTGACGTTTCGCCCTGGTTCCCGCAACACGAAGGCCGACTCCCTGTCCCGGTTACACTCCAAGGGGGCTCCAACCACTGAGGACCCGACTCCGATCCTCCCAGAGGCCAGGGTGGTAGGAGTCGTCACCTTGGGCATCGAGGGGGTGGTAAGGCGTGCCCTACGCTTCCATCGCGCTCCGGGCAATGTACCGGTTCATTGTCTCTTCGTCCCCGACTCGGTCCGGTCCCGGGTCCTCCAGTGGGGCCATACCAGCCGGTTCGCCTGCCACCCGGGCGTTCATCGCACGTTCTCCTTCCTGGCTCGTCGATTCTGGTGGCCCACCATGAGGAACGACGTCAAGGAGTTCGTACTGGCCTGCGCAGTCTGCGCCCGCAGCAAGGCCTCCCACCAGGCACCCTCCGGGCTATTACAGCCGCTTCCCATTCCGAGCCGTCCTTGGTCACATGTGGCGCTGGACTTCGTCACGGGTCTTCCCTCCTCCCAGGGGAACACGTGCCTTCTGACCGTGGTGGATCAGTTCAGCAAGGGGGTTCACCTCGTGGCCCTTCCCAAACTTCCCTCGGCGGCCGAGACGGCGGACCTCCTGACACACCACGTGTTTCGCCTCCATGGTTTTCCCCAGGACGTCGTCTCGGACCGGGGGCCCCAGTTCACTTCCCAGGTATGGCGGGCTTTTTGCAAGGGATTGGGGGCAACGGTCAGTCTTTCCTCTGGTTATCATCCCCAGACTAACGGACAAACGGAGAGGATGAACCAGAGCGTGGAGTCTGCTCTTCGGTGTGTGGCTGCCGAGAGACCAGCTTCTTGGAGCCGTTTCCTTCCCTGGGTCGAGTACTCCATCAACTCCATGGTCAGTTCCGCCACCGGCCTCTCACCCTTTGAGGTATCCCTGGGCTACCAACCCCCTCTTTTCCCTGCACAGGAGACGGAGGTGGCAGTTCCCTCCGTACAGGACCACCTCGACCGGTGCCGTCGGGTCTGGGAGATCACCAGGACCGCGCTGCTCCGGTCATCAGAGCGTGCCTGTCGTGGGGCTGACCGGCGCCGGGTTCCTGCGCCGACGTACCACCCTGGGCAGAGGGTGTGGCTTTCCGCGAGGGACCTCCCACTTCGGTCCTCGGCCAAGAAACGTAACCCCCGGTTCGTCTGACCTTTCGAGGTTCTGAAGGTACTCAGTCCGGCGGCGGTGCGTCTTAAGCTTCCTGCGTCCATGCACATTCACCCCGTTTTCCATGTGTCCCGGGTTAAGCCTGTCTCTCTCAGTCCCCTGATGCCTCCTGCTCCGGATCCACCTCCTCCCAAGATGGTGGACGGTCACCCCCAGTGGCAGGTCCGCCGGTTGATGGGCGTTCGACGGCGGGGTCGGGGGTTCCAGTACCTGGTGGACTGGGAGGGGTACGGTCCGGAGGAATGGAGCTGGGTCTCCCGCCAGCTCATCGTGGATCCCGGCCTGATCACCGACTTCCATCGTGCCCATCCGGGCGAGCCGGGTCGGCCTGGTCGCCGGGTGGCTCCCGTGGAGGGGGGGGGGGGTACTGTGAGGTTTTGTCCGCTCCCCACCCACTCGCTCTGTTCCTTTAAGGTATTTTGTTAATTAATTGCATTCCGCGCCTCACGCTTCTTTCCTGTAAGATGCCGTGTTGATTGGTGCTCTCCCCACCACACGCTTCTGGAGCAACGATCAATTTCATCCCGCAGCTGTCACAGCTTGTCATTAGCGCCCCGTGGCTTTATATTCCCTGATCTCCCTAATATCGATGTTGGATCGTTTTGAATATTCCCTGCATCTGCCTTTCTTTCCCGTCGCTGTCTGTTGCTCCCCAAGACTCTCGTGAAGTATCCCTGTTGGAGAACCTGATTCCCCGTACGAAGCTACGCCTCGTTTATCTGCCCGCTTTACGCGTTGCGCTCTGGTGAGTTTTTGGAAACAGTTCCTTTTGGATCACTCGTTTTTTGTGTGTTTGTGAAACACCGAAGAGATCCCGTTTTTGTTATACTGTTCTCACCTATTTTTTGTTGTTGGATTCACACCTTGGATTACCGTATTGTTTTTTCTCTGGACTCTGCTAACTGTGTGTATCACACCGAAGATCAAGTCACTTGGATATTTGTTTTGGATCAGTCACCTCTCTGTATCTGTTTGTGCGCTGAGCTAACTGGGATTTCTCTCTCTCCCTCCGTGTTCCATCTGGAGTGTATGCTGGGGGGATCTGCAGAGCGGCTCAGACGTCACAAGCAAATTCCTCACCATCACCGTCTGGGAGAATCTGCAGAGCCGCAAACATTCTTCACATGCCAGATTCCCTGTTTGTTCTGTTTTCCACCTAATTCAATCTTGTGACTCTGAGAATAAACACGCCCTTGTTTTTGGCTAACTCTGAAACAACTCTCTCTGTGCCTTTGCGCTTGGGGTCGGTTACAAACCCTAACAAAAGGTACAGCACATTTGTGACCAGGCACAGACTCTGGGTCCTTTAGAAGGGTCTTACGTTTTTTTTTTTTTTTACATAATGAAAGTACAGGTTGATACCTTCAAAATAAGCCATCATTTGTACAAATCAGTCGGATACTTTTCAATCTATGTCTTGAATGAATCGTGCTGATACCAGACTACTTATTCATGAGCTACAGGGCTTCAAAGAAACCAAAGCCATTTCTCTTAATATGCATAATGACAAATTTACCCGACTTTACACCTTCAGTCTGAGAGCATCAGGCCATCAGGATCATAGATATCTATATATATCTATGATCAGGATGCTCAATGACTCTATGCAACACTAACCCAACCCCCATTTTCAGGGGCTCATACAGAACCAAGCATTTCACTGTAATGTACATGTACTTTATGACAAATAAAAGCAAACTTGAAACGTGTGAGATCTTATAACCAACTAGAGAATACAGGAAAAGAGTCAAGATAGTAATCAAGATTCAAGATTTTATTATAATTTAAAATACAAGTACAATAGAGCTGGCTCATGATATAAAACAAATCTGACCTACTAGTAACAATAGCTCAGATTAATCATACCAATTCGCTTTGGATAAAAGCATCAGCTAAATGACCAAATGTAAATGTATTCTTATTTTTTAAGTTTAAATATCAACATTAGCTGGCCATCCTCAGTAAATACTATCAAACTCCTCTGACCTTATCTGGTCTTTCCAAAAACCAGAGATGGGGCCAGCGCTCGCGCATGCATGCACGCACGTACGCACGCACGCACGCACGCACGCACGCACGCACGCACGCACACACACACACACACACACACACACACACACACACACACACACACACACACACACACACACACACACACACACACACACACACACACACACACACACACACACACACACACACACACAGATTTACACTTATACACTTAAAGGGGAACTATTTTACTATTTCTTTCACTATTTGGGCACTTTTACACAATTCCTGTGAGTCTATGGAACACCTCTGTAATATATATATATTTTTATTCATTGTTTTGTATTTCTAATCAAGTCCTCAAAAACAGCATTTTTCTACCTCAAGATCTCGAGTCGTTTTGAGCCTGGGCTCCAACCACTGTGTGCAGCTCATCATGTACCTCGCCATTATCATGCAGCGGTGTCTCCCTGACATCACAAATCATCACATTTTCAGATGACTCAGTTCAGTGAGGGTGAATATTGTGAGAGGAGAATTGGAAGAATGCGCCAATATGAGAATTAGAGGCATAGATCATATTAATATAAGTTCACATAGCTAGGAAACAATGCTAAATACTCAAAAAGGCCATTTATAAGATAGTTCCCCTTTAATGATTTTAGAATATTTCAGCTAATGAAGTTAAATCAACTATCCAGTTCGTTGAGTATAAAGTTTGGCTACTTAACTTGAGAGAGAGAGAGACTCGTTACGCGCGACGCGGGTCCCAGCGTTCTGTTGTCTCAGAATGGATTTGGTAGAGAGAGAGAGAGAGAGAGAGACTCCGTTATGCCAGGCTTTTATGCTATACAGAGAGATTCAGATACAATTGAACACAAACTGTTCCAAAGATATTAATGTTTCACACCGCCAACAAAGTAGACTACTGAGTCCGTTATCTCGGAATGGAAATTAGCTGTAATATGCGCGTCTCCCTCCGTCTCCGACAGAGTATTTAACCACACCCCTCCGAGGCAAATGTAGTTCTTTCCACTGCGTCGGAATACATACTGTCGGACACTAACAATAATTAATAAATGTACAAGTTGTATAAAGTTTTGCAAATAAGGAAACAGATGGAGAACATTTCAAAGCACTCAAAAATGCTAATATTTCTATGTTTACCTATTTCAGTGTCGCGCAACGTTTTCGACTTTTCTGAGGAATGTTCTCTGCCGGCACAATCCGACCTAGACCGTGCCGGGTCACATTTTGTTACGATGAGCCACAAGATAAACTGTAGTAGAAACGGGTCCTACTAATCACCCCAAAGTAGCAGAAAAATACCCTAAAGTACCGCAAAATACCCCAAAGTACCCCAAAATACCCCAATATACCCCAAAGTATACCCCAAAATACCCCAAACTATACCCCAAAGTACCATAAATTACCCCAAAGTACACCAAAATACCCCAAAGTACCCTAAAATAACCCAAAATACCCCAAAGTACCCCAAAATACCCCATAATACACCAAAGTATACCCCAAAATACCCCAAAGTACCAGAAAATACCCCAAAATACCCCAAAGTACCCCAAAATACCCCAGTGCATACCCCAAAATACCCGAAAGTACCAGAAAATACCCCAAAGTACCCCAAAATACCCCAAATTACCCAAAATACCCCAAAGTACCCTAAAATACCCCAGAATACCCCAAAGTACCCCAAAATACCCCAAAGTATACACCAAAATACCCCAAAGTACCAGGAAATATGCCAAAGTACCCCAAAATACCCCAAAGCACCCTAAAATACCCCAAAATACCCCAAAGTACCCCAAAATACCCCAAAGTATACCACAAAATACCCCAAAGTACCAGAAAATACCCCCAAAGTACCCCAAAATACCCCAAAGTACCCCAAAGTATGGCCTAAAATACCAAAAGTATCACGAAATACCCCCAAAGAACCTCAAATTTCCCCAAAGTATACCTCAATGTACCACAAAATACTGGCTCAGAGGTAGAGCGGGTAAACTAATGATCATATGGTCAATGGTTTGGTCATTGGTTTGAATCCCAGCTCCTTCTGTTCACATGCCGAAGTGTCCTTGGGCAAGACACTAAACCCCAAATTGCTCCTAATGAGTCTGGCTGCCATTGCTCTGTGAGTGCATGTGTGAATTTGTGAAGGACAGGCAATTATAAAGCTCTTTGTGCAGGTAGGCAGACCAGGCTGCAGAAAAAAATGAGTGGGGGGGCATAAAATGTTCTCGTGGGGGCACAATGGTTTTTCAACACAGGTTCCCTTTTATACGTTTCAGCTGGGAAAGCTGTGCCTTGCTTGCCTGCCCATGGTGCTGAACTAAACAGCAGAGAGAGAGGCAATTGAAAAATCTAATTTCTCTCTCTCTTAAGAACATTCACTTATACAAAAACAGACTGAACGGATATATATAACAGATCTGCTGGGGCAGCGGACTGAGAGCAGGGGACACAAACAGGCTGGATAAGATGGTCAGGAAGGCCAGTAGCGTGGTTGGGGTGGAGCTGGACTCTAGCGAGGGTGGCCGAGAGGAGGAACCTTGCTAAGCTCCAAGCCATCAGGGAAAACCCCTCCCACCCACTATACACAGACTTGGCTGACAGGAGGAGCATGTTATAGGCTCACACTACCTAAATGCAGCACTGAACGGCACAGGAAGTCCTTCATTCCGACAGCCATCAGACTATACAATGCATCACTGTGCCTCACTGCATCACTGAGCACAGAGTGACAGTTACCATCTTCAAGTTCAAGTTCAAGTTATTTAATAGTTGTCATACAGAAGTACAGAATACTTTCATACAAAATGCTTCTTACTGTTACACTCCAGAGACTGTGCTAGACAAGATAGTATCAAATAACATAATAACATAATATAGCATGAATTTAGAAGAAGAAAATGAGGTCACAGTGTTCGGTATAGACATATGTACAATGTTCTGAGTTACCATATAATATACAATACACAATACTATGCAGTGTACTAATGTACAGTACTATCTAGTGCAAAGCAGAAATGGGATGAGGTACAATTTTAGGTACAATTTACAGTAAGGTGTACGAGTTGTAGTGCAATCCTTCATCCATAAATATAAAGTGTGGGGAGTGGGTGCTACAGTGTGTTTGTTTAAAGTGGGTGTGTGCTATAAAGTGTGTGGAGTGGGTGCTACAGTGTGTTTGTTTAAAGTGAGTGTGTGCGTGTGGATGTGTGTGCTATGTGCGTTTGGTGGTTGTTGTTGTGTAGTGTTCATTCATTGTTCGTTTAGCAGCCTGATGGCCTGGGGATAGAAGCTACTTCTGAGTCTTTCTGTGCTCGCCTTGAGACTCCGGTATCGCTTGCCTGACCGCAGCAGTTCAAAGAGGCAGTTGTTCGGGTGACTGGAGTCTTTAATGATTCTCTTAGCCTTGCCCTTGCAACGCTTGTAGTAAATGTTCTGGAGGGTGGGGAGCCCCCCTCCAATTGTGCGTTCGGCTGCACGTGTCACTCTTTGTAGTCTGCTTCGGTCTTTTGCAGTGCTATTCCCAAACCAGGAGGTGATGTTGCCGGTCAAGATGCTCTCTATTGTACATGAGTAGAAGTTCTTAAGGATCTTCTGGCTGACTTGGAACTTCCTTAGGCGCCTGAGGAAGTAGAGGCGTTGTCGTGCCTTCTTCACCACACTGTTAATGTGTGTGGTCCATGTCAAGTCCTCGGATATGTAGGCTCCGAGGTACTTGAAGCTGTTGACTCTCTCAACCGGTGCCCCGTCGATGCTGAGGGGGCTGTAGTCCTTGACCCCCGACCTCCTGAAGTCCACAATCATCTCCTTTGTTTTGCTGACGTTCAGGGAGAGGCTGTTTTCCTGGCACCATCCCGCCAGGACCTTGACCTCTTCCAGGTAGGCCCTCTCGTCGTTGGCAGAGATCAGGCCCACCACCACTGTGTCGTCAGCAAATTTGATGATTGTATTGCTACTCCGCTGAGCCACACAGTCGTGTGTGTACAGGGAGTAGAGGAGGGGACTCAGAACACAGCCCTGGGGGGCCCCTATGTTGAGGGTGATGGATGAGGAGGTGCAGTTGCCTGCTCTCACCACCTGGGGTCTGCCAGTCAGGAAGTCCAAGACCCACTGGCAGAGGTCATAGCCCAAGCCCAGGTCCCTGAGCTTGGCTATGAGTATGGAGGGGACTATGGTATTGAATGCCGAGCTGTAGTCGATGAATAGCATTCTCACATAGTTCCCCTGCCTCTTGTCCAGGTGTGATGCTGCTGTGTGCAGCACATGGGATATGGCGTCCTCCGTGGACCTGTTGGGGCGGTATGCAAATTGCAGGGGGTCCATGTTGATGGGGAGGGAGGAGCAGATGTAGCCCTTTACTAGCTTCTCAAAGCACTTCATGGCTATGGAGGTGAGAGCTACAGGGCGGTAGTCGTTGAGGCAAGCAGGCTTGGATTTTTTGGGTACAGGGATAATAGTGGACTTCTTCAGGCAGGTGGGGATGACAGCCTGTTCTAAGGACAGGTTAAATATGTCAGTGAATACTGGGGCCAGTTGGTCGGCACAGACTTTTAGGACGCGGCCGGGGATGCCGTCCGGACCTGCTGCCTTCCTGATATTCACTTTTTTAAAGGTCCGCCTCACCTCATGCTCTGTTACCCTGAACACTGCGCCTCCATCAGCAGCCGACCCCCCCCCCCCCCCATCTTCCTGGACTCTTACTTTTTAAACAGCACTGTGCAATATTACACCTACTGTAGACTTCAGTATATCTTTACTGTATTTATTTACTGTATCTTTTATTCTAATTTTATTTTATTTCATTTTATTCTATTCTTAGGCCATTTGTTTTGTTATTCTTATTCGTGACTTCTGTCTAAATGTTTAATGTTGAGTGATTTGCAGTGTCAAATTTCCCTCAGGATAATACATTTCTATTCTATTCTATATCTTTGAAAAGTCTCCATTTATTCAACACTTCTGAATTCACTGACAAACTGAACTGAACTGAAACCAATGACCAAACCATTGACCATATGATCATTAGTTGACCTGCTCTACCTCTGAGCCAGTATTTTGTGGTACATTGAGGTATACTTTGGGGAACTTTGAGGTTATTTGGGGTATTTCGTGATACTTTTGGTATTTTAGGGTATACTTTGGGGTACTTTGGGGTATTTTGGGGTACTTTGGGGTATTTTCTGGTACTTTGGGGTATTTTGGGGTATACTTTGGGGTATTTTGGGGTTCTTTGGGGTATTTTCTGGTACTTTGGGGTATTCTGGGGTATACTTTGGGTATTGTGGAGTACTTTGGGGTATTTTCTGGTACTTTGGGTTATTTTGGGGTATACTTTGAGGTATTTTGGGGTATTATGGGGTATTTTGGGGTACTTTGGGGTATTTTCTGGTACTTTGGGGTATTTTGGGGTATACTTTGAGGTATTTGGGGGTATCTTGGGGTACTTTGGGGTACTTTGGGGTATTCTAGGGTATTTTAGGGTACTTTGGGGTATTTTGGGGTACTTTGGGGTATTTTCTGGTACTTTGGGGTATTGTCTGGTACTTTGGGGTATTTTGGGGTAGGTCTACTTTGGGTACTTTGGGGTATTTTCTGGTACTTTGGGGTATTTTGGGGTATACTTTGAGGTATTTTGGGGTATACTTTGAGGTATTTACTGGTACTTTAGGGTATTTTGGGGTACTCTGGGGGTATTTTGGGGTATTTATGGTACTTTGGGGTATTTTATGGTATTTTGGGGTACTTCGGGGGGCTTTGGGGTATTTTGGGGTATACTTTGGGGTACTTTGGGGTATTTTAGGGTACTTTGGGGTATTTTGGGGTATACTTTGGAGTATTTTGGGGTATACTTTGGGGTATACTTTGGGGTATTTTGGGGTACTTTAGGGTATTTTCTGGTACTTTGGGGTGATTAGTAGGACCCGTAGAAACTCATAGAAACTAACGTTTACAGTTTTGCTCAAAGCATTTGATAAACAAGAGCTTGAAAATTAACAACCAAGTTCAACAAATGTAAATTCCTAAAATATCATCAATAATACAGTTGCATGTATTCTGAGACATTGAACTTGGTTAAATTGTTTTATAGCTCCACGCCAATGTATTTTTGCTCTGAAAACCTACTAGATGCACAGATCAGATTCACTCCATTTACTTCACATTTACTCAGAGAAACATCCATATTGATAGTCTTTCGGTCTCCTCTAAGAACATGGAGTTGCCCTTGACATCCATCTGCCCTACCATCTATCTCACAACTTATCAATTTGCCAATGGAATAAACATGAAGCAAGTCGATATTTAGGGAGTCAATTGAATCGAAATGGAGCATGAAAAGAACAAATTAAAACACTGTACAGTACACGATCCATTACGATACCATTACGACCAGCGCACGGTCAAAGCTGTGGTTTCCATGGCGGGTTACAGGTTCACTGGCTTTAGTTCCAAGCAGCGCAAGGACACTTTTTACCGCTATTGACGAGAATATTAATCAAACGCCAAAGGGTTAATCAAGGGCAATTCATTAATTGATTCGTCATTTTTAGCCGGCCACGCGATGGAGAACACGGTGTGTCTCTGACATTGTCCTTTTAGTTTCAAAACAAGAGTGGAGGCGAAGCCCACGGGTGATTATGGTGGAGGAAGATTGATGGCTTGGCGTCGCCAAGGCTGACCGCGGCCATGTAAAGAACGTGAAGGGCTGTATGAGAACACTCATCCCGACATTCATCACTCCACTGTTTTAAAACACGTGCCAGTAATGGCTGTGGCCTACTGTACTCCGTTCCTTTCCCATTGTATTTCTTACTCGGCACAGAAATGGTAGTCGTTGTCGTTGTTGTCCACCAAATCTACATTCCATCGCCGCCATCTTGGACAGCAAACATCAGGTGACAGGTGATTAAATGACAGCTGTGGTCTATGAGCTGTGGCGTTCAGCTCATAGACCACAGCTACGTTCTATGGATATAGCATGTGTAAGTAAAATTGGTCTTGGGATTTTTTTTCCCAAAACAAATCAATTGATTTCACTTGTTCCAAAACAAAGCAGCTTAGATTTAATTAAAATCTGTATCCCACTTGTTCCAAAACAAAGCAGCTTAGATTTGATTAAAATCTTTATTCCACTTGTTCCAACACAAAGCAGCTTATTCCCAATAGTGGAAAAAATACACAGTTCCTTTACTTAAGTAAAAGTAGAAATAGCCAGATAAATGAGTACTCTGATAAAAGTAAAAGTCCTCCATTCAAATTATACTTCAGTAAAAGTAGAGAAGTATTTGCTATTGAATGTACTCAATTTAAGCCTGGAGGCCTATTGTCTGAAAATCCGCCTAAAATAGGGGAGAACAGGGGACGTTGTCACACGGGTAGGTTGTCATATTCATTATATTTCACCGCCAGAGGGTCCTGTCTCCCATATTTTGGTATTTATATGTCCAGAATTGGGGTCAGAGTTCACCTACATTGTCATCTTTAGAGTGAAACAGCAGAACTTGAGGTGAGAGGACTTTTTGTGTTTTTCATGTCCATTTGTAAATATTCCGCTCCTCAGTATTTTTCTTCTAGGCTTTTACACAATTGGTTTATAATGAAACAATTATTACCCTTAAAAAGTGTGAAGGGATAGCTATAGTTTAGATTGTTGTTAGCTAGCTAACTAGTTGTAAGATGGCTGTTAGCCTTGATGCTATCAAGGCATTCCAGTTGGGGTTGGTCGTCACATTTTCTTTGGGGTTGGTTGTCACATGTTGTGTAGGCTATTATTGTTAGGCCGATTTATTGTGTTCTTATTTTGTTATATACTGTAGGATGGCCTAAATATGTGTTTCCTGTTCATGTTCATGTTAGGATGCATTAAGTTATGTATTTGTCAACTTGTAAATGCAATTAAACTTTCAAATTTAGTTCTGCCTTCTTGTCTTTTTTTTAAGATTTTTCCCATTAAAACACATAGTGACAACGGTTGGCACAATGTGACAGAGTGTATATTTGATAGGTGATTAACTCTTTGTTACAATACATTGGAAAATGAGAGTGATACACATTTCAAGCCAACATCTTAAGCTTCAATTTAATGTAGGAATGACTATTGAAAGATGTTTTGATGATGAGCAATTCACACTAGAGTAAAAAGTGTGACAACTATCCCCCGTTCACCCCTACATACATAAGTAAATGGAATATTGCTCCACTTCTACAAGGACCATTTGCATATTCTTGGTATCTAGGGACATCTATGGACCTCCGTGAATGTATTCGCAGTGTCAGACATATTGTGTCTATTACTAGGCTTGCTTAAATTGTGATGAAACAAAGGAGAATATGAATTATGATTTTTTTTTCAGATATTTGAGAGTGAATAACACCATGCTAAAAATGGCCAGACATGAAAAACTGCCACTGATCTCGTTCAATACCTTCTTGCGATCATGTGTACAAAATATCTAAGGAAATTAATAAAGGGAAGATGATTAAACAGAAGGTTTTGTAGATACAGTACTGAATTCTCCTTCTTTCGTGTAACGTCAGAGGTCCAACTCCGTATCTTGTAGCCATGCCCTTAACTCTGGTCCCACATCAAAGAGGCTGGCTTCCGAGGGTGGTTTGTATAGGGGGCAGATGGTCAGGATGTGGTCAACAGTCTGCTCAGGGTCTCCACACTCACATGCAGCGCTGTCTGCCAGGCCCCACTTCTTTAATGATGCTTTAAAGCGACCAACCCCAGATCTTAAACGGTTCAGCAGAACCCATTGCCGGCGTGGAAGATCGTCTCCTGTGGCGCCATCTCCTGGATCCCAGATGTGGTGGTGGATACGGGTTGGCCCAGCACTCTCCCATTCTCTCTTCCAGGCTGCCGCCAGCCATCCATTTCTGGATAGGTCCTCAGTGGTGGAACGGAGCATCTCTTGTGCCACCTTGTTGTAGGGGTGGCGGGACTTGAGTCTGCTCATAGGTGCTGTTGTTGTTGTGGTGTTGTGTAGGATGTGCCAGTCATGCTTCACTGCCTTCCTTGCTAGGGCGAGAGTGGCAGCCTCTCGTCGTAGGCCAGCTGGTGCGATTCCTGCAAGGACTGGCAGCAGGAAGACGGGTGTAGCCTTCAGGCATCCAGTGATGATCCGGAGGGCGTTGTTAGTAGCCGCATCAACTTTTTTAACGTGCGGGCATCTGCTCCAGACTGGGGCACAGTACTCTGCTGCCGAGAAGACCAGGGCTTGGGTGGATATCCGAAGGGTCTTGGCAGTGGCTCCCCAGGTTGTACCTGCGAGGCGTCGGATCAGCGCAACCCTTGATGTTGTCTTTGCCCTGACATCTTCGAGGTGTTGTTTGAAGGACAGTGTCCGATCCAGACGCACGCCAAGGTATTTAGGGGCTTGCTGGGACTCCAGACGCTTGTGGTCAGCATGGTTGTCACATGTTGTGTAGGCTATTATTGTTAGTCCGATTTATTGTGTTCTTATTTTGTTATATACTGTAGGATGGCCTAAATATGTGTTTCCTGTTCATGTTCATGTTAGGATGCATTAAGTTATGTATTTGTCAACTTGTAAATGCAATTAAACTTTCAAATTTAGTTCTGCCTTCTTGTCTTTTTTTTAAGATTTTTCCCATTAAAACACATAGTGACAACGGTTGGCACAATGTGACAGAGTGTATATTTGATAGGTGATTAACTCTTTGTTACAATACATTGGAAAATGAGAGTGATACACATTTCAAGCCAACATCTTAAGCTTCAATTTAATGTAGGAATGACTATTGAAAGATGTTTTGATGATGAGCAATTCACACTAGAGTAAAAAGTGTGACAACTATCCCCCGTTCACCCCTACATACATAAGTAAATGGAATATTGCTCCACTTCTACAAGGACCATTTGCATATTCTTGGTATCTAGGGACATCTATGGACCTCTGTGAATGTATTCGCAGTGTCAGACATATTGTGTCTATTACTAGGCTTGCTTAAATTGTGATGAAACAAAGGAGAATATGAATTATGATTTTTTTTTCAGATATTTGAGAGTGAATAACACCATGCTAAAAATGGCCAGACATGAAAAACTGCCACTGATCTCGTTCAGTACCTTCTTGCGATCATGTGTACAAAATATCTAAGGAAATTAATAAAGGGAAGATGATTAAACAGAAGGTTTTGTAGATACAGTACTGAATTCTCCTTCTTTCGTGTAACGTCAGAGGTCCAACTCCGTATCTTGTAGCCATGCCCTTAACTCTGGTCCCACATCAAAGAGGCTGGCTTCCGAGGGTGGTTTGTATAGGGGGCAGATGGTCAGGATGTGGTCAACAGTCTGCTCAGGGTCTCCACACTCACATGCAGCGCTGTCTGCCAGGCCCCACTTCTTTAATGATGCTTTAAAGCGACCAACCCCAGATCTTAAACGGTTCAGCAGAACCCATTGCCGGCGTGGAAGATCGTCTCCTGTGGCGCCATCTCCTGGATCCCAGATGTGGTGGTGGATACGGGTTGGCCCAGCACTCTCCCATTCTCTCTTCCAGGCTGCCGCCAGCCATCCATTTCTGGATAGGTCCTCAGTGGTGGAACGGAGCATCTCTTGTGCCACCTTGTTGTAGGGGTGGCGGGACTTGAGTCTGCTCATAGGTGCTGTTGTTGTTGTGGTGTTGTGTAGGATGTGCCAGTCATGCTTCACTGCCTTCCTTGCTAGGGCGAGAGTGGCAGCCTCTTGTCGTAGGCCAGCTGGTGCGATTCCTGCAAGGACTGGCAGCAGGAAGACGGGTGTAGCCTTCAGGCATCCAGTGATGATCCGGAGGGCGTTGTTAGTAGCCGCATCAACTTTTTTAACGTGCGGGCTTCTGCTCCAGACTGGGGCACAGTACTCTGCTGCCGAGAAGACCAGGGCTTGGGTGGATATCCGAAGGGTCTTGGCAGTGGCTCCCCAGGTTGTACCTGCGAGGCGTCGGATCAGCGCAACCCTTGATGTTGTCTTTGCCCTGACATCTTCGAGGTGTTGTTTGAAGGACAGTGTCCGATCCAGACGCACGCCAATGTATTTAGGGGCTTGCTGGGACTCCAGACGCTTGTGGTCAGCATGGTTGTCACATGTTGTGTAGGCTATTATTGTTAGGCCGATTTATTGTGTTCTTATTTTGTTATATACTGTAGGATGGCCTAAATATGTGTTTCCTGTTCATGTTCATGTTAGGATGCATTAAGTTATGTATTTGTCAACTTGTCAATGCAATTAAACTTTCAAATTTAGTTCTGCCTTCTTGTCTTTTTTTTAAGATTTTTCCCATTAAAACACATAGTGACAACCAACCCCATGATGGGGTTGGTTGGCACAATGTGACAGAGTGTATATTTGATAGGTGATTAACTCTTTGTTACAATACATTGGAAAATGAGAGTGATACACATTTCAAGCCAACATCTTAAGCTTCAATTTAATGTAGGAATGACTATTGAAAGATGTTTTGATGATGAGCAATTCACACCAGAGTAAAAAGTGTGACAACGATCCCCCATTCACCCCTACATACATAAGTAAATGGGATATTGCTCCACTTCTACAAGGACCATTTGCATATTCTTGGTATCTAGGGACATCTATGGACCTCCGTGAATGTATTCGCAGTGTCAGACATATTGTGTCTATTACTAGGCTTGCTTAAATTGTGATGAAACAAAGGAGAATATGAATTATGATTTTTTTTTCAGATATTTGAGAGTGAATAACACCATGCTAAAAATGGCCAGACATGAAAAACTGCCACTGATCTCGTTCAGTACCTTCTTGCGATCATGTGTACAAAATATCTAAGGAAATTAATAAAGGGAAGATGATTAAACAGAAGGTTTTGTAGATACAGTACTGAATTCTCCCATCTGGACCAATGCAATTTGAAATATTATAGAATATAGAATAGCAGGCTTATAAATTACCTTATTATTGCCAATTCGCACATTTATGGATTGTGCCAAATCTTATATTTTTAAATGCCCAAGTTCAATTTTGATTTAGTATCACCAGGCGTGCATAATAACAGATAATGAAATCTACTGTATGTACAGTAGCTTTTTTGCCACTAATTCCAAATCTAATTGTTGCTACATGCAAAAAATAGGGAAACTAACTGTGCTTCAATATATGCCAATAACGTTACGTTTTGTGGTTTATTATCCCGAGTAATAAGAGATATTAAAAAAATGCATACAGAAGTAATTTGCTTGAAACCCCATAAAGGCCTTTGGGAAGTGTCGTTCGGAAAAATTCCAACAATCATCGAAAGTTATTCGATAACACTTTAACCTATTGGTAAACTAACGTATTGATGATAATATACATTATAACTGCTGTTGTGACATGGTTATGATGTTTATACTTGAATACGTTTGAAAAATAAAACGATACTTTTGTCACACAGTCTTCTAGACAGATTGATTTATGACGTGATGTCATTTGCGGTCCGCCGATGGACCGCACGGGTGGAAGAGGTTAAGTATCTAAAGTAAAAATGCATTCTACATGATTTGTGTATTCCAGTGCTTGGGAGCATTCAACCCTTGATCCATTGACCTCTGAAGGTTAGGTTAAAGTGGTATGTGGTCCAGTTATGCTGCTCTGATTAAATGCCATGTTAAAGTGGTGTGTGGTCCAGTTATGCTGCTCTGATTAAAGGTTATGATAAAGTGGTATGTGCTCCAGTTATGCTGCTCTGATTAAAGGTCATGTTAGAGTGGTGTGTGGTCCAGTTATGCTGCCCTGATTACATCATCTTGAAGTTGACCGGCTTCAAATGTGAAAGTATATAATCTTCATACATTTTTGCCATATTTTTCTTCAAAGTAACTAGTAACTGATGGGGTCAGATAAATGTAGTGGAGTAAAAAGTACAATAGTTACTTTCCACAACAGTTTATTTCAAGGATTTACCCCAAAACAAACGGGAGTGACCTGCATGGGGAGACGCCAGTGGTTTTAAATCTAAATACATCTGACTCACACAGGCACCATGTGTTTGTATAACGGTAGTGGTCAGTTCACTGGAGTTCTCTTACATTTGCTCTTGCATGCGTACTGTACACAAAATCAACATCGGATTCAGGAACCGCTCTTAACCCTCCCAAAATAGCCTGTTCTTAACGTGGCCGTGCATAGCAAATATGAATAACTAACGCCCCAAAAAATACCAAATAAGGCCAGTCATGTCATGTGCAAAACACAGCGAGGAGGAATTCCACTTAAGTTACTCCAGCCCTGGACATGAAGTAAGTGCTGACTAAATGTAAAGAACACTTTCTAGAGCGTCAGCAGCAGTATCAAAGGCAAACAACTACTTGAGGAAAGAATGTGCTGTCGTTATATTTTAACTGAAATAAAGACCAAAATGGCTCTACATGAAACTGGACTCTCCAAGAGTTGTACGCCAGTGCCAGACGATTATAATAGCAACGGGAGGGGGACCGGGTGAAGTCTGCATCCATGGAAGAGATCAAAGAATTGTCGGTAGGTTTTAATACAGAGAAGTGGCTCTGTGATCAAAGCCAACTGTCCAGCTGATGGTAATCCATTCTAAAAGCAAGCACCTTTTTGTACTCCCAAAGGTATACTAGGCTACCTAATAAATAGACAATATTCTTATTCCCAACTATTCTTATCCCTGCCTTTCCCTGCCTTTTTCGCCAAACTCTCATTGGTGCCGGTATTACTATACCAATATAGATCTGTTATTAATATGCACTATATCTATTTACACCAGAGCTGCATATCTCGCTAGATGTTCCCTGTGTTAACACATCCTTTGGCCAATCCTCCTTCCAATTTGCTGCTCCCAGCAGTTGGAACGAGATGCAAAATACTTTGAAATTGGACAAATTGACAAATCAAACTTGTTGTTTACACACACCTGCAACTTTCACCCAGCCTTCTTGTCATGTCCCGGGGTATTGAACCCAATATGCAGATAAAGAGCAATGGTAGACAGGTATTGTTCAAACCCAGTACAGGTATATTTTATGAGAAAATAGTAGTCAGGTATTCAGGCAGAGGTCGATACACAGGGGGAGCACTCGTACAATCCAGGGGCGTGCGCGGGACAGGAGAGTCAGACAGGAGTCGATACACGGGTACAGGTTAGTCAGCCAGGCAGGGGTCAAAACAGGTACAGGTTAGTCAGCCAGGCAGGGGTCAAAACAGGTACAGGGTAGTCAGCCAGGCAGGGATCAAAACGGGTGCGGGAAAAGGCAAGGAGAGTTGTCAGGCAGGCAGGGGTCAGAGCTAGGGATGCCCCGATCACGTTTTTTGCCACCGATACCTATCACCGATCGTCTTGAGCCATATCGGCCGATACCGATCCGATATCGATCGTTTTTTATAAAAAAAAAATGTAATTTTATATACATTTATTTTTTATTAAATATATATATTATATAATTAGACTTGTACTTGTAGTTGTATTATCTGCAAGACGTCGCCACCACGCAACAAGTCAAAATGCTCGCTATCTGCAAACAGCTCCACTGTCTGTGTGTACTCGAGCAGCCTCCAGCTACGGCCAGGATTCTCCGGCGCTGCAGCTGGACCCTATTGGTATAAATCACATTCAGCAAGCCCTCAGCCCGAATACGCATTGAATAAATTTGATAAGACATTGATATCAGGAGCTATCTGTAGCTACTGCTAGCCGGCTAGATAACGTTAAGACAACGCCTCAGTGAACTATTTAGTTTAGAGCTAACGTGAGCTAACGAGTCAACGGAGGTAACTTATGCACTCGACTATTGCTGGAGCACTTGTTGATATCAGCAACTATCAGTAGCTAGCCAGCTAGATAACGTTAGACAATGCCTCATGTAGTCACTGGGTCATTTAGTTTAAACAGTAACGTTAGCTCGGTAGGTAGCCAACGTTAGCTCACGTCGCATGCACTAGAGCAGACTGTTGCCGGAGGCAGCCTCTTGTTTACATAGACCTGTGCGGGAGGGGCAGGAGGAGAAGGAGGAGCCGTACGCTGCAAGCAGCTCTGTGTGTCTGAGAGAGAGAGCGAGTGAGATCTCCGCTAAGAATTGGATCATGTTTTTCGATCGGTTTTGACGATCGGCGAAAATAAAGCATTATCACCGATCACCGATCTCATATTTATACTGAATATCGGCCGATACCGATCGCTGGCCGATCGATCGGGGCATCCCTAGTCAGAGCACATCTTATCGAGAGCCAGAGAACAGGGTGAAGAGCCAGGTAGGACTGCGGGGAAGGAGGACAACAAGGGTTAGACACGGTCGAAGAACAATGGACTAGAGTACAATACGAGAGAGCAGAATAACACGACTAACTGGGAAATATGAAGTTACGATCTGGCATCTGCGGCGGGGTTATATTACTGACGTAATTGGCCCACAGACATCAATCAGCTGCTCCGTTGACAGCAGCACACCTGCACTCTACACCTGACTTAACGAGAGAGCGGGAGAGGGAGAGAGAAAGTGGGAGGGAGTAGCCAGGTAGGAACTGTGACACTTCTGTTCTGCTCCATGTCTTAAATACCTTGTAATTTTGTTTGGTTGTTTGTTTGGTGTGTGTTTTAATGATTTCCCTTACCTCTGTGGTGTATGTATTGTCACCAGGCCGTCATTGTAAATACTAATTTGTTGTTAATTGACCTGCCTGGTTAAATAAAGGTTAAATCAAATCAAATACAAATACATTTAGTATGTATTGATATATTATGCTTTAAGATATTTTTGTATGTAAACCTTTATTTAAATTGTGAGTTTCTGAGGTTTCCCTCATTTACAGAAATTACAATATTACAAATATATAACGGTGACATGAATAAAGCAAGTCAGCTAAAAACAGGTAGGTTACAGATAAACACACAATGATTAGAAATCACATGCTTAAGCTGCAAAGGAAGGAAGAACATGCAACTTCAGAGAGTAGGAGGACATTCCAAGAGTTAGAAGTGGCAAAGGAAAAAGCAGATTTCTCAAGATCAGAACATACTTGAAGGACCCTAATAGAATAGAATAGAATAGAAATACTTTTATTATCCCGTGGGAAATTAGACGGGATAATAAAAGTATTTCTATTCTATTCTATTCTATTCTATTCTATTCTATTAGGGTCCTTCAAGTCAAGAAGAATCATCGAGTCATTCAATCGAGTTTAATGGGTTCCAATATTCTATTCTAACAGTGAAAAAATAAATATATATTAGAAACAAAATATCCCATGCAAATTATTATGGACTTTCATTCTATAAAAACTCTGCAGGACTGTTATGCGTATCCCCACCACTCAAATCCAAAATAAGAGAGAAATTCTTAATGATTAGGCACAAAATTGCTTAAGTTATTCATAGCACATTTTAAGATCATATCTTTGCGTATGCACAGTGTGCACATGAGGCCCACTGACCAATGTTTTAAACATTTGATCTGCCTATTGAAGAGAGCCTTAGACCCCTTTTTTAGTTTATAAAGGAGTTTTAAAAGCAATTTCCACACATTGTAAAATCACCCTGCGGTCCAGATTAGACCACCGGATGGAACTGAATGTTTGACGCTGGTTTTAGAACGTGATGTGCGCTTCCCTTTCTCCAATAGCCCTTAAATCCAACTTGATGAAGATCCCTCGCCTGTAAATTGGGTCTTTTGTTCTTGATCCTTGCACGGCTGCTGCACTATCCAATCACAGTTAGAACCTTTGTTCCCTTTCAACATTGACAAAATGTCATCCTATTGTCAGCAACGCTGCTTAAGTGCTTCATCCCCTACCTTCTCTCAATCCCCTCCCTGTTTTATGAAGACACGAGAGCATAGTTCCAATTATGGCGGGGGGTAGGGGGATATTATTACCCCCCCCCCCCCCCAATGACCTGTGAGCCGCTGAATGCTTGAAGACGAGACAGGCCGACGTTACTATACTTCACAGGCTGTAGCAGGCTTAGTGGAAAAGCTAGAGCGAGGATGGTGGTACCAAACTAGGATGGACTGTGAGCAGCACTCCGTAGATATCAACCGTGTCATGCTAGCTTACTAGGGGCTACATATTGCTCAAACATTACATTTTGAGGTGAAGATTTAGCATGGTGTTTTCAAGAGGGTTCCCTTGACCTTTCACCTCAAGGTATCTGAAATGGTCTCACTGGAACCAGACGAGTCTCACATTTACAGCCATGTCTAATGTATGTCCAAGTCTCGTTTAGTTCCCCTGTGCCTTCCTCCGACAACCACCATAAACGGTTATGGTACTGTAGGTCTCAGAGAGTTTAAAGGGAGCACTTCACAGAAAAAAAAAGTTATTGGGAGTAAATTAGTTTGGAAATGGCCACCGTTGATGTCATTGGGGACATTGAATCCTTGTGTTGTGTTAATTGCAGCTCAATGGAATGATAAGGTAGCAGTCCATATAAGACAAGGTATTGCTATTTGGTCATTTACATCATGGGGAGACAGGGCTCAGGAGGTAGAGTGGTCATCTGGCAATCAAAAGGTTCCCGGTTCAATTCCAGCTCCTTCCGGGCAGCGTGTTGAAGTGTCCCTGATCAAAACCACTAACTCCTCCCCAGGGCCGTGCAGAGACCTTTAGAGGGGCAGGTGCTCAAATTTGAAAAAAGGCACATGTATCAATGTAACCAGCCAAACTATAGCAAAATGTTTATTTATTTTTTTAATCAAATTTATTTTAATTTTCCATTTTCTTTGAACTCTTTGGACGCCGACCGTTCAGCGCCAGACCCGAGTATAGTCGGGTTTTCATTGTTATTTCTTTTATTCGATATTTCCATTCATTACAGGCACAGGTTAACATGGGGAATCATCCTGAGAACGACAAAGTGCAATACCGGCCGCATCCACCCAGGTGGCAGTATCGAGCACCCTTTGAAACCTTATATCTTGGCCTGTGCAACGATCAAATGTCTCCGGGCGCACTTTTCTTTGTTAGGCGAGGCGAGCGGGTAACCCGATCGCATTGAGAAGCGTCAAATGCCTCCGATGCATCTGTTGTGGTGGATTATGTTGGCGACATGATGGACACCAGTACTTGGACTCGTGATCAGACTGAATGAATGAATGAATGAAAACTTTATTTAACAGATTGCAGAATGGGTACAATACAGTACGGCTCAATACACACAATTGTTAAGGGGATGCAGACCTGAGAAAGACGTTTGTCTTGTTTCCATCAGGGTCCCCCATTTTCAATTCATATAGACATTTATGACATACACAACATACATGACATTTATGGCATAGGGACATATAGGTATTTAGTACTGATACATTTGTGACATAAACGGTATTCAAATATACAGTACTGTTACCCCTAGATCCTGACAGAGTATATACATATGATGGGGAGGGGACTGTACATTAGGAGGGGGTGGGTGGGTGGGAGAGAGATATACATACGGCGGGGAGGGAATATATACATGCGGTGGGGAGGAGACTGTCTATTAGGAGGTGGTGGGGGTTTTGGGCATTTACGGTGGCCAGTTTCGAATTGCAGCCTCCCGTAGGTGCTCTTTAAGAGCGGTTTTGAATGTGGGTAGGGATTCACATTCCTTTACAGCTATGGGTAGGGCGTTCCACATTGATGTGGCATAATTGCGAAACGTGTTTAGTCCCTTGTTTGAGCCGAATCTGGGTTTAACATGATTTGTTGAGCTTCCTCTGGTGTAGTGGTTGTGGTATTCACTGACCTTTGGGAAGTATTTTGACATGTACATGGGTACCTTAGTCGTATAGTGTATCTTGTAGACCAGGCCCATTGCAAGTTGCTGTACTCTGTCGTCTACTCTAAGCCATCCTAGGTTGTCAAAGTGGGCAGGGGTGAGGTGGGTTCTGGGGGTAAGGTCAAGTAGTAGTCTGACCAGTTTGTTTTGTGATGTTTGTAATTTTGTTTTAAGCGCCTTTGAGGTGCTTTGGTACCATGAGGTGCACGCATAGTCGTAGTACCCTTGAATGAGTGCTCCTGCCAGAGTCTTCAGGGTATTCTTGTTTACCAGAGAGGAGATCCGGTACAAGAATCTAGTTCGTTGGTTGACTTTTTTTATTACATTGGATGCCATTTTGTCACAGGAAAGATTTGCCTCTAGGATGGAACCCAGGTAGGGAATTTCGTCTTTCCTTGTGACAATATTGTCACCCACTGCAACTGAGAAGCCGTCGGTCTTGCTGAGTTTGTTATTTGAACCAAAGAGAATGGACTCTGTTTTGCCCATGTGTAATGATAGTTTGTTATCAGCGAGCAATATGCAGATTTTGCCTAGTTCAGAGCTGGGTGGGGTGGGCCGTGGGGGAAACTGTACATTGGAATATCGACGAAACCTTACTTGGTCCCAAGAAGAGGGTCTTGTGTATTGGGTTAGGACATTTACTGTACATTGGAGGGGGTTGGGTTACGTATGGTGGTGACGATCAAAGCATCAAAAAACGACCCCCCCCCCTTTCATGCATTCATGATGAAACATAATACCTATTATATACATTTGATTTGGAAATAGTAGCGTGTCCAGGCGAGAAACGGCAACGCTTTTAGTGAAATTCACGTTTTGCTGTATATCGTCGTTTTCTGGGATTAGACAGGATCACTCTAAAACTATACTTATATTCACCACGGTATAACACGCAAACGTATTGATGGAACATTTTATTCTTTTTCACATATTGAACGATAGATGTCAAATGGGCCATAGTATTGTATCCATAGCTATAATATAGCCCTGCAAACACCGCCAACAAAACAACATCAACAATAATAATAATACTGACAAGACAATAATAAATACAGGTTAACACTTAACTAATAAATAAAAAGTACTAAATACTAAATATACCAAGTAGAAAATAAAAACATAGCAAACAACACAAAAGACATTAGACATTAGACAGACATTCCCCCCCCCCCCCCCCCCCCCTCCAAGACCGTCGGATTCCCCAGGACCAACACCCCACCCCCACTCCGCCGCTACATGGAGCTTTTGACCAACCTGGCCGCCGCAGTCCACATTTCAATACCCGCATGTCCC